>NW_024870731.1:11567500-12057500 GCF_019054845.1 Dipodomys spectabilis
AAAATGTTCAAACCTGAAGCAAATATTCTAAAAATCAACAGAAAAATTTCAGAGATTGATGAGGGCAATCTTTATAAAGTCTGTATGTTTGTTGTTTTTTAGGTCACCTTATATAAACTAAACCAGTTCACTCTAAAAATAAAATAATGCCTGTTTCTAATTCAAAAATGGTAAGATTATATATAGGCAGGGGCCACTATACCTGGCAACATCCTTTAAGTTTTATAAAACTTTACTTCATATCTTTTCCTTAATAATTGTAGTATATGCAGCAACAGTTCTTTCACACACAGCAGCCACCAAAAATGTGATCGAGTTAAAAACTACTTCAAGAAAGCATCTAACTTCAATTATTTTTAGCACTTAAAGCACAATAGATTTCACTGTCATCAGTGCAGCTTTTAAATAAGAATGACTACGAAGTTGTAACTTGTACATTAATCTACACATGTAAGTAAACTCCTGTTCATTGGGCCATGAAGACTCTTCCTCAAATTTTTTATTCAAAAATATCAAAATAAGGCATATAGTTTTATCTTTGTTATGAAATTGGAATAAAGCAAAGGTTTTGACCACAAACCCTATGTATCAATGCTTTAAACCAAAGGACTGCAATTAATATGAAATTCTAAATACAGAATATAATGTCACATAAATACCGTAACAGCCAAGTACTGTCTAAGAAGCCATATGTTTTTTCTCATTGTTCAAAAAACGGAGATGACTTCCCGTCACTTATGTTTCTGATTAGCAAGGTGATTTATGCCACAATCACTAAAAATGCCAGCGAGTGAATGAGAAAATGCATAGTGACTGCACCAGATGTGCACAATAAACAGGAATCCCATTGTAATCTCTGGTACTTAGTTTATATGAAGGTAATGTAGGAAACACTCTTGGATATGGCAAAGTCACTCTTTTTTTACATTTGACTATAAATGATACGAAATAAATTGTGTGTTTTATACTTTATGGCATGCATACATTGATAAATTAGGTACCATTTTGTATCCCGACTTATCTACAAGACAAACCTGGCTAAGATCATGGGGATTAATTGCTTCAGAAGTGTGAAATGCAGCTTTTCCATTCTTTTCTGCACACTCAGTGAAGAAACAATGATTAATCACTGTTTAACTATTCTCTTGAGGATCTACAAGATTGCCAAAGCAGGACTTATTCTCATAAATCCAAAAAATACAGGTTTAGATTTGTTGCCAACAACTAAAAGAACATGAACTTAAACCCATTTATTATCAGATTAAAATCATATCGAGGTTTTAGATCCCTACACATACACAATTTTCTTAAATCTATGGCTTCAAGGGAAAGTAGATTATCACAAGATATTAAAAAAAGTTTATATATTTTACAAAGGAATTAACAAATATATTTTTTAAAACTTGGAAAATATACCTGATTTAAAAATGTTAAATAACGTGTTACTGAACTTGAGGTTATCATCTCTTAACGCTATGTAAATACTCAAATTCCTCTGTTTTATTTATAAACATTAAAATAGTATCAGGTGAAAAGCATTTTAAATGACTGTTTCACACATGAAATAACTAATTTTTAAAAATTTAATCTATATAGCTTTTGCAGAATGGAATCTGGCTAAAACTATATAATTTCCATATTGCTAATTTAAGTTTATAAACCTTTATGGGACTGGAAAATAGGAAAACTACAAACTTAAAACCTATACTTTAAGAGACCCAAAAACATTTGTAACATTTTGAATAAAAATCCCTAAGATATATATATATACATATATACTTAATATATTTGAAATATGTTTAAAAGATAAGTTTTCAAAATATCCTCAACCTATGTTCAGCAACATACTGTATAAACCATAGTTCTTAACTGGAGGAAAAATATTTTTCGTATCACTGGAAAGATTTGGACACATTTTTAATAACTGAAGCCTCATTCTGTTTCTATAAAAAATATAATATCAGTGGCATGCTTGTTGTATCATTATATATTAAAGATTAAAAGAAATTTCCTTTAAATAGGTCTTATATTCATAGACTACAAAAGATTCCTAATGGAGGACTCAAGTGAAACTTCAAATTTCTATGGGAATAGAAATCCTTTTACTTTTTTTGCTTAGATGAATGTAAAACAAAACCACAGTCAACTCTTAGTTATAATGAATAGGTTTCCTATTTGTCTAATTACATGTTCATATATCTTCTCTCTTCCAATTCAACAACTTTCCTGTGGATTCTTTTAGGTCTACTAAGTACTAAGGAAGACTTACAAACTGTAAGAGGTGGTGAAATTATTGATACATTAAGCCCTTGTAAGACCGAATGGGAGGGAGAGAAACAGAAATAGATCTGGTATTTTATATATTATTTTTATCTATAATTGGCTGTATCTCCATTATATGAAAGTAAGAGACCAGCATAGGCCAAAAAATTTGCAAGACTCCATTTCAACCAATAACCGTTAGATGTGGTGTAATAAGCCTGTCATCCCAACTGTGCTGGAAGAATTAACAGGAAGAATGCAGTCCATGCTGACCCAGTCATAAACATGAAACCCTATTTGAAAAGTAACTGTACAGCATAAAGGAGGCTTAGATAAAGTTAAACGGCATCTTCTTAACAACCACAAGGCTCTGAGTTCAAGCCTAGGAGACAGGAGAGGATAGAAAAGGGAGGAGAGGGAAATCTTAGCACCAGCCATACACTAGTGAATAAATATTTGTGAATCTGAGCTGGGCAATGGTGGTCCACCCCTATAATCCTAGCAACTCAGGAGGCTGATACCTGATGAAATGGTTCAAAGCCAGAATAGGGAGAAAAGTCCATGACTCTTATCTCCAATTACCCACCAAAAAGCTGAAAGTGAAGCTATGGCTCAAGTAGTAGGGCCTTGAGCTTTATAAAAAGCTAAAGGACATTCCCTAGACCCATAGTTTAAGCCCCAGCACTAACATACACACACACACACACAAAACCCAAAAAGAAAAAATGTACACAGAAATATTTGTGAACTGATTCAGGTTGATTTTGCTCTCAAAGCTATATTACCTTTTCCCTACATTTCCTAAACATTTTCTCCACTCGAAATTTTTCAATTCAATAAAACAAAATGAAGAGCCATATTTCTGTGTATTAGTCAGAATATACCACAAGCATAAAAATCCAATAGAGATAAGCCTGTGTTCTTTAACTTAGAAAAATTATTACTATAAATGTGATTGTTTGAAAATAAGCATAAATTCCAAATGACAATGAGTGTATGGCATTTTGCACTAAGATTTTTACAAACAAGTTTATACTTACAAGAAACAGTCTCAAGCCAGGCGCCGATGGCTCACCCCTGTAAATCCTAGCTACTCAGGGGGCTGAGATCTGAGAATCACGGTTCAAAGGCAGCCTGGGGAGGAAAGTCCGTGAGACTCTCATGTCCAATAAAACCACTAGAAAACTGGAAGTGGCGCTGTGGCTAAAGTGGTAGAGCACTTGCCTTGAGCTAAAAGAGCACAGGGATAGTGCCCAAGCCCAGAGTTCAAGCCCCATGACCAACCAAAAAAATAAAAAGTCTCAGAGGATGGTTTATAGTCAGTAATCTGAAAATATAAACCAGAGCACAGATAACAAAATGATAATACACAAGAGAAACTTTACACACACACACACACACACACACACACACACACACACACACACATACACACACACACACGTAAAGTCCAGGGAAGGAAACAAATTTTGGGATTTAAAATATAAAGTATTCAACAGGCGGGGGGAAAAAAAAACTAGCTATAATATAAGAACTATTCACAAGTGAAATGGAGAATTCCCTGAGGTCTCATCTCAGAGTCAGGGCAGAGATTATAGCCTCTCCCAAAGACAATATACATATTTCACATACTAGACCATAATATAATGTATGCACAGTGCAAAAAAAATGAAAGAACTTTTTATTCCTGCCAAGAGAATCAAAATAGGCACGAGAATGATTTTTTTTTACTACACTCTGTCCTTTCCCTTTCCTATCTACCTTTTTCAGTCCCCCCTTTCTTTACATCTTAAGAATTCTACCAGACACCAGTGGCTCATGCCTGCAATCCTAACTACTCAGGAAGGTGAAATCTGAGGATCGAAGTTCAAAGCCAGCCCAGGCAGGAAAGGCCATGAAATTCTTATCTCCAATAAACCACCAGAAAACTGGAAGTGGTGTTATGGCTCAAGTAGTAGAGCACTCACTTTGAGCTAAAGAGCTGTAGGACAGTGCTCAGGCCCAGAGTTCAAGCCCCATGACTGATCCAAAAAAAAAAAAATTACTTCTGTAAAATCAGGTGTGTTTCAAAAGTCTCCTAAGTGGACAAATAAATGTATCTATGTTTAGGAGATACTATTCAAACTGTCTTTCAGTTCAGCAACCAGGGAAATTCTTCCAGGTTTTAAGGAATGATGGAGGTCATAAGAATTGAAATTAGTTGTTTTTTTATATATGTTTTTTATTGTAAAAATACTGTACAGAGGGGTTACAGTTACATGAGTAAGATAATGAATACATGTCCTATTGAGCACTGTTAGTTCCTCCTTTGTTTTTCCACTACCATCCCTGGGCTTCCTACCTCCCCATCTCCTCCCTCCCATCTCCCCAGGTTGTAAAGTTTGTTTTCTACTTCTTTAAACCTGAGATGTAAGTACCTATATGAGTTGGGAGGGATGGTATGTGGAAGTCCCTTAATAGGTTTTTTTGTTTGATTGGTTTTGCTAGGTAGTGGTTGTACTACTCTAAACTTCAATCTTTCACTCATATTTCTTTTATCATAGAACCACTATCTAATTTACTATATATTTTAGTTACTTTTCTAGTTACCTGTGAACATTTCCACTCTAAAATGTAAGCTAAGGCAAGCCATTGTCACAGCTTCAAATTTCTCATGAGGAATAATGCATAGTAGAAAAAAGTTTTGGAGTAAAGCCTTCAACATTCTGAGAAAATTTATTTTAAGCTCAGAAATATATACTCAACTAAACTATCAGTCACCTGAAAGAATAAACAGTACACAATTTCTAATATCTACAATTTGAAATTTCCCCTTTGTAATATTTCTGAAATCTGAGAATTTAACTTCTGCAAAAGCCAAGGAATCATTTTAAAATAGATGGTCAGTGTGAAAACTTCTTCCAAAAAAGTATAGATAATTTTGCCAAAAAATTATTTTATAATTTGGGAACCTGAAAGTACAAATGTAGTGTGCTGCCTAAAAAGAGGGATTCAGATCTCTTGTGAGAAATCAAAAGAGTAGCAGCAATTTAAAACTGATATAAAAATATGCCAAAAAGTATCATGGTACAAATGTAAATGATGTAGGATTTTAAACAAATGAATTTTTTTAATTTTGGTAAAAAAAAAAAAGTCCCCTGGTCTATTAACTTTAGAGATAAAATATAACTAATGTGTGAACAATCATTAGACACGAAATAATATATGTAGAAAGAAATGTTTTAACGAACTTTACAACTTTCGTGGGGGGTCGGGGGAGGATTGTGGGGGGGGTTGGGAGGAGGATGGTAAGGGATGGGAAAGGGAAACAAAGGAGAACACTACAATGCTTGATAAGAAATGTACTCATTATCTTGCCCATGTAATTGTAACTCCTCTGTACAGTATTTTCACAAAAAAAAAAAATGCTTTAAGATACAATCATCTATCTACAATGTTACTTTGCAAAATCATTTATCAACATTCTAAGAAATTCTGATCATCGGGCTGGAAAGGTGGCTCAGTGGTAGAGCGCTTGCCTTGCATGCGTGAGGCTCTGGGTTCGATTCCTCAGCACCACATAAGAAAAAAGAAAAAAGCCGGAAGTGGCGCTGTGGCTCAAGTGGTAGAGCGCTAGCTTTTAGCTAAAGAGCTGAGGGACAGTGCCCAGGCCCAGAGTTCAGGCCCCATGACCGGACCCCCCAAAAAAAAGAAAGAAAGAAAGAAAAGAAATTCTGATCATCAAAAACTGAAAAACAGCAACTTGTTGTCAAAACAGAGAACGTGGAACCCTCATACATTGCTGACAAAAATGTGAAATATACAATCACAATGTAAAGGTATTTTGTAGCTTTCTAGTAAATAAGGGAACTGAAAACAGGTTTTCAAACAGATATATAAGCTTGTACACATTCAGAGCCGTACTATTCATGATACCAAAAAAGGTCAAATAGACTTACCAATTCCTCTGTTGATGAATGCATGTATAAAAGGAATATCATTCAGTTAAGAAAGAAAATAAAATACAAAACAGATTAAAAATCGGTAACAATACATTAAGTTAAAGATGACAAACATAAACTGTTTGGCACTTTGTCAAACACTACTGTTTCAATAGATTTACATGAAATAGCCAAAATGGTAAGGTCACCAAGAATGTAAACTGATAGATGCCAGTGGTGAAGGTACAGCAGTGAGCATCTGAAATGTTTGGAACTAGATAGCAGTGGTATGTAGCACAGCACTATGAATGTACAAATATCATAGAACTGTCCACCTTGAAGTAGCTATCTAAATTTCATGTCAACAAATTGTATTAAAATACAAAAATACTAAAATATTCTGCTTCTAGTTCATCCTTTCCTAATTTATTTTCAGAGTACTCAAAAATTGAGGAGGCAACAATGCTCAATAGGAAATGTACTTATTACCTTGTTCATATAACTGTAACCCCTCTGTACAGCATTTTCGAATAAAAAAATTTCCATAGCCTTCCATAATATTCTTTAAGTCTGAAAAGCTCTCAGGAATCAGTATTTACCATTTTGGGGGAAAAAAGTCTCTGTGGTTCATTAATCATTTAAGCATCACCTCAATTTCTCTATGAAACGCAAAACTGAAACGCCTTTGTACAACCTAATAAAAACAATTTTTACCTTTTTTTCTTGGGGTAAAAGGGTGAAAAGGTACAGCAATGGAGCTCAGTGGACACTGATGAAAGTTAACCACACAACTCATGGGAGGAGACAGAAGGAAGGGAGTGAGAGTAAGGGAATAGACGACACTGTATAAAAGAAGATTCATTCATTACCTGACACATGTAATTGTAATGCTTCTATACATCACCTTTATAACAAGAAATTTTTTTATTTTATTGTTAAGATGCTGTACAGAGGGGTTACAGTTACATGAGTAAGGCAATGAGTACATTACTTGTCGATCATTGTTACCCCTACCCTTGCTTCCTTGTTATTGTGTCCCCTATCCCTTCCCTCCCCCACCTACCACATTCCTCCTCTCCTGCCCCTCAGCCGAAGTTATAAATTTCTTTTTCAATATACTGTCCTTTGTATATCCTTGTTGCAATGGGTCATCCTGTGTCCTTGTTTCAGCGTTTTGTATAACAAGAAGTTTTTTTTAAATAGCTTATGCCTGAAATCTCACTACTCAGGAGATTTGAGAATGGTTATTCAAAGACAGGCCAGGCAGGAAAGTATGTCACACTCTAATCTCCAATTACCACCAAAAAGCTGAAAGTGAAGCTATGGCTCAAGTGGTAGAGTGCTAGCATTGAGCACAAAGGCTCAAGGACAGCAGCCAGGACCTCAGTTCAAGCTTCAGGACAGGAACCGTAAATACATACATACATACATACATGTAAAAACAATAGATTTTTAAATAAATTTTTATTGAGATTGATTACATCAATTTCACACATTTCACAGTACTGTGGGATAGTGATACTTAGAGTCACAAACACATTCCAAACTTCAAAAGGCATTGTTATTATCATGGTCTATAAAGTTTGTGAATTCTATGAGTTTTGACAATACATCTATTTCTTCCACGTCGGGTGATATGTACACTTCTTTCCATCTGCTTAGTGCCACATTTCCTACCACATTTCCACTTCCATTTTTCTGGTGGCTAATGGAGATGCAAGTCTCATTGACTTTCCTGTCTGAGTTGGCTTTGAAATGTGTGAGCCACCAGAGCCTTGCTCACAAAGTTTTATTTTTATAACTACAAAATATTCCTGCAAACTATTAAATGGATAAAAGTATTAAATTCAATGGATGTGAATATTAGAAGACAGAACTTTGGGAAATGATCTGGGTTTAACTAAGCTGATATACAGAATTTAAAATGTTTTAACCAAGAATGCCCTATAGGTATCAGATTAAACATAATTTATACAGATAAAACAAACAAAAATAGAAATCAGATATACATATCTTACTATAAAGGCATGATTCTCTCAGTGATTTACAAAAGTAAATAGTAGCAAATTCTAAGATATAACTTTGTCTCTCTGTATTCTCCCTTTAAAAGGGAAAACCTTTTAAGGACTCCAGTCTTAAGCAGAAGTAACTCAGTTCTTCCACTAAATCCCTGATGACTTAGAGAAAGAAGAGAAGTATACAAACAAGACATGAACAAACATACAAGTAATCTAAAGAAGGAATTTTAAAATTGCAAATTTCATACATTACTGAACAGAAAAATAAATTTGTAAAACCCAGAATATTTTACAGTAAGTATAAAGAAAATGGCTCATAAAATATATCCCAAGTATTTAGCATAAAAAGTATTTCAACTTTTCAATTTCCTTTATACTTCTAAATACAGTATTTGCCTTGTTTCTATTGGCCAAAATTGAGATATTCTGGGATTTTGTTTGTTTTTGAGACACTGAGGATTGACTGTAGGTCTCATGCATGATAGACAAGTGCTGTACCCCAACATCCTAAGATACTGTCAACTCTAAGTTCCTACTCTTTGAGCAAATTTAATGAATACCGAAAGGAGGGGAAAAATAGATAAGGCCTATGAATATATAAGTGTATCCTAAACAAAATGCTAACACTACTGGTAGGAAGTATTTTGGCTTGGGGGGCGGGGAGAGTTTGTTTTGTTTTCTGGTAGCGTGGCTTTAACTCAGGGTCTGAGTACTGTTTCTTAGCTTTTTTGCATAAGGCTGGAACTCTACTATTTGAGCCATGTCTCTAATTCTGGAAGATGCTTCTTAAAGTCTCTCCAAAGAATCAGCTAAATTAAAAGGAATATAATGAGCAAACAATGGAAGAAACAGGTAACCAACTGTAGCCACTGGAAAGAGAACAGATAGGGACATCGTCTGTGCTGAAGAAGCAACATTATTCCTTGAAGGAGTCTAGCATCTATAGGCAAAACTCTATAGAATGCCATGCTATGGTAATGGTACTGAAAGCATTCAGTTTCTTAGTATGTATGCTTACCTTTCAGAAAAATGTTATTGATCCACAAATCTGTGTGACTCTTGAAAATGCATTATCTTAGTATGGTTCAAAGATGACTTCAGCTCAGTACAACAGATTTCACAAAAATTGAAGAGGAATACAAATTTATAGATGTTTTCTCTCATTTGAGCAGTTGGAGAAACATCTACCTAGAAAATTTTTTTTAAAAATCCTCAAGTCCTTATATCACAATAGGAACTGTAAACCAAATCAAATAGTATAACAAAACAAAAAAAACAGGTGAAACAACTCATGTCAAAATATTTCCGGCTTTTGAGGCCAAATATTAGCTTGTTCATTAATTACTCCTTTCTTATCATCTATTTTAATGCATGGCAGATGCAGTCATGTTATAATACTAACAGTAAAATACATACTAACACAGGAGAACAACCAAACATACCTACATACACACACACACAAACATGACAAAGAAACCTGCTCCAGCCATATTAACTTTTCACTAAAATGATACATACATCCTGAAATAACACACCTACCTAAAATTACATTTTAAGTACTATCACATAATAAAATTTCCAACTAAAAATGGTCATTTTTACATTTGGAAACAATCACATTCTAAAACTATCACATTCCAAAATTTCCAACTAAAAACGATAATTTTATATTTAAAAGAAATACATTTAATTGATGATTTAAATAATAAAATGCAAAATTAAGCTGGGTGCTGGTGGCTCACGCCTGTAATCCTACCTACTCAGGAGGCTGAGATCTGAGGATCACGGATCAAAGCCAGCCCAGGCAAGAAAGTCTGTGAGACTCTTTGTTTGGGCCATTCTTTTTTTTTTTTTTTTTTGGTCGTGGAGCTTGAACTCTGGGCTTGGGCGCTGTCCTTGTGCTCTTCAGCTCAAGGCGAGCGCTCTACCGCTTGAGCCACAGCACCACTTCCGGTTTTCTAGCAGTTTATTGGAGATAAGAGTCTCACGAACTTTCCTGTCCGGGCTGGCTTTGAACCGTGATCCTCAGATCTCAGCCTCCTGTGTAGCTAGGATTACAGGCGTGAGCCACCGGCGCCCACTAGAAAACCGGAAGTGGCACTGTGGCTCAAACGGTAGAGCACTCACCTTGAGCTGAAGAGCTGAGGGACAGCACCCAAGCCCAGAGTTCAAGCCACACGACTGACAAAAAAAAGGCAAAATTATATGAATGCATTAGTAATAATAGCAAATACTCTTGAAAAATAATGAAAAATAATCAGTGTGGCTTTTTTAAAAATCTTAATGCCTATAGCAATATATTTCTAAATATCTTTCTTGCATAGATATGCTTCTACAGAAAATCCAAAATAATGACAAACATAAGTTTAATAGGCTATACAATTTAAGTATTGGGCTTCTTAATACAAATTATTAAATTGATTATCATTCACTTCTAGATTTCTTTCTATATCAGTTCTTAACATTCAACATGTTGAGAACATATTGGTGGCTCAACATATGTATAAAAAGGTAACAAGAGTTAGACAGTATAATGTAAAATATGAATCCATAACACAGACCTTAAAAAGTTGATAGCAAATCTAGCTTAAAGTTAGTGAAATTCAGAAAGCAATCAATTACATAGGCAAGGTGCCTATCATCTTAGCTACTTTGGGAGACAGTTTGAGACCAGCCCAGGTTCGAAGCTGGGAGACCCTATCCAAACCAATTAGCTGGTCATGGTGGTTGCACCTGTCATTCAGCTTTGGGAGGCATAGTAGGAGGACTAGCCCCAGGTAAACTCAGAAGACCGGCCTGGGAATGTGGCTTAGTGGTAGAGTGCTTGCCTAGCATGCATGAAGCCTTGGATTTCATTCCTCAGTACCACATAAACAGAAAAAGCTGAAAGTAGTACTGTGGCTCAAGTGGCAGAGTGCTAGCTTGAGCAAAAGAAGCGCAGAGACAGTGCACAGGCACTGAGTTCAAGCCCAAGGACTGGCAAAAAAAAAGCAAACTTAAAATCAAAAGAGAAGGACATGCCAGCTGCACAAGTGTGAGGACCTAGGTTTAAGTCCCAGTAAATACTCCCTTCCTAAAAGAGAATCAACCACAGTATCAATACGAAAATAAGGCACTCTTAATAGAAAAATATTTTAAACTGTTTTTTCCAGACATATTAGCCTGCTGAATCTAATTCCTGTTTTGTTTGTGGGTTTGCTTTGCTTTATCTAATTCTGATACATCACTGCCTTATTTTATACTTTGATCTTATCTGAAACATTACAGTATTTTCCTCACTCTACCCCACATATGGAGAATATCTACATTTTGTCAGTACCTTCTTGAGCAAAACATATCGTGTTTTTTCTACACTTGAGCTAAAAATTGCTAATAAACCTATTTTGTTTCTTTTTTTTTCTTTTGTGAAAATACACACCATGGATGGTTCTTTAGAGGAAAAGATTCTCAAGAAGTTTTCAGTCACTGCTTCTCAATCTGCCCAAAAGTACCTAGTATTACAGGCCATTATGCCCAATATTAACGTATATTTAAATAATACTAAATGTATATTTAAGTAATACTGTATTATGTTGCCACATTTCAGAGATGGTTATTTCTTTAGGAAATGCAATTACAACAACAAAAAAGTAACAATACAAATAAGTGTCTTAAAAAGTTGTAATTTGTTTTATTTCTAAATCTACAATTTAGAGCAATTTTTAAAATTGGGGCCAATTTTAAATCTTTTGCAGTGCTCAGATCATTAAATGACCTTTTCCTTATAACAGAATATATTCAATAAAAGAACAAATTCGCATACTATCAAAAAGGCTAAAAAGATCACTACAGGCAGAATTATGAAACATAGAAAATCATCTCTATTAAAAGTCTCCATGAAACAACTAATCTTCTCAGCAGTCCACACAGGGTTTGGTTGCCAGTATTAATGAAAGATTTCCAGTTCTTTTTCTGGTTATTCTCTTAGGAATCATATAATTGTTAAGAAATCTAGAAACAGACATACACATGCACATATAAAAATTATTATCAGTGTATAAGTTACTGCTTCCCTGGGACTGAAATAATTTATGTAACATCTGTTTTCATATTTCTCTAATTTTTTCCTTAATTAACACACATATTTAACACCTAAGTGCTCAGACCACCTTTTTTCCTGCTGACTATGCTTTTTGTGGGGAAAAATAATGGTATACACTCATAGAAAGAATTCAGCATAGATGGAAATCAAAATCTTATTGAAATCACAAATTTTATAAAGCAAATGACTATGATAAACTAATTTTCAAGAAAATTTTGAAGTCTTTGGAGTTTTCAAAATTACATTACAATCTGCCAGCAACAGTCAGATAATAAAAAAAATGGCCAAAATACAAAAACAAAAAGCCATAAAAGCATAATTTCAGTATTTTAATCATCTCAACTTTAAATTTTATAAGAACTGAAAAGCCTAATACAACATTATTTCTAAAGCTGGGCGCCAGTGGCTCATGCCTGTAATCCTAGCTACTCAGGAGGCTGAGATCTGAGGATTGCAGTTCAAAGCCAGGAAAGTCCGTGAAACTTTTATTTCCAATAAACCACTCAGAAAACCGGAAGTGGTGCTGTGGCTCAAGTGGTAGAGTGCTTTCCTTGAGCTGAAGAGCTGAGCGACAGCGCCCAAGCCCAGAGTTCAAGCCCCACGACCGACCCCCCCCCAAAAAATATTATTTCTATACTTTAACCAACTGAAATAAATTAATACATCCTCTATACTATGAATCTGTTTTTTAAAATTTGATCTTAAATTATAAATTTCAACTACTATACAGATTCAAAGCAAGGGGAAAGTCTTTACTCTGAAGTCCATTCAAGAACAGTTTTAAAAACCTGTATTCAAAACTTCAAAAGATGATTTTTTAGAGGTTGACAGTTCTCAAAGTGCTCTCAAAGTGGACACTGTCCAGGAGGAGAAACTAGAGCATGGGAGAAGACAGAAAAGAAAAGGTTGATGGTCCACGAAATACTGTTAAAGGAAGGGGAAGGAAAAAAGGGATTCCCATGGGGGTGGGAGTGAGTGAATATGATAGAAGTACATTATATGCAAGCTATAGCTAACACAATTAAACCTCTGCAAGATTACTTTATGCTAATAAGAACTGTAACAATATATATTCAGAAGCCTAAATATCACTTACTGGGACAAGGACTGAGTAAATTCTTGCCTAGTCTGACCCCAAACCACAGCCTTCTCCATCTTTACCTGAGTAGCTATGGGAAGTTAGGTAGATGGATAAAAATATAAAAAGATAGGAAATCAAGAAATTAAAATTTTAAAAAGCTTAAAAAAAGGCAGGAAATCTATATCATTTTTCCAAAGATAAACAGATTCACACATCCACTGCCTTCCTAGTTTCCAGCTATCATACCACATTAGAAGAATGAAGCTTATAGTATTTTCTAATATGGCAAACTGATTTGCATTGGTTAACTTCACACAACATATTTACATTTTATGACTTAACCTAAATTAATGAATAATGGTCATAACATAATCCTAGTTTGGCACAGAACTATATTAAGCACTCTAAAAATGTGCTTCAGGTCATTATATATATATATATATATATATTATATATATATATATTATAAGTATATAATATATACTTAATATATTTAACATTTAATACATATTTAATATATATAATATATAAATATACAGATTTATATATATTTTTATATATACCATATATATTATATATAATTATATATGTTATAATTATAATATATAATTATATAATTATATATAATTATATATAATATATATGTATATATTTATAAATATATATTTATATATTATATATTTATAATATATAGATATATATTATATCTATTTTTTCAGAGGAGATTGGAGTATAGATGCAAATTAGTGGTAGCAGAGCAATTGCTTACTATATATGATAGCAAAAGCAAATATATATGTGTGTATATATAACACACACATAGATATACACACAATAAAATAATAATTCTTTGAATGAAGATGTTGAAATTCAGGAAAAGTGTAAAGTCAGTAATAAAGCCACAGGGGGGCTGGGATGGTGGCTCAGTGGTAGAGCGCTTGCCTTCCATGCATGAGGTCCTGGGTTCGATTCCTCAGCACCACATAAGCAGAGAAAAGAAAAAGCCAGCAGTGGCGCTGTGGCTCAAGTGGTAGAGCGCTAGCCTTGAGCTGAAGAGCTGAGGGACAGCACCCAGGCCCAGAGTTCAGGACCCACGACCAGACCCAAAAAATAAAAAAATAAAGCCACAGGGATAAAGCTTCTACTTAAGGATATCTGAACCAGTAACCTGTACCCTTTCCATGGACAAGGAAACTTGATAGAAATGTCAAGTCGGGTTTAAAATAAACCAAGTTCAGTTATAATCCATTTATGCTCTCTGACAAACATTTCTCACAGGCAATTCGTTCATTAGTAGCAAATACTGTTTTTTGAAAACATACACCTATGGCATAGCACATAGCTATATATAACTATGAGAACACTGTATTTCATCTACTATAAGAGTAACAGCTGAGGGAAGATTCATAGCAAAAGCATACATACACAAGAAGACAGACATTAATTTCTTGAGTGTCTGGAAATAGGGGTTTTTCTGAGTTAAATACTGCTTTGGTACAAGTATACATTAGTGTCTATTGATGTCAGTGAATTATAAATAAACTCTGAGTTTTCAGTTCTTTATTTTGTCAGTTGTTAATCATTATTATATTATTATAACAACTATTATTATATTAGACCTTCCTAAAACTTTTGGTACAAAATTTCCTTGTAAACCATTCATTTCCCTTAAATGTCTTTTTTTTGGCATATATTCATTAAATCCTCTTTTAAGAAAATCATATGGCTAAATGTGAATTATGTGACTTAATTTTATGCTTTCTCCTCACCAAAATAAAAAAAAGGTAAAAGAAACTTTAAAAAAAAACAACTATTTTATCTATCTCATAGCTAGCCAAAGATATAGATAAGACTAGCACCTGAGCAATCTAACCCTAGTGTCCATTTTATTTGGTTTTAACCATGCTATATTGATTTAAAAGGAATTGTAAGTACAATATAAGCAAGTTGTTTACTTGACCACAACTGATTCTGTTAATGAATTGCCCTCAAGTTTATAAAAATTTGTAACACCAAAGACTTTAAAAACCCTGACACTGCTAGAAACACTGATCCTATAGCTACTTAGAAGCCTGAAATCTGAGGATCATGGTTCATAGCCAGCCTGGGCAGGAATTCATGAGATTTTTTGTTTTGTTTTGTTTTTGCCAGACCTAGGACTTTGCTCAAGGTTAGTACTCTACCACTAGAGCCACAGCAACAATTCTGGCTTTTTCTGTTTATGTGGTATTGGAGAGTGGAACCTGGGGCTACATACATGTTAGGCAAGCACTCTACCACTAAGCCACATTCCCAGCCATTCTATGAGACTTTTATCGCCAATTAACCATCATAAAAAGTGGAAATGGAACTGTGGCTCAGGCAGTAGAGCACTAGCCTTGAGCAAAAAGCTCAAAACAACACCCAGACTTTGAGTTTAAGCCCCAGAAGTGACACACACACACAAAAATTTTTTTTAATTGATGTAACATAAATCTGTCTCTAGATTTTAGACAAAATGAAATGCTTCTACTCTTAATTGATCTTCACTTCCAAAATGATTCAAATGATTCTTCATCACACATTATTATAGGATATATTTTCCCAAAATATTCATGATCAGTTTTCACTAATCACAGTTGGTCTCAAACTATTACTCTATTACACTATCCTAAGATAAAGGCAGAATAGAAACCAAAACATATAAAATTCAAGAAAAGATTTTGTTTTTAATTAACAGAATACATTCCCAGTATTAATCTTGATGCCAACAAGATAACCTTTCTTCTATATATTCTGGTATATAGGATCAAGCTCTTAATACCAACTTTAATTTAGCCCAAGAACAAGAATTACAGCTGTTGTTGGTGGCTCAGGCCTGTAATCCTAGCTACTGAGGAAGCAGATATCTGAGGATCACAGTTCAAAGTCAGTCTGGGCAGGAAAGTCTATGAGACTCTTATCTCCAGTAAAACTATCAAGAAAGCTGGAAACAGAATTGTGGCTCAATTGGTAGAGTGCTAGTCTTGAGCAAAAGCAGCTCAGAGACACTGCACAAAGAAATAAAGGAAATCTAAACTACAAAATGTTAATTTACAGCAACAGCACAGGAAGTAGCTGAGGTACTTAGTGAGGAAGATAGCTTTATGAGTGATATAGGGTACCAAAAAACAAGCACTGTGGTTACAGAAATGTAAGACCAACAGACAAGGGAAGGGAAGGGGAGGGGAAGGGAGGAGAAATGGTACCTAGACAGAGAAATGTAAGTTCAGTAAATTTTCAAGCTTTCTAATCTAATTGTTTGGAATCTTATTTATGCTATAATTACCCCCACAAAAAAAATCAAAAGGTATGGTAGAGAAGAGGATGATTAGGAAAAACAGCATACTATATTTCCAATGCTTTGGACCCCTAAAATGGTTACATTGAAGACAAAAGGAATGAGTGAGTTATCTCAATTTTCATCTTGCTACTTTTGTAACCCTAAGTGAAACTTGCTTAAAAAATAGATCTTCCTACTAATTTCACAGTATTTTAGGATCTTATTTTGAAGTGTCCTTAGTTCTAAACAGATCTGCAAATCTAGGAATACGTCTGTTCAATAATCCCTTTTAAAAGTTGATTTTTATTATTGACATGATGTTTCACATTAAGGTAGGTAGTTACAAGTATAAATAATCCAAATGAATTCTCAGATTTTTGCATATAGAGAATTACTCAGATTTCTAACTAGTATTCCAGTAAACTAAATTTAGGAAGCTCATATATCTACTAGTGCTATCAGTTTGTCTAATAATTCAATAAACCAGAACCAAAATTAATTTACATAGCAAATGTCTTTTTTTCGCTACTCAGGATAATACATCAAAAGCAGATCATTAAAGTTTTTAAAATTTAATGTTTCCTGTTTAGAATACTGGAAATTCAACAAGAGTTCTGAGACAGTTATTACTCTCCAAGGTCAGAAGCCCAAATATGTCATCTTAATGGTAGGACATACTAGGGTGGGAAGAAGGAATCACTCAAAGTTGGTATGTGTACAAATGATCCTTCAGGGGGAGTTCCGGGAAGATGGCGGAGGAGAAGCTGGAATCTGAACAAGCTCTTCCATAGAAAAC
This sequence comes from Dipodomys spectabilis, assembly GCF_019054845.1. Taxonomy (NCBI): domain Eukaryota; kingdom Metazoa; phylum Chordata; class Mammalia; order Rodentia; family Heteromyidae; genus Dipodomys; species Dipodomys spectabilis. The sequence goes on from NW_024870731.1 coordinate 11,584,960, forward strand.
AGTTTCAGAGTTCCAGTGAACAGTCCCAAGCCAGAGAATCACACCAAGTGTGTCATCACAGGACAGAGAGTTAGTCAAGAGAGGGGAAGCCAAGCAGACACATCTGAGCGCCTGCCAGCAGCTGCCACTGCGGCAGCAGGGTCACGGCGGCGACCACCAACTCGGGGGCATACCTGAGACACAGTCCGGGATGAAGGAGCCAGATGCAGCGGACGAGCGGATTCTACTCAACACCAGCAAGAACCGACAAGGAGCGGACAACTTCATCCTGCACTTTGCAGACCAGAGACGACCCAGGATCCAAGACTCGGCGTGAGTAGAAGCCCGACTTCCTCACTCCTTCTCAGGGAGCAAAGGAGGGAAGGCCACCCCTCCCCCCGCCCAGCACGGGTGATCTCCATCTTGGATACCGACAAAGCTCGGAGGAGCGGCTAGCTCCAGCTCAGGCCTTGGAATAAAACGAGTCATTTAGCAGGTCACAAGAACTTAACGGCAAAGTGACCTCACAGACTCAGTTCTATCCAGGGAAAAGTCACCCAGCTCAGGTGCCAGCCATTAGAGTGGCTCTCCTCACCAGGTAACCAGAGCCAGAAGCTGCCCCTCCCTCTAGCAACCACCACAATCTATTGAAAAACAGAAACCCTGAGAATGGCTCCAGGCTGGGTGCTGTGAGTTTTTTTCACAAAATAGCCCAGGAAAAAGCTACTGATTGTTGAAAGGCCTCAACTCTACCCAGAACCTAGCCTCATCACTGCATCCTCCTCTTTTGTGATTCTCAAAGCAGATCACCCTCCCAGTAAACTAACCTGGGAGGGGGATCTCAAAATCTTGGGTAAAGCAGAGCATTTTTCTGCCTGTTCCAACAAACTGACTTAAGAAACCAATCAAGCCACAGGACGTCAAGCTGACCAGAGACTCCAACCAGACTCTGGTTACAGACAAAAGGGAGATACAGGACTCTTCCCACCCCTCCTAAAAAAAAAAAAAAAAAAAAAAAAAAAAAATCAAAGAACTTTTTTTTTTCTTCTTCTTCTTTTCTTTTTTTCTTTTTTTTGTTTTGTTTTTTTTTTTGTTTCTTGTTACCTTATATATATAAAAAAATTTTTTTCCTTTTCTAAAACTTTTATTAATCTTTAATTTTTGCCTCTTCTGAAAAAATAATTGTTTTCCAGTAACTTTTTTTTTTCCTCCTCTTATAATTTTTATTTTAGGAATACGTGAATGTGTGTTTTCCTTTCTTTTCTTGCCTCCTTTCTTTTTCTTTCATTCTTAGTTATCTTTTCGTTTTTTGTCTAGCTCTACTGAACTTCTGATCTTTTCTTCTCACTTTCCTATCCTTTCCATCTTTTCCTCTTTGTTCTTCTTTATGTGACTTAACTCTTGTCCTGCACATCCTCAGATAAACCCGTAGTTAACTAGTAGACCCTATCCCCCACTGTGTACACACTTAATCCACAAACTTATTACTCAATTCAAAACCTCTGAGACTTAAATTCCTTAATAGCAGTACTACCTCTTTATACCTATATAATATTTTAAGCATTTTTTTTAAAGTTTTTCACATCTCCTCTATGTCCCTCCCTTTCTCTCAACATATTCACATTCCTCTCTAAATAGATGGTCTTTTAATCTCTATAATAACATTAATTTTTACATTTCTATTTTTTTCTGGTCTCTTTTCATTCCCTTTTCCCTTTCTTCTTTTTCTCTCTCTCTCTACCTGCATCCTACCCAACCTATTTCCTGCATTGTGATTAGGACATAGTCAACTCTCCCTGTGCCTCCCCACACCAATCTATTCCTATTTTTTACCCACATCTCTCCCTAACCCTAATAATTTCTGGTTTTCCAAATTCTTCTCTGGGGTTCGAAGCCCTTTAACATATAGTTGTTTGATGTCGAATAGATGTATCTGTTGAACTAGATTGTATCTGTAGACTATTGACTGTACAAATGCAAACTTTGGTTGATGGTTGCCTTAAGATAGTGTTCTAGCACAAAACTGGTGCTATCTACATCTCAAATGGCCAGAGTAAGCCGGAAAAACACAAGAAAAATGGCAAATTCGGGTATCTCAATTCCCAATCTTGATAATCAGGGGGTAGAAGAGATAATGAATAATCCAGAGGAGAGTTCCCAAACACCTCTACAAACACTGGTGGCAAACATGATAAATGAGAAGTTTGACAACTTACAAAGGACTCTGTATGAGCGTGATAGGGAGAGAGAGGAGGCATCCCAGAAGTTTATACAGGAATATCATAAGCGTGAGGAAGCTACTCAAAAACTGATACAGGATTTGCGTGAACAACTTGAGAATACTCAAAGAGAAAGGGAGGAATGGCGTGAGCAGGCTGAGAACACTCAAAGAGATCTGCAGGAATCCCACGAACGGGAGGAAGCTAATCAAAGAGTAATACAGGAATTGAGAGACCAGGTAGAGAACACACAAAGATCACTAAAGGCATTCATGGAATCCATTAACAAAGAGCTGAAGGAAGCCAGGGAGACCACAAAGGGAATGCTGAATGGAACCCAAAAGAAGGAATGGGAGTGCAAAGAAACCATAACCAATCAACTAAGTGATTTGAGGACAAACACTGAACACCAAATTAAGGAAGTAAAGAAATTCATACAAGACCTAAAACAGAGCTTCAACAAAGAACTTGAAGCCATCAAAGCTGACCAACTAGAAGGAAAAGAGATAAAAAACAAAGTAGAGAGTCTTGACAGCAGGTTAGACCATGCAGAAGATCGAATCTCAGGGATTGAAGACAGCCTAGATATTATAGAGAAAGAACATACAACCATCCAAGACAAGTCCAAGAAATATGATAGATCTATCCGACATCTGGAAGACACCATCAGAAGGCCTAATCTAAGGATAATGGGTGTAGAGGAGCACCTAGAAACAGAAGTTAATGGTCTAGGAAATTTGTTTAACAGGATCCTAGCAGAGAACTTCCCAAACATGCAAAAAGATAGGCCTGTCCAGATACAAGAAGCCTTTAGAACCCCAAATAGACCAGACCAGAATAGGACATCCCACCGCCACATTACAATCCACACAGGATCAACTCAGAACAAGGAAAAGATCCTTAAAGCTGTCAGAGAGAAAAGGGTAATCACTTATAAAGGGAAACCAATTAGAATCACCTCAGATTTCTCAGCAGAGACAATCAAAGCAAGAAGAGCCTGGAACGATGTATGCCATGCCCTAAAAACAAACAACTATCAACCAAGAATACTGTACCCAGCTAAACTCTCCTTCATAACTGAAGGCCAAATAAAAACCTTCCATAGCAAAGAAAAATTGAAACAATACATCTCCACCAAACCAGCCCTACAAAAGATTCTTAAAGATGTCCTACACATAGAAAACCAACAAGACCGCAATAAAGGCCAAGAAACTGCACCCAAACTGAGAATCCAAGAACCATAGGAAGAACCCAGGTTTCGCAGCCACCAAGAAGGTAGATAACATGGCAGGAACTCCCAAATACCTCTCAGTCCTATCTCTTAATGTTAACGGACTGAACTCTCCAATTAAGCGACATAGACTATCTAGTTGGATTAAAAAACAAGACCCTTCTATCTGCTGCCTGCAGGAGTCACATCTTTCCCGTAAAAACAAACACATTTTCATTGTTAAAGGCTGGAACAAAATCTACCAAGCAAATGGACCGCATAAACAGGCGGGAGTTGCAATCCTAATATCAGATAAAATAGACTTCAAATTAAAATTCGTGAAAAGAGATAAAGAAGGTCGCTACATACTAATTAAAGGATCTCTCCTTCAGGAGGATATTACAATTCTAAATATCTATTCGCCAAACAATGGAGCACCCAAATTTATCAAAGAAACACTACTTTCCCTCAAATCCCATATAGATCCAAAGACATTAATTGTTGGGGATTTTAACACACCACTCTCCCCACTAGATAGATCAACTCGGCAAAAACTCAACAGAGAAACCGCAGATCTAAACAGCTGCATAGATCAACTAGACTTAACAGACATTTACCGAACATTTCACCCAGCAGCATCAGAATACACGTTTTTCTCAGCAGCACATGGAACGTTTTCTAAAATAGACCACATTTTAGGCCACAAAGCAAACTTGTCTAAATTCAGAAACATTGAAGTTATACCTTGCATTCTCTCTGACCACAAGGGAATAAAATTAGAACTCAACACCAAAAGGCACCAAAGAAAGTCCGGTATCACATGGAGGCTGAACAACACACTGCTGAATCATGAGTGGGTCATGGAAGAGATTAGAAAGGAAATTCAAATGTTCATGCTATTCAACAAAAATGAACACACAAATTACCAGCTCCTCTGGGACACAGCAAAGGCAGCACTCAGAGGCAAGTTTATAGCTCTGAGCTCCTACATCAACAAATTGGAGAGATCTGAAACTAACAATTTAATGACACATCTAAACCTCCTTGAAAAAGAGCAGCAAGATAAACCCCAATCCAGTAGACGGAAAGAAATAATCAGAATTAAATGAATTAGAATCCAAAAAAACTATAGAAAGAATCAACAAAACAAAGAGTTGGTTCTTCGAAAAACTTAACAAAATTGACAGACCCTTAGCAAATCTTATCAGAAAAAGAAGAGAACACACCCAAATTAATAAACTCAGAGATGAGAATGGAAACATCACCACGGAAACAACCAAGATTCAGAACATTATAAGGGAATACTTCTCAAAACTTTATGCTAATAAGTTTGAGAACTTGACAGAAATGGACCTCTTCCTAGCAAATATTGACATGCCAAAACTAAACCAAGATGAGTTAAACTATCTTAACAGGCCCATATCAAGCATTGAAATAGAAACAGCAATAAGAGACCTCCCAGCTAAGAAAAGTCCAGGACCAGATGGTTTTACAGCGGAATTTTACAAGGCCTTCAAAGCAGAGCTCACACCAATTCTCCTCCAACTCTTCAATGAAATTGGAAGAGAAAGCTCACTACCGAACACATTCTATGAAGCCATCATAACCCTCATCCCAAAACCAGGCAGGGACTCATCAAAGAAAGAGAACTATAGACCCATTTCTTTGATGAACATTGATGCAAAACTTCTCAACAAAATTTTGGCCAATCGACTTCAACAATTCATCCAAAAAATCATACACCACGATCAAACAGGATTCATTTCAGGGATGCAAAGCTGGTTCAATATATGCAAATCAATTAATATTATTCATCACATCAACAGGAGCAAGAATAAGAACCACATGGTTATCTCAATAGACGCAGAAAAAGCATTCGACAAGATCCAACACCCCTTTATGATGAAGGTTTTGGAAAAATTAGGAATCCATGGAACATTCCTCAATACAATAAAGGCTGTATATGACAAACCTACAGCCAGCATTATACTCAATGGTGAAAAACTAAAGCCATTTCCTCTTAACTCAGGAACAAGACAAGGATGCCCACTCTCTCCACTTCTCTTCAATCTAGTATTAGAATGCCTAGCTACAGCAATAAGACAAGATACAGACATAAAGGGGATCCAAATAGGGAAAGAAGAAATAAAACTCTCCCTCTTTGCAGATGACATGATCTTGTATTTAAAGAATCCCATAGACTCCACTCCCAAATTACTCAAGCTGATTCAATACTTTGGCAAAGTAGCAGGTTATAAAATTAACCCCCAAAAATCAATGGCTTTTCTGTATGCCAACAATGAGAAAAGTGTGGCTGAAATTAGGAAAGCAACTCCATTTGTAATAGCCCCACAAAAAATAAAATACCTAGGAATTAACTTAACTAAAGAAGTGAAGGACCTCTATGATGAAAACTTTAAAATCTTGAAAAAGGAAATCAACACAGAACTTAAAAAATGGCAAAACCTCCCATGCTCCTGGATTGGAAAGATTAACATCGTGAAAATGGCAATACTTCCCAAGGCTATCTACAAATTCAACGCAATACCTATCCAAATTCCAACCTCATTCTTCAAGGAAATAGAAGAGGCAATCCAAAAATTCATATGGAACAATAAAAGACCCCGAATAGCAAAAACGCTCCTCAACGGAAAGAACACGGCTGGAGGAATATCAATACCAAATTTCAAACTCTACTATAAAGCCATAGTAATCAAAACAGCTTGGTATTGGCATAAGAACAGACCTCAGGACCAATGGAATAGAATTGAAAACCCAGAAATGAACCTACAGACCTATAGCCATCTAATCTTCGATAAGGGAGCTAAAACAATAGAATGGAAGACAGACAGCCTCTTCAGTAAATGGTGCTGGCAAAACTGGTTAACTACATGTAGAAAACTAAAGCTAGATCCTTATATATCACCCTGCACCAGAATCAACTCCAAATGGATCAAAGACCTTGAACTCAAAGCAGACACTCTGAAAACATTACAGGATGGAATAGGAGAAACCCTGGGTCTCCTTGGCTCAGGCCGAAATTTTCTGAATAGAGACCCGGAAACACAACAAATTAAAGAAAGGTTGGACAAATGGGATTGTATAAGGTTGCAGAGCTTCTGCAGGGCAAATGACATAGCTAGCAAGATCAATAGAAAGCCCACGGACTGGGAGAAGATCTTTACTAGCCATACAACGGACAAGGGTCTCATATCTAAAATATACTTGGAACTCAAAAAATTAAACCACCCAACAACAAATCCTCAAAGAAACAACTGCCCAATAAGTAAGTGGGCGAAAGACTTAAAGAGAAGCTTCTCTGAAGAAGAAAGAAGGATGGCCAATAGACACATGAAGAAATGTTCAACATCCCTAGCCATAAAAGAAATGCAAATCAAAACAACACTGAGATATCACCTCACTCCAGTTAGAACAGCAAAAATCAAGAACTCTAACAACAACAGATGCTGGAGGGGATGTGGACAGAAAGGAACCTTACTTCATTGTTGGTGGGAATGTAAACTTGTTCAACCACTTTGGAAAGCAGTATGGAGGTTCCTCAAAAGACTTCACATAGAACTCTCCTATGACCCAGCAATCCCACTCTTGGGCATTTACCCAAATGTTTACAAAAAAGACCACACTAAAGCTACCAGCACAACTATGTTTATTGCAGCATTATTTACCATAGCTAAGATATGGAACCAACCCAGATGCCCCTCAGTAGATGAATGGATCAAGAAAATGTGGTATATATACACAATGGAATTCTATGCCTCCATCAGAAAGAATGACATTTTCCCATTTGTTAGGAAATGGAAAGGCTTGGAAAAAATTATATTAAGTGAAGTAAGCAAGGCCCAAAGAAACATAGGTCCCATGGTTTCCCTTATTTGCAATATCTAGTATAGGTATGAGTCAAGCGGAAAAAGTCAGATAATGTGATGTTAGGAAAACGAAACCTCAAATATGTATTTTAATGTTTTTGTTTCTTTCATGCATGTGTTTCTAACGCATTTATAAGATTATTTCTTTGTTGCTTTGTATGTCCCTCCCCCACAGTGTAACCCCTGCTTTCACTATATTTGATGTCAGTATAACATGTGGAGGAGATGGGGACAAACCAGTCGTTTAAGGATTCAGGTGGACCTGTTGCAACAATGAGAAGTACAAAATGTCATGTCAAAACCAGCTTTACAATGTCGGAGGGGGGGAAGGGGGGGGGGGTATGATTGGGTGGGGGGGGAGGGGGGAGGCTGGGAAGGGAGGTGAAGGGTAAACAAAGGAGGAGGCTGCAATGCTTGTTAAGAAATGTATGCATTATCCTGACCATGTAATTGTAACCCCTCTGTACAGTATGTTCTCAAATAAAATAAAATAAAATTAAAAAAAAAAAAAATCATGTCATTTACTTTCCACGGCTACTATATAAAAAAAGATCTTATTATTACCATTATTCCATTCATACTAAGGAAAAGACCTTATTATCATTTTTCTCACTTATAAAAATGAAGAAATGTAGACAATGTAACTAATGTACTTAGTATCTTAGTTAATAAATGATATTTAAACTCAGTTCTATGACACTATACAACCCATATCCTATATATACCACAATGTCTTCAGATACACCTATAAATAAAGTGAATCAAAATATACATGGTGAATTATGTGCTCATCACAGCAGAGCATCTTGGAAATCTATCATCAAGAATGAAGTTCGGTGGGTGCTGTTGGCTCACAGTTGTAATCCTAGCTATTGAGTAAGATCTGAGGATTATGGTTAGAAGCCAGCCAAGGAAAGAAAGTCACAAAAAGCCGAAAGTTGAGCTGAGGCTCAAGTGATAGAGCACTAGCCTTGAGGATGGAAGCTCAGAGATAGAACCCAGGTCCAGAGTTCAAGTCCCAAGTAAGGCAAATAAAAAAAAAAAAAAAAAAAGAACAAAGTTCATGTCCTCTTATATTTGTAAGTCATGGGTTCTTGGCACTGAAATCTGTAGTTCATGAAACTCATTTATCTTTACTCTGAAATACATTACTCATTCAGCACTAAAAGAAACCTGTGAAAATATATCTAGCTAAGTGCTTTCATCGTACTGTGATAGACATTAAGATTAAAGTCTACAAACAACATTCCTAGATTTTTTCAGTGTTATTCTTGATTACATTACACATACACATAGGCAACTATGGATCAGATTTTTTACTGCTTCTCTAATATTTCTAAAGCCAATGGGGAGATTGGCCAGACAAATTACATACTAAGTCATGTGTATAAATGGACAATGAATAAATGCCTGAATATTTCTTCCAAAACAAATTACTAACCTCTGTCTACATAGTAACAAAATTCTTGCAAAACTCAAATCTGTGGACTATTTCCACCTCTCCAAACCACAAATGGAAAGAATTTCAAAGAAATTGTTTCTTAACCCTGCCGTGGTAGTACATACACTTATATTCTCAGATACTACAGTAGAGGCAGAGATAGAAGCATTTTAAATTCAAAGCTAGCCCAGAAAAAGTTAGCACAACATCAATTCAAACTCTTTTTAAGTTTGGGATGAGAGAAGCTGTTGGGCTTATCACTCAAATAGTACAGTGCTTGTCTGGCCATCAAGTCCTTGGGTTTAACCCCTAATACTGTCTAACATACAAGAAATTTCAAAAGTTCTTTATGAACTCATCACTCCCTAGAGATGACTAGACTTCTTCTAAAATGTAGAACATTTTAGTCAGAATAACTTAAAATGGGGTAGTAAGTTTCAAATTAAGTCACTATTTCCAGCTCCTACAAAATAGTAGATGGTAAAAGAGCTTTCAAGAAAAAATGACCCTATTGTGTACACACTATGCACTACATATAAATGGAACCACATTAGTAAATTGTTTTAATTCTTAATTTTAGAACTGAGTTCAAAAACATTGTGAAAATTTCTTTTGACTATGAGTACTTTATTTTGATCCTCAGTAGGCTGTATATACAACCTTCAGTGTATACAGTGTATATACTGTATAAATACAATCATGATTTATGCTAAATACAATCATGATTTGTGCCTTCAAGCTATCATAACTTTACTCAGCATCAATTAGCTAAGAACCATGATATTGTAGGATTACTTAGTCTCAGACTTCACAAGCCCCTAACTCAACACTTTAGTTGGTATATTTGTTCTCAAAACTAGATTCTAAACTGGGGCCTCTCTTTGGAATAAGATCTCTTCAAAGCCAGGTGACCAACTCAAGCACCCTTCCGAAGCTTCACACAATTAATAATTTTAGGTAATCTTGGCATGTATGACTGTGTTACTGGCATATCATATTGTTTTCAAAAGTCAGGCTCAACAGGCACTGGTGGTTCATGCCTGTAATCCTAGTTACTTAAAAGGCTGAGATTTGAGAACTGAAGTTCAAAGTCAGCCGGGGCAGCGAAGTCCATGAGACTCTTATCTCCAACTACCCACCAAAAAACTGGAAGTGGTGCTATAGCTCAAAGTGGTAGAGGATTAACCTTGAGCAAAGAAGAGCTCAGGGATGGCACCCAGGCCCTGAGTTCAAGCCTCACCACCACCACCACCAACAACAACAAAAAAAGGCAGGCTCTTAACCTACAATATATACTGTATTAAATATTAAACAATACAATTCAAACTGTCAAACATGCAGGAGAAAGTAGTAACATCTTAAGTGTGCTTCAGAAAACCCTAGAATGTTTCAGGGTTTAATGTGTTTAATTACATGACATAAAAATATCTGGTTGAGTTCCTCAACAGACTTCATACACATAGAGCTCCCCTATGATCCAGCAATCCCACTTGTGGGGATTTACCCAAGCAATCATGAACGAGGTCATACTAAAGCTACCAGCACAACTATGCTTATTGCACCATTATTCACCATAGCTAAGATATAGAACCAACCCAGATGTCCCTTTCTTGAATGGATCAAGAAAATGTGATACATATATACAGTGGAATTCTATGCCTCCATCAGAAAGAATGGCATCATCCCATTTGTTAGGAAATGGAAAAACTTGGGGAAAAAAATTATATTAAGTGAAATAAGCCAGGCCCAAAGCAACACAGGTCCCATGGTTTCTCTTATTTGCAAAACTAGTATATGTCTAGGACAAGCAGAAAAAGTCAAAAGCTATATACATATGACCATATAAGATATGATGCTAATAAGTGAAATGAACCCCAAGATAGGGACACAAGAGGTTTTGTCTTTCTTGCTGTTGTTTTTATTTTTTTTTCTTTCTTTATTTTTTGGGGCCCAGTCGTGGGGCCTGAACTCTGGGCCTGGGCACTGTCCCTCAGCTCTTCAGCTCAAGGCTAGCGCTCCACCACTTGAGCCACAGCGCCACTTCTGGCATTTTTCTTTTGCTTATGTGGTGCTGAGGAATCGAACCCAGGGCCTCAGGCATGCAAGGCAAGCGCTCTACCACTGAGCCAACTTCCCAGCTGTTTTTAATGTACTTAAAATGTACTAGGTGAATATTTTGTTTCTGGTGCATGTTCCTCCCCCATGGTATAACCTCTCTTGTCACTGTATTTGATTCAGGTGCCCTGCATCTTGTATATAATTTTTCTAATTGGGGGATGGGAAGGAACATAACAAAATGCTGAAATAAGGATACAGGTTGAACCACTATAGTAATGAGATGTACAAGACACTATGTTCAAAAGGAACTTTACAACTTGGGGGGAGGGGAGGGAGGAGTTTTTGAGATGGGGAAGGAAGAGATGGTAAGGGAAAAACAAAGTAGGGGGTAACAATACTCAATAGGCAATGTATTCATTACCTTACTCATGTAACTGAAACCCCTCTGCACAGTATTTATATAGTAAAAAATATATTAAAAAATATCTAGTTGATGCTTTTAGCAACTAGACTGCTCAAAGCATTGGTGATTTTTAGAATTTAAGGAACCATTAACAAAGGTTAAATTGCATTGTGGAGTGTTGTGTACCACCAACAAAAAAATGGAGAAAAGAAAACTTTTTTTTTTTTTTTAATGCTAGTCCTGGGGCTTGAACCCATTCAAGCATGAGTGTTAACCCTGAGCTTCTTTTGCTCAAAACTAGTGCTCTACCACTTCAGCAGTGCCTCTTACTCTTTTGCTAAGTAGTTTATTGGAGCTAAGATTCTCATGGATTTTTCTGCCCAGGCTAGCATCAAATCAAGATTCTCAGATCTCCACCTCCTGAGCAGCTAGGATTACAAGCATGAGCCACCAGCGCATAGCAAGGGACAGTCTCTTAACAACTGAAAATTTTCTAGTGTTTTAACTAGAAATTCGATAAATTTCATAATATTGAAGTTTTTCATGTAACATAAAAATTACTCATCAAATTATTGTGACTTCTATATTAAACTTTGAGAAAAAAACATAAATCATATGAGCTTGATCTCTAGTTCTATGCACATTTGTCTACAAGTCCCTTCCTTCCAAACCATGTTAGAGAACCTGGGATGCAGGTCAGTGACAAAGTGGCATGTATTGAATCCCCAATACCAAAAAAAGTAGTAATAATAATACAGTTAAATTGTGTTCCAGATAGACTATAACACAAGTAAAATAGCTCTAATCATTTGATCATTACTCTAATGTTTCTTCCTGGCCTAATCAGAAGCTCCTTAGTAACAGCTAATTTTCACAAAAAGATTTTTATCATACATATTTTTTGGTAGTCTTTACTTAATCATTGGTTACCTGCAATCTGTGAAGCATAAGATTTAATTAATGATAATGCAAAATAAAAGGCTTACTGCTTATACTAGCATTTGAACTGAATGTCTTGAACTTGCCAGACAAGTGGTTTACCACTTGAGCCGTATCTCAAATCTAAACATACATTTTATAATAAAGTTTTATAAAGTTTAATTCTAACTTTAAAAATCTTATAAAGATCAAATCATATACTTTCACAAAGCATAGATTATTAAACCAAATTAGATTTATTGAACCAAATCATCCACAATAAAAATAATAGCAGTAACAGTAATAGTAAACTATATCACAGATTCCCAAGAACATTATTTTTGTTCTTGTTGTTGGTTGTGGGGCTTAACCCTCTGGGGCTAGGCACTGTCCTTCAGCTCTTCAGCTCAAGGCAAGTCCTCTACCATTTGAGCCATAGTGCCACTTCTGGTTTTCTGGTTGTTTACTGGAGATAAGAGTTTCATGGATATTCCTGCCCTGGCTGGCTCTGAACCATGATCCTCAGATCTCAGCCTCCTGAGTAGCTAGGATTATAAGCATGAGCCACCAGTGCCTGGCTTTCAAGAAAATTCTTGATAAAGGGTAACACCTTCAACCAAAGGAAGTTTTGGTTCTCAATATGTTGTGCAATAGGAAAACTGTATCCCCTCACTGCCAATTGAGTTTTACCTGAAGAGAATGAGAAGCCTAAATCTAACCAGATCAGCTATTTTCTAGAACATTTTCTCTAGATGGTAATATACAGATTAATTTCCCATAAAAATGTTCTAAAATAGCAGGTAAATATAAAAGTTTAAAATCTTCATTATTAATAAGAAATTTAAAACAAAAGCATTAAAGTGGATTAAATACAACTCATTAAGACAAACTATAACATAAAATATTTTCTTAATAAACAGTATGTGCTGCAAAAATTTCTTAAATTTCTGTATAGGGTAGTGAAATAAAAAAGGTTTACAAATTAAATCCATTTTCAGGCTTTCCATAATTATCTATAATCTCTTCCATTTCCAACTCTATATTAATCTACATCCACATTGTAATCTTTCTATATTCACAAAAGTAACTTAATGCAACTTAATACAGCTATATATAGCTATAAATGTTTTCTTTTAGTGTTTGAAACTGACAGTTATCAGACTACAAAAGCAAAGAATTTAAGATTGAGTTTAAAGAGAAAAAAATTTTAAATGTTACAGTACATTTGCAAATTAATCGAGCCCTTTCAACCCATATTCAGCTTTATTCCTGCTGACTACTAAAGAGCTTCAGTTTTTCCATAGCCTAAGGATCCAGAAAACACTAATCTGTTTACCACATAATAGATGACCCATTAGGACACAAACTGTAACATAATCTCAACATATTCAAATAAATTATTTTGGTAAAGTTCAATACTACTCATTATTTTAAAAATTAAAACAAATTTATATTGCACATAAAAAAACTACCTTAATGTGATCAAGTAAAATGAAATTTATCTCTTCAAAATCTGGAACATTTGAATACAAATCATTTAACTAGGGATACAGGTGGACCCATTGCAACAATGAGATGTACACGTCATTTGGGAGCATTGCTTTTAGAGTGGTGCACCTAATCCCATCATCACAACTTTTTTTTTTTATTAAGTTTTTTGTTGTGAAAATACTGTACAAAGGGGTTATAGTTACTTGAGCAAGGTAATGAGTACATTTCTTATCCAGCATTGTTGCCTCCTCCTTTGTTTTTCCCCTACCATCCCTTCCCTTCCACCTCCTCAGCTGCACTCCCCCCACTCTCCACTCCCCAGCCTAAATTGTAAAGTTTGTTTTCCGACATAACGTCTTGTACATATCATTGTTGCAATGGGTCAACCTGTATCCCTATTTAAACATTTTGTTTTTTCCCTTCCCCTCCCCAAATTATACCAAAATCAAATACAGTGAAAACAGGGTTACACCATGGGGGAGGGACATACAAAGCAAAAAAAAAAAAAAAAATTACATGGTACCTTATAAATACGTTAGAAACAATAGCAAGAAAGAAAAAAAACACTTGTGTCCCTATTTTGGGGTTCATTTAACATCATCTTATTTAACCTTTTCTCAATTAGGATCATTTTATATGGTCATATGTGCATAGCTATTGACTTATTGTGATCCTCTGCTAGGACTATCATAGACATAAGAAATTGTGGTATAAATTCACAATGAAATTTCATGCTTCTATCAGAAAGAATGACATTGTCCAATTCCTAAGGAAATGTAAAGACTTGGGGAAAAAAATTATATTAAGTGAAGTAAGCCTGACCCAAAGCAACATAGGCTCCATGGTTTCCCTCATTTGTAATAATGTCTTCTTTATGGAGTTAATAAGTCTTTCTTAGGATTGACCAACTATATTAAACAATGTATTAATAACTTAGGTTTGATAAAACTGGTTTAATTTGTCTCCTTTCTCAGAGAATCTGTATTGTTTCCACAATTACAATATTTCTTTGCAGTACCTCTTTGAAGATGTCAAAATAAGAGTACTATGCCAGAACCTGTCCAGCCATGCAGCCTCCAGTGGTATTCCGGCAGCTTACTTCTGATTTCTTTTACCAGCCATTTACCATCTTGGCTTCCGTAATGTCTGAAAATATAAAATGTTTTACTACATGCTTTTAGAGGTCTGCTTATACATTACTGCATTCGAAAGTGCCTACAGATTTTTCAATTCTCATCTCTAACTTCAGTTTCTAATCCATGATAGATTTTTGAAATTATCATTTCTTCTATATTTTACAAACTTTATTTAAGCATACTGGCCTATGTTGTCAAACTCTTCCCAATTTTCTGTATGGGGCACTTTGTTTCAACATGATTTTGACAAAGCAAACCCCTTGCTATATGACTCTTGCCCTTTCATAATCACTGAAATTGTTCTCCTAATGGTGTAATGAATGCCCTTTCTGAAGTGTTTATAGTCTTTGATTACACTGTAGTCTTAATAACCAAAACTCCTTCCTAAAACAGTGTTCATCTTGTTTATTCTGAAATTGTTCTTTCCTACAATCAACCAGTCAGTTTTTGACTGTGACACTTTTCCTGATGCTGCCACCTTATTAACAGATCTATCCTTGGCAATTTGCCTTCTCCCATTATGTGGGGAGGAAGGAGGGAGGCATAGGTACATGTGTGTAATAGATGTATACTATACATTTATTATATACATGTGTTATACTTCATATAATACATAATTATGTAATTCTACCCTTGTCTCAGGGCTACATCCCAAGATCCAGCAAAGACTTTCCCATCAGCTGTTCATTGCCTCAAAGAGGACTTCTCACTACTGTGCTAAGGAATTATATCTCAAGTAGAGTTATCACTGGAGAAGTAACCTACACATGAGAAAATCTATACAAGTAATTTTTTAATATTATATTCTTTTATTTATAAAAGAAAAGCCTACTTTGCTAGAACTACTATTCAAATATAAAACTTTTACATGACAAAATATACCACAAGGAAAACCAAAAGACAGATGACATGGAGGGAGGAAACATCTGCAATCCGTATCAAACAAAATACCTAGTATTTTTACAAGAAATTTTTAAGCCAATTTGGAAAATACCAAATAACTTATGAAAATGGCTCTGATACACAGAAAACGATATTCAACTCCACTAATAAAATGAATCTAATTAAATGAATATTGAAATATATAACTTAAGCATCATTTTACAAAAATCCAAATGCTTCACAGTATACTGCATTCAGAAGGCTGGGAAGCAGGCATTATCATACTGTTTGTGGAACAGCAAAATAACACAATTTCCATGCGAAGGAAGTAGGCAGTATCTGATAGAACTACATAAGCATTCTTCCTTTGAAAAGAATCTGTACTGAATATGTAAACTTATCCAAATATTTTAATTGCAAAATATTTGGAACTTACACAAAAATAAATTAGTTGAGTAATAACTCATAGATACACACAATAAAATCATGAACAGCTATAAAAATGAATGAAAAGGGACTGGGAATGTGGCTCAGCGGTAGAGTGCTTGCCTAGCATTCATGACACCTTGGGTTCAATTCCTCAGTACCATATACACAGAAAATGCTGGAAGTGGCGCTGTGGTTCGAGTGGTAGAGTGCTAGCCTTGAACACATGGAAGCTCAGGGACAGTGCCCAAGCCCTGTGTTCAAGTCCCAGGACTGGCGGGGAAAAAAAAAAAAAAATAAGGGAAATCTCTATGAACTAACCAGGAGTGATTTCTAAGAGATACTAATGAATAAAAAGAGTAAATTGCAAATGAATATATGAATATGAAAGGAAAGAGTATATATCTTCATGTCTATATAAACTACACTTTCAAATAAATAGGTTTCTCACAATAAAGAATGGAGTTGAACAAAATAAGAACATAGAAATTTCTGTACAGTATTGTTTTTGAAAAACAAGTGATAAATTTATACACAACAAAAAAATAACACTTCCATAGATAGATCTGGCCATGTCAAATGTCATCAGACAAAATAAGCAAACAAACAAAAACAGATCCTCAAGGACATGGGAGAAAACACAACAACTAAAATTAGAGGACTAACACATTTCAAATTAAAACTAAATCCACACTTCTAAGAAGGAACAATTCCAAATAACTCTAAGTACAGCAATTTATTATATAGACACAGAAATGAGTGGGGTGATGAGAATATCGTGAAGTCTTTTTAGTAGGACTGTTCTTAGTAGTATAATGTGCTAGTTTTGAAACAATTTTAGATATATACTGAGTTAAGTGAATAACTAAATGGGTTGATTCTGTTGGAAGCCAAGGGCCTCACAGTAAAGGAAAAGGCAAGGAAGATCCCTATGGAGAAGGATTAGAATTAAAGACAGTGATTTGAACTAGCCAATCTCAAAAAAAGTACTTGTATGTTTTGCAGTATGTTCATATACATCCATACTGATGTAGATACATATGTGTGTGTGAGTGTATCCATTTACACAAATCCATTATTTCCTGGCTCCATTCTCTAAGAGGGTATTAAAAAAAAAAAAAGTAACAGCAAGCACAATGATCCTAAGATCTCAATCTATAATACCATTTGCTATTAAAAAGAGTTAGGAAGAAAAAAACAGGCTATTCTGTTTTATCTTTAAGGATTTTGTGGTCACATAAATTTAATGTTGAGATGAAATGTTACATCTCATTTTCAAATCCTTTAATACGTATACTATGAAGAAAGTATTCAGTGCTTTGTTAATTTATGTGACCACAGAATGCTTTTCTGAGCATCTAGAAAGTACACAACAAAACACACAGTGGAGATACTTGCTATAGCTACAGGATTTCTGGGAACTTGATAAAACACTACCATGCCCAAAAGAAAATAATTGCTTAACACTAGCAGGGTAACATGAAGCTTTCTACAAAAATGCAAAGTAGCTACTTGTGTCTAACTGTGATTGCTTAAATTCTAAAAGCCTATGAATTTGAGATTAAAAACCAGCCAACTCCATATCCTAGCTATGGTAAATAATGCTGCAATAAACACAGTTGTGCTGGTAGCTTTAGTGTGGTCTTGTTTGTAAACATTTGGGTAAATGCCCAAAAGTGGGATTGCTGGGTCATAGGGGAGCTCTATGTGAAGTCTTTTCAGGAACCTCCATACTGCTTTCCAAAGTGGTTGAACAAGTTTACACTCCCACCAATAATGAAGTAAGGTTCCCTTCTGTCCACATCCCCCCCAGCATCTGTTGTTGTTAGAGTTCTTGATTATAGCCATTCTAACTTGGGTGAAGTGGTATCTCAATGTTGTTTTGATTTGCATTTCTTTTATGGCTAGGGAGGTTGAGCATTTCTTCATGTGTCTATTGACCATCCTTCTTTCTTCTTCAGAGAGGCATTATCTTGCCCATGTAATTGTAACCCCTCTGTACAGTATGTTCACAAAAAATAAAAATAAATAATAAAAAAAAACCAGCGAACGCCTAGACACACAGAAATTCAGGTGTGAGTAACTACTGCTTCAATGAACACTGGAATTATAGCTTACCACATACAACATCAGCACAGATCACATTTAAAACACACACACACACACACACACACACACACACACACACACAATCTTTCGAACTGCTATCCGAAGATTTAATTCTTTCATAGAAAAGCAATTACTTTTCATTTATTTATAAAAATAGGAATTCTACTAGAAATTAAAGGTATTTATATCTTATAATTTTCTGACCATTTTGAAATTAGATCTAGTACTTCACTACAAACTCAATCTAAATCTTCATTCTACATTCTCTGTTTCCAAATGCCCACTCTGACAAAACAGAAACACACTTTCATGGGAGTAAAGAATTGTTGCCAGTTTTATAGGTTTAAAGGTTGCAATTTGAGACTCTGCCTCCATCCAAAAGAGACATGTATAAAAAGCAAGAATCTTTCTCAATGATTTACTGAAAGCAGCAGCTCATTTTAATAAAACCATCTCAAAACAAAATTGATTGAACCAACTGCTGAGTTGGGCATATACAACAGCTGATCAAAATCATTCAAGACTTTTATTCTTACAGATTTCTCTCAGGCTTAGAAATTTTTTATCTCCTTTCTACAATGTAATCCTGCTATTGAAATCACTGAAATAAAAAAGGAACATGTAAACCAACCAAAAAAGTTTTAAACTACAAAAGTAGGTAAATTTAATCAAACACTGAAATAAAACTTATCATATGCAATTAATAAACACAAAAATAAACTACTAGTCACGTTTATAAAATGTATTTTATGTGACAAAATTAAGTCTAACTTCTTATATCAAACACTAGGCTGTTTTTCCTATGAACTTGTCTGTACATGACCTTATTACCCTAATTCCTTAGAAAAAAAGTATAAAGTTAGACATAGTATGTCCTTCTATTCGGGGGTGTGGGGGGTCATGATATTAAAAACCTTACTATTTTGTTTCCCTTAAAAACAAAGGCATTTATTTCTTTTCATGTTACATGATGGCAAATTTTATCTTTTTTAATACAGTAATTATGTAGTATTTTTGTCACAATGAAGGACAAAGATAAGCCAACTGTTTAGATTCCTCTTTATGTTGTGTCTTTGATCACTAACAATGCTGCTTGAACAGCCAACAGAAGGCTGACATTTCATAAAATATGCAGTGATAAAAACTAATACTGTAGCATCTGGGAGCAATATATAAAATGCAGAAATACACCTAATAACTGCAATCTTAACTTACAAGTTACTAAAAGCAAAATAAAAAGCATACCTAATAATAAAAAATTGTAAGATTACAAATGCTTTTGTACCTATATTTCTAAACATAGTTTTTTAAAATAATTAAGTCTAAAATATTTTTTCTACTATTTTAGAACTTAAAAGCCAAAGTTCTCTTACAAACAGACCATCTGTGCTATAGTTTTCTTTTTTGTTGTTTTTGTTGTTGTTGATGTTGTTGTTTTGTCATCACGGGGCTTGAACTCTGGGCCTGGGTACTGTCCCTCAACTCTCAGCTCAAGGCTAGTGCTCTACCACTTAAGCAACAGCGCCACTCCTGGTTTTCTTGCCCAGGCTGTCTTTGAACCATAATCCTCAGATCTCAGCCTCCTGAGTAGGTAGGATTACAGGTGTGAGCCATCAGCACCTGGCCTGTGCTATAGTTTTTAACTACCAAAAAATGTTATGAAACTGCCCATGAAGAAAAAAATGAAGCAGAAAATTTTCTCAAATACTTAAAATTGTCAAAAGACTTTTATTAAAAATACAATAAATTGCTTTCTGTAAAAATGCTAGGACTATGATCAAATTAAGTTTTTAAGACTATAATAATCTAAGACAAATATACTCAATGAAAATAATAATACATTTGTTTTACAATCTAAGCCTGAAAGTCCTCAGTACACTACAGCATGCTCAAATGTGTTTGAATGATTTGAATTTTACCACTAAATATAGTTTTTAGTAGTAGAAAGTAAGGCACACCATAAAGACAATCTGAGGATGAGCATATGAATTATTTCAGTAGTATTTGGTTTCATAGTCCATGTATACCCATCAAAACCAGAATCCAGTAGACAGGATATATTGTTTTCATTACTGTACATTATTATACATCATATATACCCATCAAAACCAGAGTCCAGTAGTAGTAGTTCATTGGTATACATGCTAAAAGAAAAATAAAAAAATATGAAAGCCATATTCACTACTTCTAAAGTCTAAATTACACTTTGACTAAAACATATGACAGTTAAGTATACAGAAGACAACTGCCTTGTGCTTAAAATTCACATCTGAATTTAGGGATTTTACTTCTTAATGTACCTTTACCAGCCTGTGATTTTTACCATAGCTTTTTATGTCATTTAAAAGGTGATTAATAGTCTCTTTCCTTCTCATATTTACATCAATTTTATTCAAAACTTAAAGCTGTTTTAATAAGCTACACAACAGTTATAATAGGTTACACAACAGTCTGAAAAACACTCTTCATTTGCCATTGGACAAAGAATGGTAGGACAGGTATGAGAAGAGACAAGGCATATTTACGTTAAGAAGTTTCCTATGTAACTTTTTGCTATGTAACTTTTTCCTATGTTTTTCATATTACATTTGTAAATACTATTTTTTGTCTCACTACGTACTTTGCCACTCTTCCAAGAATAATTTCAATGGCTATTCCAACTTCCAAATAATATACCTATGAAATATGAAATCTTACTCAATTCACTAAAAGAAACATTAAAGCTAAAATAACAATATGCCTAAAAATGAATTTACATTTAATATAATATTGTTCTCCTAAAAAAGAACAGAGGTGTATGTGCTCACTAATGATTTAGGTCAACACCACATAGTTCCTCTATGTTCTTCTTACCTATATGATCTCCTACTATCACTTCTCAAGTTTTAGATCAATACAGAAGTAAACTACACACCATATTTTTGATTTTCTAATTAAAGTACTGAGATGAAAAAAGTCTTAACAAGTATATTATTGAAAAAAAACATACACCATCTATTTGAGACTAATTTATAGCATGGAGCCTGCCAAGGATCATAGTGTTCATAAAGAAAAACAGAAATTATTAAAAGTCCCAACTTCACATTGCACATGGAACATCCCAAACATAAATGTAAATAAATTTAAATATAATAAGTTTTCAAAAATTGTTTTCCTCCAGAGTATACTTTATATGAAGAACCCTAGAAATAATTTAATTGTGTCAAGATTCAGAAATTCCAAGGGAAATAGGTAAGCTTTATAAAGCGAAGAAAAACTCCTTCATCAGCACAAGAAGCACTTGCTCTGAAAAGTAAATGAATGTATGCACTCTGTGTGGTATTTCACTCTACCAAAAGATATTTAAGCCAATCAATAAGTCAGATACATTCTTGAAAATGCTAAGTAGTTGTTTATGTGTTAGACTTTACTATATGGCATACTAATGTATTTTTCCTGTATGATACAGTGAACTCAGTGATTATAAATACATGGAATAGATGCTGCCTACATTTTCACTGACAGCAAATGGAGTGTAAAATTGTCATTGTAAACTGAAGAGAAAGAAATTAACTTTAGTGGTATATTGGCTGAGTTGGTTTAACATCAAACCCTACTGCACCTAACTACTTCTAAGTTTATTATTAAGGAGAGAAGTATAAATTATTAGCAAATACCAATTATTTTATTTATTAAAATAAGATATAGGGTTAAAATCACAAATTGGTCTTTTTTAAAACTGTGCAACATACATGTTTATCTATCTGAATACAAATTATATGCTTAGGATAACTTTACAAGTAGAAAATTTAAGTTGAGAAGTACATATGTAATGGTAATTTGATTCTAAAACACATGTGTTTTCTCCAAATGATGCAGTTTAATCAATAAAAAAAATTTCAAAAACTGGAAACAAATATTCAAGCACTTTATTAAAAGGCAACTGTGTTAAGCAGAATGATTTCTATAAAGTAACAACTACTTAAGTAGTTCAATATAAAATAAAGTGTAAAGGTAGAGGGAAAAAAATCATGTCAATTCCTCTTCTTCCTATGACTATAACTTCAAGATCTGCCTCTTACTATGTCACTAACACTGAAGAATACAACACTGTCAAGCATTCATGGAAAAGCCTGGTATGTGCAGTAATGATAGGTGTCTGCTCTATCAAAACAAGTCATGCCCTCTTTACTTCCTGAAATCTAGAAAGTGAGACGGGAGAACGTGTAGTACCTTTGAAATGGTATAAAAGGGAAGCAGGAGAGGAAATAGAAAAGAAAAAAAATGAAGTTAAATTTGAAGAACCCTGAAAGTTAGTTTTTCTTCATATTTTAAGTAATCAAACTGGGTACTCAGAAAATAGATTACCAGGGATTCGGAGGAAGAGGGCAGAGGAAAAGCTGGAGGCTAAACAAGCTCATGCATAGAAAGCAGTTTTAGTGTTCGAGTGATCAGTCCTAGGACAGAGAATTACACCAAGTGTGCCATGACAGTACAGAGAGTTGGGCCAGAGAGAGAAAATCCAAGCAAGGAGACAGATCTAAGCACTTGCTGGTAGCCGCAGCTGTAGCCGCTGCAGCTGCAGCGGCAACGGCCACAGCCGCCATACCTACAACAGAGAGTCCAGGACAAAGGCGCCAGATACAGTGGGGGAGCAGATTCTACTCAACACCATCAAGAACTGACAAGGAGAAAATATCTTCATCCTGAAGACCGTAGACCAGAGATAGCCCAGTAACCAAGACGCGGTTTGAGTAGAAGCCTGACGTCTTCACCCCTTCTCAGGGAGCAGAGGAGGAAAGGCCACCTCTCCTGCACAGCCGGAGATCTCCATCTTTGACACTGACAAAGGCCTAGCTGAGCAGCTAGCTCCAACTTAGGCCTTGGAAGAAGGCAAAAAAGTCATTTAGCAGATCAGAGGAACCTGACCTGACCTGCCAGGCTCAGCTCCACCCTGGGGAAAGTCACCCCAACTAGGGGTGGAAGCTATGCCCTGGAGGAGTGACTTTCTTTACTGGGTAAACAGAGCCAGAGGCTACAGCTCCCTTAAGCAGCCTAGAAAAATGACTGAAACTCAGTAAATATAAACCCTGAGAATGGCTCCAGGCTGGGCTTTGTGAGTATCTCAGGAGCTAGCCCCTCAGAGAAAAACTACTGTTTGGTGAAAGGGTTCAACTGTACCCAGAACCTAGCCTCCAGACAGCATCTCCAAAGTGGAAGAAACAGCTATCTCCCCCTTTTGTGATACTCAAAGCAGATCTCCCTCCTACTGAACTAGCCTGGGGGGTGAGGGGGGGGGGGGGGAATCACAAAATCCTTGGTAACACAGGGCATTTTTCTGCTTGCTCAAACAAACTGAGTTAAGAAACCAATGAAGCCACAGGAAAACCAAACACCACAAGCAGAACAGAGATTCCACCAGGAACCAGGTTATGGACACAGGGGAGATACAGGATCTACCCATTCCCCCTAATCTCTCTGAGATTAGGACTTCGTTAAATACACTCTCCTTTCACCTCTCCACATCCTAATAATATCTGATTTGCCAAATCTTTGCTGTTCTTAGCCCATTAATCATAAGTTGTTTGATGTTGAATAGATTGTATCTGTTGAACTAGATTGTATCTGCAGCCATTTTGACTGTGCAACTCTGGTTGATGCTTGCCTTAAAATAGTGTTCTGGGACAAAATTGGTGTTACTTTCACACCAAATGGGCAAAACAAGCTAGAGAAACGAGAAAAATGGCAAGTCCGGGTATCTCAACTCCCACTCATGACAATCAGGTGATAGAACAGAACAGTTAATGAATAATCCAGAAGAGAGTTCCCAAAAAGCTCTACAAACACTACTGGTAAACATGGTGATTGAAAACCTGCAAAGGACTCAATGTAAGCTTGATAGCGAGAAAGAGTGGGCAAACCAAAGATTAATACAGGAATTTTGTGAGCATGAGGAAGCTACTCAAAGATAAATACAAGAATTGAGTGAGCAGGCTGAGAACAGTCAAAGAGAGAGACAGGAATTGGGTGAACAGGCTAAGAACAGTCAAAAGAAACAGGAATTGTGTGAGCAGGCTGAGAACAAAGAGAAACACAGGAATTGCATGAACATGAGGAAGTTAATCAAAGAGTAATACAGGAATTGTGAGATCAAGATGAGAATAGACCAAGACCAATAGGGACATTCATGGAAAAACAGACAGCTGAAAGAATTCAGGGAGACTACAAAGGGAATGCTGAATGGAGCCCGACAGAAGGAATGGCAGTCCAAGGAAACCATAACCAATCAACTAAGTGATTTAACAATAAACACTGAACACCAAATTAAAGAAGTACATACAAGATCTAAAACAAAGCTCCAACAAAAATTTGAAGCAATCAAAGCCGACCAATTAGGAGAAAAAGAAATAAAAACCAAGTAGAAAGTCTTGTAGATTAGACCATGCAGAAGATCGAATCTCCGGGATTGAAGACAACCTAGATATTACAGAGAAAGAACATACAACTTTCCAAGACAAATCCATGAAATATGATAGAACTATTCAATATTTATAAGACAAGATCAGAAGGCCTAATCTGAGGATAATGGGTATATAGAGGAATACCTAGAGACAGAAGTTAATGGTTTAGGAAATTTAACAGGATCCTAGCAGAGAACTTCCCAAACATGCAAAAAAGATAGGCCTATTCAGATACAGGAAGCTTTTAAAACCCCAAATAGACCAGACCAGAACAAGACATCCCACCTTCACATTATAATCCGCACAAGATCAACTCAGACCAAGGAAAGGATCCTTAAAGCTATCAAGGAGAAAAGATAAATCACCAATAAAGGGAAACCAATTAGAATCACCTCAGATTTCTCAGCAGAGACAATTAAAGCAAGAAGAGCCTGGAATGATGTATGCCATGCCCTAAAGACAAACAACTATCAACCAAGAATACTGTACCCAGCTAAATTCTTCATAACGGAAAGTCAAATGAAACCTTCCACAGCAAAGAAAAACTGAAACAATCTATCTCCACCAAACCAATCCTACAAAAGATACTTGAAAGATGTCCTACACATAGAAAAAAAAACAAGACCACAATAAAGGCCCAGAACTGTTTTATGGGTTGCAACCTGTGCAACTGGCCACAGAGATCCCTGTACTGAGAGTCCCTTCTGCTCCATGCCTTAGAAATCCAGACCATTGAGTCTGGAGGAAGGTGGCAAAGGAGAAGCTGGAAGCTAAACAAGCTCTCACATAGAAAACAGTTTTAGTGTTTCAGTGAAGTCCTAGGCTAGAGAATCACACCAAGTGTGCTATCACAGTACAGAGAGTTTGGCCAGAGAGGGAAAATCCAGACAGCTTGGTCAAGGAGACAGATCTGAGCATTTGCCTGCAGCCACTTGTGGTGGCTGCAGCGGCACTATATCAACAGAGAGAGTCCAGGACAAGGGCGCCAGATGCGGTGTGTGAGCCGATTCTACTCACTACCAGCAAGAACTGTCAAGGAGCAGAAATCTTTATCCTGCTAATCTCAGACCAGGGACAGCCCAGGAACCAAAAGTCTGGTGAGTAGAGAATGAGTAGAGAAAATAATGCTATGGGGAAAAAAAGCTTCAAATAAACACACAGAAAGGATCAACTTGCAAAGTTGCTAACTTTGAAAATGGGAATCAAGCCCTACAACCATGAGAAACTAAAATTTGCCAATAAACTGGATGAAAGAGATTCTAACCTGTTAGAAATTCTATCTGATTTCTAACGTTCAAAGAGAGAGAGAAAAATAGTGAGAGAAATAAACTAGAGAGAGAGAAATGTAAGAAAAAAAATAAAGCATGTAAAGTCTGTCAATTTGTGACAATTTGTATAGAAGCTGCCAAATCCTAATCTAAAAGGGATATATTAATCAAGGCATGATGACCAGCATACAAACTGTCCCAAGTAAACTGGGCTTTCTGATTACTACATTAATATTCACAAGCACAATACACAACTGTCACAGTTGTGACACAGAGTCAAAATATCAAGTACAGAGTTCAAATCCTTAACTTTTAATAATGCTACACTTTAATAAGTTATTTTTCAATTCTAGTAATTAGTTGAAAGTTGAAAAATAGCAAGTTGATAGTCCATGTACCTTTACTAGATCAATTAAAACTTTATTCCGAGTATTAGCAGCACATTAATTTCTTCCTTCTATTGTATATCATATCCTTACTTTTCTTTTTCCTGGTAAAAGTTTTCACTACCTGTGATAACAATTCAAAATGAAATGAAATGAAATATTAAAAAGTTTAATATGCCCTATTAAAACAGCATTTCCTAAACATTTTTAAAACTACGTAGAGAATATGTTTCTATTCAAGAGGTATTAAAAAAGAGAATAGAGCTTGGGATCTGGATAAAATATTATATTGCCTTTCAATTCAAACTATCCTTACATTATTTTGTTGTTCTTCAAACAGGATAGTTCACTTTGGAATAAAGTCATTCTAAAACTCAATCTATCTGAGATTCCATCTCACCCCATTTAGATTGGCCAACATCATGAATTTAAACCACAACAAACGGTGGAGGGAATATGGGAAGGAAAAGGAACCCTATTGTACTGTTGATGGTAATATAAACTAGTACAACCACTTTGGACAGTTTTTTTTTTCTCTAAAAACTAAACATAAGCCAAGTGCCAGTGGCTCATGCCTGTAATCCTAGCTAGTCAGGAGGCTGAGGTTTGAGAATCGTGGTTCAAAGACAGGCTGGGCAGGAAAGTCCATGAGACTCTATCTCCAATTAACCACCTGAAAACCAGAAGTGGCACTGTTGCCACTTTAAGTGGCAACAGTGCCACTTGAGCTGAAGATTTCAGCGACAGGGCCCAGGCCCAGAGTTCAAGACCCACCAACAAAACAAACAAACAAACTAACTAACTAAACATATATTTTCCCTACAACCCAGATATACTACTCCTGGGCATCTACCCAGAACATCAAAAGCCAGGATACCATCAAGACATTTGCACAACCATGCTCATTGTTTCACTATTCACAATAGCTAAGCTATGGAAATAGCCCAGATGCCCTACAATAGAGGATGTCCCACACAACTATTAGAAGGAATATCATTATGTCATTTGCAGGGAACTGGATAGACCTAGAAAATATCATATTAAGTGAGGTAAACCAATCTCAGAGAGATGAGCAGCACACGTTTTTTTTTCATATGCAGAAGTTGGATCTAAAATTCATTGGGACATGATAAATTATACAGGACTCTAGACATTCACACACAGTAAGACCAAAGGAGAATACTCTTAGGACAGTAACACAAAGGTACAATGCCTATGTGCATCTGACCAAATAAAATAATATCTACTGAAAAGCACTCCAGGAAATGGAAACAGATTTGATTGCTGTTTTTTTTTTTTGTCTTGTTTGTTCATTTGTCTTTGGGAGGGTAAAGAAGGGCACAGAAATAAAAGGAAAAGGGTAAACAAATACAGATGTGGTACTTATTAGACACTATGTTGAAAATGAACTACACAACTTGTGGGTGGGGATGGAAGGGAAGATCTGGGAAGAGAGTGAGGTTAGGGTGCACTGTCCAAAAAGAAATGTACTTTTTACCTGACTTACGCAACTATGACCCCTCTGTACGTCACCTTTATAATAACATTTTTTAATTCAATCCAAATAATTTTTTTAAAAATTTACTGAATTTAACACTTACTTATAAAACTATAGGTAAAAACTGGTAATGTAGCCGGGCGCTGGTGGCTCACGCCTGTAATCCTAGCTACTCAGGAGGCTGAGATCTGAGGATCGCGGTTCAAAGCCAGCCCGGGCAGGAGAGACCATGAGACTCCTATCTCCAATAAACCACCAGAAAACCGGAAGTGGCGCTGTGGCTCAAGTAGTAGAGCGCTCGCCTTGAGCTGAAGAGCTGAGGGACAGCGCCCAGGCCCAGAGTTCAAGCCCCACGACCGACCAAAAAAAAAAAAAAAAACTGGTAATGTAAGCAACCCAACATTAGATATGGCAGCCACCATTCTAGGAACTCAAAATTCCACATATTGGTCCTAGGAAATTAATACTATATCAAGTAACTTAAGAGTCACTGAATCCTGTTTCCAAAACTGTTTGGTATTTAACTTAAAATTAGCTAACAAAAGCTTAATGTCAATAAATAAAATTGTTATCCAATGAATTAGACAATAAATCTACATAATAAATCTTCATAACAGTTAAAATGTAGATGAAAGGAAAATAGTATTTGATTATTATATGCAGAAAACTACACAGAGGGAAAAAATGAGATAAGTAGTTCAATATTATAAATTTAAATATGCAACTTCCAATCTTTTTTTTATATATTAGCAAAGATCAAGTCAAAAGTAAAAGTAAAGGAGTGTTGGAGGCATGGCTCAGCTGGTAGAGCAGTATCATCAGGTACTGAGTTTGAGTCCCAGCCTTGGACATACAAAAAGAAAAAGAACAGTCCACTATCTTTGGCTGTGCTAGTAGAAAGATAGGTCTACATATGAGGAAAGATACCAGGTAAAATAGGTTTAGAAGAGAAAGAACAAGAGGCCAATGTATAATGTACTACATTTCAGATGAGATGCTAAACACAAGAATCACATGCACAAGATGGAATTGAGAAAAGAGGACTAGATTGATCTTCAATGTTACTTTTAAAAAAAAAAACTGAATGAAATCACTGAAACAAAAAACATCATGTAGACTAAATAAAAGGTAAAAAGTACAATTACTGAGCCTTGATGCCCTCCAAATTAAGAGGAACCAAAGAACAGAGGAAATCACTGGAGTGAACTAAGGAGAAATAACCATTGGGGCAGAGAAAACCAAGAGCATGATGCCCTAGAAAACATTGGATTAAAGTATGTCAAGGAGGAAAGGACTTGAAGCAAACAAAAAGTTTCTTCCTCAGGAAGTTTTACAAACATAGAAAAGTGGGAACATACCTGGCTGGGGAACCAGGATAAAAACAGGAGGTTTTGAAATAGAATATAAAAATATCTGTCTATTTATGAAATAGATCTAGTAACTAAGGAAAAGTTTATGAATCTAAATGCTATTCTAAAACTCCTTCTTCTGAAACCCTATTACCCCCATTGAAATGAACGAGGTCTAAAAGTCTTTATAACATGCTGAAGGTCATGAAATGAACTAATAATTGAATAAATAAAACCTAACCATTATTAAAATATATTATTTTAAACTATAACAATTAAAGAACGTACTACTGGCATTAAGAATAGCTTAACTAATATGGCATGCTAATGAATAAGGAGTAACTTAGCAACCAAAAATGATAAGAATGTGTCGGAGAGTATAGTTAAGTGGCTCTGTGTTTAACATTTTTTTATTGTTATCATTTTTATTTCTTGCACTACTACCAACAGATTCCAGCACTTTGGACATGTTCAGTAAATACTTTAATAGTGAGTTATACTCCCAGCTCTGCCTCTTTCATTTCTTATATCTAAATAAACTACAAATGAATCAAAAATTTAAACATTAAAAACCATTAAACCTAGAATATTTTTTTTTTTTTGGTCGGCCGTGGGGCTTGAACTCTGGGCCTGGGCGCTGTCCTTCAGCTCTTCAGCTCAAGGCAAGCGCTCTACCACTTGAGCTACAGCGCCACTTCCTAGAATATTTTTATAATCTCAGAAAAAACATTAAAAATAGAACAGTTTTATAATCTTAGATTTAGGACATTTTTGGAAATAATTTTTTATTTTGAAGTAGTTCTACAAAGGAGTTGCCATTTAACAAAGCAGTTTATGAAAACAATGTATCTTGATCAATGTCACCCTTTTCAATGGTCTCACCCATCCCTCTCCTACTTACCCTTCTCTCTCTTCATTAAATTTCCATATAGTGGGAAAATGTGAAATAAAATATTAAATATGAACACTAGAAAAATATGTTTGTAATAGGATACAAGTAAATACTTTTAATATGAAAATGCTTCCCATAATACATGGTAGAATATATACAATAAAAAAAATTATCAAAAAGATCATTATCCCAGTGGGGGAAAACAAACATGTACACGTACGGTATACTTTAGTGGTGGAGAGTTGGCCTACAATGTGTCAGGCCCTAGGTTCAATTCCTAACACTACAACACAAATGCCAATAAAGTAATGCATATGGGCATGGTAGTTGGATTTTTTTAACTTATTGATCACATACTCTATAGCAATAATAATTAAAGAACATGTATCAACATGGATAAGTCTTTAACTATTGAGAGAAAAATTCATGTTATAAAAAGATATATATATATCATAAATACAGGGAATAGCAAATGTTGGCATGAAAAATGGGAACCTCCATGCATTGTTGATGCTATCAAAAGTTGTAGCCACTTAAAAAAATAATTTGGCAGGGTCATAAAAAGTTAAACATAACCAGATGCTGGTAGCTTACACTTCTAATTCAAACTATTTAAGAGATAGATCTTTGGATCATGGTTCAAAATTAGTCCTGGCAGGAAGTCTATGAGTCTCATAGACCACCAAAAACAAAAT
This sequence comes from Dipodomys spectabilis, assembly GCF_019054845.1. Taxonomy (NCBI): domain Eukaryota; kingdom Metazoa; phylum Chordata; class Mammalia; order Rodentia; family Heteromyidae; genus Dipodomys; species Dipodomys spectabilis. The sequence continues at coordinate 11,615,647 of NW_024870731.1, forward strand.
GAAAAAAACAACAAAAAACAGAAGTGGAGCTGAGGCTCCAGTAGTAGAGCATCAGTTTTGACTGAAAAAGCTAAGGGACAGCTCAAGAGTTCAAACCCCAATACTGTACAAAAGAAAAGAGAAGAGAAAGAAAGAAAGAAAGAAAGAAAGAAAGAAAGAAAGAAAGAAAGAAAGAAAGAAAGAAAGAAAGAAAGAAAGAAAGAAAGAAAGAAAGAAAGAAAGAAAGAAAGAAAGAAAGAAAGAAAGGAAGGAAGGAAGGAAGGAAGGAAGGAAGGAAAGAAAGAGAGAGAAGGAGGACGAGGAGGAAGGGGAAGGAGGGAAAGAAGGAAGGAAGGAAGGAAGGAAGGAAGAAAACATAACATCATCAAAATGATGAATCAATCCCACTTATAGGTGTCTACCTACAGGAAATGGAGGAAACTGTAACAAAGACTGGAGTACAAATTTCTTAGTAGAATTTTTTCATAAGAGTCAAGCACTGAAAACAATTTGAATATACTTAGGATGAATTAACAAATGATGAATGTATTGACAAAATGGACCAAAAGGACATTAACATTCACCAAAGGATTAAACTATGGATACATGTTAGAAATAAACTTCAGAGACATTGTGTTCAGGAAAAAATGTCAGATCAAACCAAATGTTTTTTTCATTTATATGAAATAACTGGAAAAGGAAAAACTCATAGACCAAAAATACATTAATAGTTTACTTGAGTAGGGAGAATAGGAATTAACACTTAATGTGAAATTAACAACTCACAGTAAGTAATGAAATGTATAACTGGTTTATGATGATGGCTACACAACTTAGTAAGTTAAGCAGAAAAAGAAAATCAATTAATTCTACACTTGAAAAAGAGGAATTACACCTTATAAACATATGCGTTTCATCCCTCACCAAAGATGTGTAAATTTTATAGAACAATTGTCAAAAATGAACGAGTTGGTAAAGAGTATTTCTATAAAGGGGCTATACTTTTGTTGTGATAAACTTAAATGTGCTTGAGTGCATTTAAAAGGCAATTAAGCCAGTGGCTCACACCTGTAATCCTAGCTACTCAGGAGGCTGAGATCTGAGGATCGCTGTTCAAAGCCAGCCCCAGCAGGACTTTCAAAGCCAGCCCTGGCAGGAAAGTCCATGAGACTCTTATCTTCAATAAACCACTAGAAAACCGGAAGTGGCGATGTAGCTCAAGTGGTAGAGTGCTCGCTCGCCTTGAGCTGAAAAGCTGAGGGATAGCGCCCTAGCCTAGAGTTCAAGCCCCACGACCCACAAAAAAAAAGGCAATTAAATAGTCATGAAGGGAAACAATACAATATTGGTATAATCATACCAAACTGTGTATTCCAGAAACAGCCAATAGGTTTTATTCACACTAACCCCTGTAACTCCCTGAAGTTGAGAAAACTGTGAAACTGCCTTTTTAACTCAGGAAGAAAGTATGCCATGACCTCATGCCTGCAACATGCTATCAGGAAAGAGAGATATATGAGCAACATAAGGCATTTGCAATAGCTCTTCTATCATATTCTATACAACTCAGTTAGACAAATATCTTTCTTCTTGACCTCCTCCCAGATAAAATACCAGAGTAAGGTAGCTAACACAGAAAACAATTTGTGAGAGTTAAGTGCACTAGAGTAACAATAATGCTCAACTGACATCCTTGAACACTTATGACATTCTTATAAACCTACAACATTCTGATTAATGCATTTAGTACTGCCAGAAGTAATCTATTAATTTTTAATCAAGTTAAGACAAAATAAGACAGAATTAATTATCTGTAAAATTATCTGTAAAAATCTGATCAAAAAAGTATTTCAAAATTGTATGAATATAGCCCAAACCTTCCATCCAAATTATCAATTTCCTTTTCAAAGTACAAGTTAGGTCTTAGGACTCAGAAGAACAAAGCTATGTAAAAGAGAATTGTAAAAAAAAGACAAAATGGAAAAAACAGTATCTAAGAATAAAAGACACTATATTTTTTAAGGTATGTGCTTACCAAAATTAACAGATCTTAATTTGATCACTATCAAACAATATTGTTCATTTGATTCTACCACAGTCCAACCTAGGGGGGAAAATTTACAAGTCTCTCTTTAAAATAACAATTCGATTTTCTCAGACAAAAAGGAAATAATTTGAGATTTAAAAAAATTACACATTGAATATGGAGTTTCATTATTTCTATACCTAGACTAATTCTAATTCAATTAGACTTAGTATGATATACCCTATGATAACAGTCAAATATTATCCACACTATCCTGTCAGAAAGCACAAAAATTGTAAGGGAATCCCTGTCTTAAGAATTGATGATGAAGGGCTGAGATGTAGCTCAGTGGCAAAGTGCTTGCCTAGTAAGTGCAAGGTCCTGGGTTCAATCCCCACGAACAAAAGAGAAAAAGACAAAAAAAAAAAATTATGATGTTCTTCCACACCAACACTGAGACTATAGTATTTTCATACCGGACATTTAAAAGGAAGCACTATGTGAATACAATATATAATAATGTCCTTTACATAAGTAGGCTATGTTTTTTGGGAGTTTTTGGGGGGAGGGTATAAAATTAATTTTTTATAGTGAAAATACTGTACAGAGGGGTTACAATTACATGGGCAAGATAATGAGTACATTTCTTATCAAGCATTATAGCCTCTTCCTTTGTTTCCCCTTCCCATCCCTTCCCATCTCCCCCCACCCCCCCACCCAATCCTCCCCACCCCCCCCACCAAAGTTGTAAAGTTCGTTTTCAACATAACGACTTGTACTTCTCATTGGTCCACCTGTATCCTTATTTAAACGACTTGCTTTTCCCCTTCCCCTCCACAAATTATAGCGACATCCAATACAGTGAAAGCAGGGGTTAGGAAATGGAAAGGCTTGGAAAAAATTATATTAAGTGAAGTAAGCCAAGCCCAAAGAAACATAGGTCCCATGGTTTCCCTTATTTGCAATATCTAGTATATGTCTGAGTCAAGCAGAAAAGGTCAGATAAGGTGATGTTAGGGAAATGAACCCTAAGATATGTATTCAAATGTTTTTTTTCTTTCATGCGATTGTTTCTAACGCATTTATAAGATTATTTCTTTGTTGCTTTGTATGTCCCTCCCCCACAGTATAACCCCTACTTTCATTGTATTTGATGTCGTTATAAAAATTCGTTTTTTGACATAACGACTTCTATATCTCATTGTTGCAATGGGTCCACCTATATCCCTATTTAAACGATTTGTTTTTTCCCTTCCCCGCCACAAGTTATACCAACATCAAATTATCTTAGCTATGGTAAACAATGCTGCAATAAATATAGTTGTGCTGGTAGCTTTAGTGTGGTCTTGTTTGTGATCATTTGGGTAAATGCCCAAAAGTGGGATTGCTGAGTCATAGAGGAGCTCTATGTGAAGTGTTTTCAGGAACCTCCATACTGCTTTCCAAAGTGGTTGAACAAGTTTACACTCCCACCAACAATGTAGTAAGGTTCCCTTCTGTCCACATCCCCTCCAGCATCTGTTATTAGAGTTCTTGATTATAGCCATTCTAACTGGGGTGAAGTGGTATCTCAATATTGTTTTGATTTGCATTTCTTTTATGGCTAGAGAGGTTGAACATTTCTTCATGTGTCTATTGATCATCCTTCTTTCATAAGCAGGCTATGTATATATATATATAATCTAGGGGCTGGGAAGGTGGCTCAGTGGTAGAGTGCTTGCCTTGCATGCATGAGGCCCTGAGTTTGATTCCTCAGCACCACATAAGCAGAAAAAGCCAGAAGTGGCACTGTGGCTCAAGTGGTAGAGTGCTAGCCTTGAGCTGAAGAGTTGAGGGACCTGATGACCAACCAAAAATAATAATAATAATCTAGGAAGACTGAATACTTATTTCTAAGGTATTCTTAATTTCCAGGACTCCAAGCTTCCTAGGAATTAGCTCATTTCCTTAAAAAAAAAAGGGGGGGGGCTAAATTACATCCTTCCTCTGAGAAAGTCCCTTAAGTGTTCACCAAAACATAAACCAGTTCTCTATATCAGCAGATGGTTCCTATTGTTTTCCTAAAGATAGTCAGCACAGTGGCTAAGATCAATTCTACAGCCAAAAATTCAGCTGTTTGAAATCTCAGGTTCCAGGTTTGGGAAAAAGTTGCTCATCTCCTGCAATTGAGCTACTTCATTTATAATTTGTGTTCTAATTTATAAGGTAGTTGGGAGGATTAAATGTTAACATCTGCATATAGTCGCTGAATAGTACCTAACTCATAGTAATATTGTTTGCTACTTACTCTCCTCCTCCTAAATTACATCTTTTTATCCAATTTAGTAAGGCCACCTATGTTGTATTTCTTGGCATTTGCTTCTCAGAGCATTATTTTTTCTTACACAGTTTGCTGGAATATTCATGGCTACCTCTGACTTTATGATAATTGTGATTTTTGTTTCCTGAAAAAATGCAATGCCTTACTTACTATTGCTTTATTTAGAATTGTAAATTTCAAAATCTATAAATAAAAAGTTTAAATAAATTATTTTACAGGAAGCAAATCCTGAATGTAAGTGCAGACTAACGACTTTTTCCCTTCCACAAAAAAAAAAAGAAATGATTTGAAATAGCCCCAAATCTGTACTTATGAATAACATTAAGTAGTATTACAGTTTTTACTTGGCTTGAAATCAGGTATTAATTACTAAGACCTGGGGCTGGGAAGGTGGCTCAGTGGTAGAGCACTTGCCTTGCATGCCTGAGGCCCTGGGTTCGATTCCTCAGCACCACATAAGCAAAAAGAAAAAAGCTGGAAGTGGCGCTGTGGCTCAAGTGGTAGAGTGCTAGCCTTGAGCTGAAGAGCTGAAGGACAGCACCCAGGCCCAGAGTTCAGGCCCCACGATCGGACCAAAAAAAAAAAAAAAAATTACTAAGACCTGAATGAGTGTGTATAGATCTGGGCTCTGTGACATGAAAATCCTATAAATCTGTACCGATTTAATTACATTAATTACATTTTTAATATTTAAATTTTTAGTACTTTAATTCACAATACTTTCAGACACTTTTTCATGAAATTGAAGCCCATTATCATAAGGTAACCATTGTATTCCAGGAATGGTACTTCTAGAAGTACCTTTCATAACAGATTTGAAGTGAAACCACCTGAAGTTTAGGAAGCCTGCCTTAGTTCCAATTGCAATCAAACATGTTAAATACATTTTATGTAAACTTCAAGGATTATATAAGGTAAAGAGACTTTTTATTGCCAATATGTTACAGATAAGAAAAAAGACAGACAAATTAAGTTTCCCATGGTCCCAGACAGTCACTGTATTGTAATACTAGGACTCAAGTCTCCATCTAATCTGTCCCATATCTAAAATAAAAAATAAATCCTAATATGACAATAAAGCCACATACATTTCAGCCTATTATTCATCATGAAAAATAAAATTATATATGTTTTCTTCCTCTTAGCATCAGTAGCACTCTTAAAAACAAAAAGCTTGCCAGATGCTGGTGGCTCATGTCTGTATCCCTAGCTACTCAGAAGGCTAAGATCTGGAGATGACAGTTCAAAGTCAGCCTGGGCAGGAAAGTCTTTGAGATTCTTATCTCCAATAAACCACCAGAAAACTGGAAGTAATGCTGTTTCTCAAAGTGGAAAAGTACTAGCCTTGAGCAGAAAAGTTCAGGACCCTGAGTTCAAGCACCACAACTGAGAAAAATAAACATTAAATTAAATTAAAATATTAAATATTAAAATCAGAGACTTAAACTTAGTTAAAATACACCTCAGGGCTGGGAAGGTGGCTCAGTGGTAGAGCACCTGCCTTGCATGCATGAGGCCCTGGGTTCGATTCCTCAGTACCACATAAGCAGAAAAAAAAAACTAGAAGTGGCGCTGTGGGTCAAGTGGTAGAGTGCTAGCCTTGAACTCAAGAGCTGAGGGACAGGGCCCAGGCCCAGAGTTCAGGCCCACGACCGGACCCAAAATAAATAAATAAATAATACACCTTAAAAATACTGTAATATTCTAAGTATTTAAATATGAGGAAAAAAATTAACAATCCCCTCTACCTAAAAACTGCACACATTTACATCAACCTATATAAAGCAGGATACCAAACTCTGCCTTAGTTCCGATTTATCTGGAGATATATATATCTATATCTATAGATATAGATATATAGATATAGATATAATTTTATAGACTGAAAATTGGAAAAGCTCCCCAAAATGAATCTAAATTGAAAAGACTGACAGGTAACCTGCTATGTATTTAACAAAATATAGCAAAAACTTTGTGGCTCATTTTCCAATGATTCCTGCAAGGATGGTACAAAGGCACCGAAAGTACAGTTAATACAAAGAAGGACAAACTTTTCCAACACTATATAATTTATTCTGAAGACAAAATGGCCACACTTGTCTCTGACAGTCCTATTAATTTTACATTTGGATATCATCTATTTTTTTGTGGTGTTTTATTTTCATTATGTGGTTGTATAAAAACTTCTCACCTATCTTTCTCCAGCCCCAATGGATCCTATCCAAACGGTTGTCAACCATTTCAAATCTATAAATTGTTCTATATACTGGTCCACAATCTATAACTGAGGCCAAGTAACATCTTTATACAAATTAGTCAAAATTATCTCTACAATTTACATTAAAGGATTAGGAGAATAAAATGGTGTTCAGCAACAAAATACTGAGCAATATTTGTTGAAACTAGAGTCTATCCCATACTTCTTCCAAAATATTTCATTTTAATGGAGGAGTACCTTTACCAGTAGCATAGAAAATGTGTGAGAGTGGGACATTACATTTCTGGAAGGGCTTAATTTTTTTTTGGGGGGGGGGGGGGGTCCGGTCGTGGGGCCTGAACTCTGGGCCTGGGCACTGTCCCTCAGCTCTTCAGCTCAAAGCTAGCGCTCTACGATTTGAGCCACAGCGCCACTTCCGGCTTTTTTCTTTTTGCTTATGTGGTGCTGAGGAATCGAACCCAGGGCTTCAGGCATGCAAGGTAAGCACTCTACCACTGAGTCACCTTCCCAGACCCTGGAAGGGCTTAATTTTTATCTTAAATCATTTAACACTTGTGAAATACAGATTTCCCAAACATCTGTCAACCAGCTTCCTCTAATGTAATACTATTAACTACAATAAAGTTATGAAAAATATAAAATTAACATTGGCTCAAACTATTAATGGTAAATCTTACCACCAAGTTGTACTATTAATGCCTTTCCCCCTGGCTCACGACATCCAGATCTCATGTTTCCTTTACTGCCGTGTTTCCTGTGAGGCACTTTTCTCTTTAATGACCTGGTATTTTTGAGGAAAAAAAAAAAAAAAGAACTCACTAGTTACTCTGTAAAATATACCCCAATTTCAATATCATTAATTGTTGTGATGAAATTGAGATCATACTTTTTTTCTGTTGGTCTTCTTTTTTCTGTAGGCCATGGGCTTGAACTCAAGGCCTGGGTGCTGTCCCTGAGCTCTTCTGCTCAAAGATAGCAATTTACCATTTTAAGCCACAGCACAACTTTGGTTTTCTGGGTCTAACTGGAGATAAGAGTCTCACAGACTTCCCTGCCCAGGCTAGCGTTGAACTATAATCCTCAGATGTCACCCTCCTGAGCAGCTAGGTTTATAGGCATGAGCCACCAGCACCCAGTGAGATTATATGTAGGTGACATGCCATATTCAGCAGCAGATCATATCATGGTCTTATTACTCGGTCTTCTACATTGTTTCTATTTTCTTCCTTTATAAACACTTTATAAACAGTTTTGAGAGATCATTTTAGAGTTTGCAAATATATGATTTTTCCTTAAATTCCCACTATACTTTTGGCATCCATTGATGAATCATGCTTGCTACAATTATTACTATTTTTATGAGGTATCTGCCTCCTGATTATACTATTTCCTGAATTCATTAATTGTAATTCAGAAATTAAACTATATCAAAAGCAGATATATTAAACTATATCAAATTCAGATATTAAACTATATCAAACACCAGAAACCACAAAAATTTTAGGAAAGTTTTTAAAAACACACAATAAAGGTACTTATTCGACAACAGAATTTCATCATCAACTATAGTGTGTAATTCCCTGAATCAGATGTCTAACAGTTCCCTTCTGAAAGAAGCAAATTGCTGATGACATCTGTCAGCATATGTATTTTATATTTAATTGTAGACAATTTTTTATTGCAAGTCATGCATCATGATGCATACTTAAGATTTTCCAAATAAAAGACCTCAACAATCTACTTTTTGTGCAGACACAGGGCACTTATACCTGAGCATTTTTGCTTAACATCAGTGCTCTACCATTTGAGCCACAGCTCTACTTCTGGCCTTATTTTGTGGCTAACTGGACATAAGAGTGTCACAGACTTTCCTGTATGGACTAACTTCAAACAGCAATGAGCCACCAGTGCCCAGCTTAGACAATCCATTTTAAAGCAGCTAATACCACAGCACATTAAGGGATAAGCATTCATCAGGAACAAGAACAATGAAGACAGCAAATATTCTTCCCCTAAAAGTCTAATCTTATTCCTCAACATGAAACCTTGCCATAGGAACATAAAATTATACTGGTAATAGTAAAGAGCAATGTCTTAGAACAGTGAGTTCTAGTACTCTGTTTTTCAAGAATGTTCACCCACAAATATGAAAAATATCATTATTCAGTTACTTTTTCACAGCAGGAAGATCTATCAATTCAATGCCAAAAGACTTAATTCTAGGTGTTTCTAAAGCTTAAGTCTAAAGGTTTAAACACTGTATTATCAACACTTTATTTTCTATTTGTTCATTAAGTATATCAGTCTGCCACTGAGTGTCAACTGGCTATTACGTAAGAGGAGTTCTACTTTTTTGTATTTATAACTACTGAAAATAGCCAACCTGTTTTATTCCCAAGCACATTTTAATACTAGAAGCAAAATCTTAATCTAATCACACTCTTCAAATAAGCTTCAATAAGTTATCAGACTCTACAGAGCCTTGCAAAAAAACATTGTATAGTATTAGTGAATAAGAAAGTGATGAACAGTACATATACAATGCCTTATTTACACAAGTCTATAAGTTTCCTCAACTACTTGAGCTGCACACTAAAAATTCAGTTTTTCTTTGGCATATTCAAGAATTTATGTTTTAGTTATTTCTGAGAAAGATATTAAAATGGCTTAGAAAATAGTCTAAGTGATATGAAAATATATTCTTGAGAGTTTGCGATCTTAGTTATAAAACTTTTGTAGAAGACACCAAGTCATTCTTTCAAGTGATTCGTTTTCATAATTGATATTTAGGTGGGAAAAAAAGATGAGAAACCAAGAAATTCCTCTCCTATTTCAAATTTTACAAATTATGATCATGGTAAGTCCTGGAAGCTATTGGAAGACTGTGGCTATAAGACATAGGGCTTCAGTTTCTGCAGTAAACTTTAATTTAAAATTTTTAAATGCACTTGGTATGAAACATGGTCATCGGCAAGGTTTTATTTAGGATATGTAACTAATGAATAAGGTTACTAGGTAAGTTGTGATAACAGTCACTTTCTAAGAACTATATAGAAATTTTATAATGTGTTAAACATATGTGGAAAGCTAACAATGAAATTTCCACCTGTATAATGCAATTTTAAAAAGTTTACAATGTGCTAAATTCATGTCTGTACATTATTTGAAAATAAAAATGTATATAAAATATTAGCCTGCTGTTTAAACACATTGATTTCTATTACTGGAATGTATTTTGGAAATATATTCCAATTTCTCATTTCTATTAATGGAATACAGTTTGGAAAAAGGAAATGGGTATGATGGTAAATCTCTGCTTAAGAAAGAAAATCACAGTAAACAACTTCCTAATTTTTCAGATCCCAAATGACCAGAGGAAAAGTCTAACCAACAGGGGGAGATACAAAGGAGAGTAGTAAGACAAAGAACAGACTACAGGCAAGAAAAGCAGTTATAATTATAGCTGGAACATGGAATTTGTTAAAGGAAGTCTACTGTATAATTATATTTGAAAATTTAGAAAGATGCCCAGAGGCTGATTCGCAGCTGTCAGGAACTGGTAACTTCTACTTCTGTTCATGCAAGACCACTTTGGCAACTAAATCCAACACCCAGCATTAGTGCAATTGACATTTAGAGTAAAGGGACAGTCTTCTAAAAGTTTTCTTCCTATATAATATATGAAGGCATCCATATCAACAAAGTGACCTTTCTTTTTAATTCTCTTTTCTTTAATTTCCTTTTACTATGTGCCTCTCCTGTATCCTTCAGAGAATCCAAAGATTAACCCAACAAAGCTATTACCCAGCTAGAAATCTTTCCTGAATTGTGGCTATATCATGATTATATAACTACACAATTTGAAATTCAGCATCCTTACAGGAAAACTCATTTCCATTTACCTTCACTTTGTTTCAAAACTCTTTCCCTTTTCCCCTACATTGTTACTCTTTCCAATTATAGCCTTAAAACTAGTTTCACTTTTTCACATTCTCCTTTAGATTTTATCTATATAAAGTCAAACTATCAAACCCTATTACTTTTTCCTTAAGTTTCTATACTTCATCAATGAAAGCTATGATAAAGTCCTAAGTTCCAGTCTCACAGAATATGACCTTTTTAGGAAATAGGTCTTTACAGAGGTGATAACCCAACATAAAAGACTATCCTTATTCGAGACAGGCAGGCAGGCAGAGAAAAAGTGAGACTGAGACTGAGACCAGGGACAGAAAGAGAGAGAGACACAGAGAGAGACAGACAGAGACAGAGAGAGGGAGGGAGGGAAGAAGGGAGGGAAGGAGAGAGAAGAGAGGGAAGGAGGAAGGAGGGAGAGGGAGAGGGAGAGAGGGGGGAAGAAATTTCAACACAGACACTAAGAAGGAAGATTATGCGACAACATATAGTTTTTGGAACTTGTATGTTATAGCAGTGTTAGTCCATGTTTTGTTATTGCAACAAAATGGCAAGAACTGGTTGATTCATGCACAATACAAATATATTTGTCTTTGTTTTGGAGTGAAATCCAAGAGCATGGCACTAGTATTTGATAAGTACCTTCTTATGTTGTTGTGTGTGTACCTGTAAATAAGGTAGAGGAAAAAATGGGGCCTAAACTTATCCTTTCATTAGAACCCACTCCTATAGTACCAGCATTAATCCCTCAACCTAATCACATCTTGAACTGTGGCAAATACTCAGAGAAAACTTCTTTAACAAGCTGACATGTAATAAAGACTTAAAAATAATGGAGAGGGAAGGCCTGTAGATAACTGAGGAAAGGGTTTCCAGATAAAGGGAAGAATAAGTGGTGGTCTGAGGAGACTAACAAGGCTGGAAGATGGTGAAGATCTTGAAGGTGAGGATTCTGTGACTATAGTAGAGGAGAAGGAAAAAAAAAATAGTACAACTAAGATCTTAGAGAAGGCCATATGACAACAGACAAATGCACAGGCATGTTCATAGGTGCATGGCTCAAAAGATATAAACTGCTCAAGATATCATCAATAGTTGAAATATTTAGTCATAAATTTTTAGCCATAAAAACTATTGATACATGATAAAATATTGATACTTGTTAAAATGTGAATGAACCTTGAAAACATGTTTAAGGAAAAAAAAGCATAAATCAAAAATAACTTTCTACTATTATTCTATTTATTTCAAATATTCAGCACAGATAAATCCATAAAAACAGAGAGTAGAAATCTCCTTTTGGGGAGAGGCAAATGTTTTAGAACTGGATTGAGGTTTGTGCAATTCAGTACATGTACCAAATGTCATGCAACTGTTAATTTTATGGAATCCTATCCAAATGAATAAAGTTAAAATTAAGCCATTATATCACCAGTCGTAGTACAACATGGAACACAGATATGATACAAAGTATACAGAAGAGATCACCTCTATAGTTCCTTCCTGAATAATGTATAACCTCAATCTGATCATAAGAAAATACCAAACAACATATTTTACAAAATAACCAAATTATTTGAACATATCAAAAATATGAAAGACAGCAGACTGAATAACTACATATAGGGAAGTTAAAATGACATGACAACTGAAGGAATATGAGTTGCCTAGACTGGATTATGAAACAGGAAAAAAGAACTATTGAGAAAATGGGTGAGACAGAAGTAAGGTCTGTGAGTTAGAAGCACTGTACTTACTTTTGAAATGTATAACATGCTTATATTAAGATATTAACATTAGAGAAAGTTAAAGTATATTATTTCTGTAACATTAAGTTTATTTCAAATTAAAAGGTATAAACAATAAGAGAGAGACTCAAATCAAGAAAGGCAACTCTTTGTAATAGCCTCAAAAAAAAATCTAGGAATTTATTTAACCAAAGAGGTAAAGGACTTCTATGATGAAAACTTTAAAAACTTAAAAAAAGAAATTAAAGCGGAGTTGAGGAAGTAGAAAAATCTCCCATGATCCTGGATTGGGAGGATTAATTTTGTAAAAATAGCAATACTACCCAAGCTATATACAAATTAAATGCAGGACCCATCAATATCCCAACAACATTTTTTAATAAAACAGAAGCAATCCAAAAATACATATGGAATAATAGAAGACCCTAAATAGCAAAAAAAAAAAGTCCTTAGCAGGAAAAAAAAAGTGCTGGAGAAGTATCAATACCAAACTTCAAACTCTATTATAAAGCTGTACTTATAAAAAAAAATGCTTGGCATTGGCATATGAACAGCCCTGGAAACCAATGGAATAGAACTGAAGACCCAGACATGATCCCACAGACCTATGGCCACCTAATCTTTGATAAAGGAACCAAAATTACCCGATGGAAGAAAAACAGCCACTTCAACAAATGGTGCTGGCAGAACTGGCTATACACATACATGTAGAAAACTGAAGTTAGATCCTTATATATCACCCTGCACCAGAATAAACTCCAAGTGGATCAAAGACAATGAGGTAAGAGCAGATACCCTGAAAATACTACAGAAAGGGATAAGAGACATACTAGGGCTCCTCAACACAGGTCAAAACTTCCTAGAGATCCAGAAACAAAACAAATCAACTAAATGGATAAATGGGATCACATTAAACTGCAGACCTTCTGCATGGCAAAGGACATAGCTAGCAAGATCAATAGAAAGCCCACCGATTGGGTGAAGATCTTCACTAGCTATACAACAGACAAGGGCCTTTTATCAAAAATATACAGAGCTCAAAAAAATTAACCCCCCCCACACACACAAAAAAAAAATCCTCAAAGAAACAACCACCCCATTAGTAAGTGGGCTAAAAAATTAGAAAGAGACTTTTCTGAAGAGGAAATAAGAATAGCCAATAGACACATGAAGAAATATTCAACATCTCTGGCTATAAAAGAAATGCAAATCAAAACCATCTTGAGATTCCACCCCTGCCCAGTAAGAATGGCCATTATCAAGAAAACAAATAATAGTAGATGCTGGTGGGGATGTGGCCAAAGGAAATGCTACTACACTGTTGGTGGGAATGCAAACTGATTCAATCAATCACCCTGAAAGCAGTATGGAGGTTCCTAAAAGAGTAAACATAGAACTTCCCTATAAAGGTGAAATGAACCCCAAGGTAAGTATTCAAATGTGTTTTTTTTCTTGCGATTGTTTCTAATATATTATAAGATGATTTCTTTGTTGCTTTGTGTGTCCCTCCCCCATGGTATAACCCCTGCTTTCACTGTATTTGATTTGGTATAATTTGTGGAGGGGAAGGGAAAAAACAAATCATTTAAATAGGGATACAGGTGGACCCATTGCAACAATGAGATGTACAAGTTGTTATGTTGAAAAACAAACTTTACAACTTTGGTGGGAAGGGGGGAGGGATGGAAAGGGGAAACAAAGGAAATAAAGGAGGAGGCAACAATGCTTGATAAGAAATGTACTCATTGCTGGGAAGGTGGCTCAGTGGTAGAGCGCTTGCCTTGCATGCCTGAGGCCCTGTGTTCAATTCCTCAGCACCACATAAGCAAAAAGAAAAAAGCCGGAAGTGGCACTGTGGCTCAAGTGGTAGAGCGCTAGCCTTGAGCTGAAGAGCTGAGGGATAGCGCCCAGGCCCAGAGTTCAGGCCCCATGACCAGACCCAAAAAAAAAAAAAAGAAAGAAAGAAATATACTTATCGCCTTACTTATATAAATCTTATATAAACATACTCATTGCCTTACTTATGCCTTACTTATGTTACTGTAACTCTCTATACAATACTTTAACAATTTTTTTTAAAAAACAATATAAAGACAAAGAAGAGGGAGAGGAAGGTTTAGCAATCAATGTTCAATTCCTACAGGAATATATATGCTAAGAAAATGTTGAAATAACTTAAGTAGAGGGGTTTGGCAAGAATTCCCAGACTCTTCATCTGCTTAAAATATAGCCATTTGTTTTGGTATGAAAGGGTAGATACCTGAATCAAAACTCAATAATTAAATTTTAGAAATCAAAGTAGAATGTAAACCAGAACTGAAATTTTCAACACAAGTCATCAAAATTAAAGTAAGAACAGTCAAAGAGAAAAATGTAAACACTGTTATAATGCCTATAGGTTGCAGCTGCATTTTAAATTTAATATTAATTAAGAAAAGAACTTTCTAGCTGAATGGTTAAAACAATGAAAATGTTATTTGATAACCTAATAAGCTCTAAGTTTACTTTTTAATCTATAACTGTCTTTAGATGTGTGATAGAATTATTATTAGTATTATGTGAACTATCCAATTAATCATACATAATATAAAGTATCCAAATATATGCATAACTATATAATTGTAATGATAAAATGGTAAAGCATCTTTATTATATTTCCCAATTCCTTGTCTAAAGGAAGTAGGCTTGTGAACAACCTGATTTTAGATTTATGGCCTTCAGAATTCTATAGTACGGTATATTTTTTGTGTACCAGTCCTGATCTTTTGTGCTCACAGCTAGCACTCTACTACCTGAACCATAGCTCCATTTCTGACTTTTTGGTGATTAACTGGAGATTAATCCAATCCTGGGCTTTCCTGCCCAGGCTGGCTTTGAACTGCAATACTCGTATCTCAGCCTCCTAAGTAGCTAGGATTGCGGCTTGATCTAGTAGAATCAGGCTAATAATAAATTTTGAAAACACACAACGTTACAGCAGCAGGACAGAAGCAAACTAATGAAGGTACCACAGAGCAAATGAAACTATGTTCTCTTGTATTCTTCCCCTGAAACAACATTTAGATTGAAGGGAGGTATTCTCAGTCCATATAGACAGTATATTTTACTGTATCAAGTAGTTATACTCACCTTCTAAAAGATCTTGCCTGAATCAAGCCTCTATGGCATGGTTGCTCAGTTTAATACCACACTACAATAAGGAACTGGACTTGGTTACTGAGCAAATGCATCAGTAACCTACTCAGTAACCTAGGTGCTTTACCACCTGGCTTGAAAGGATGGGCTGCTTCAAACAATATGAACAATATGGAGAAAACCATTGCAGAAATAAATATTCAAGTCAAAGTGATATGAAAACAAACCTTGGTTGGGTGCAGAACTCCTTCCTCTTATCTTAAAAATGAGCCCGGCACTCAGATTCTCACCCGAGTGCCAATTCTTCTTCTTAAGCACAGACAACTTTTAAACCTGATCTAACTTTGGATACCCCTGACAAACATAATTTAAAGTGACCCAGAAAAAAAGAACCCAGAAACTACTCTCAAGAAGCACATTCTAGTATATTTCAAATACACTTTAAAAAAAATTAAAAAATACACTTTTAAAATTAGAGGATTTTGTGTGCTCAATGTATTATATGTATATATGTGTGCATATTAATGTATGCATGTATTTATACATATCAGTAGATTCATATATTTTCAATATAAAAGTATGAACTGAACATTTCAGTTATCATCAAACATGCAGATATACAAACATAAACAAATAGGGAAACAGCTCAATCACCTGGGCCCACAGTGCTGTTGGAATGAGTTACAGACCTATTAAGAGTAACAATGGCTGCCTCTCAAAAAGAATCATAAAGTGTCAGTCATTACCTAAAGGATTTAACAGGCTCCAGCAACACTGATTAGAACCGTTGTTAACAGGTTTTAGTAACACTGATTAAAAATCAAATTCTGATAGAAACCTGCCTAAGGATACACAACTATGAAATAACAAAGCCAAAAGTGAACCTTGCCTGCTCAAGTCTTATGCCTTAATCACTGTTCTACCTGCAAAGAAAATCTGGATTATCTACCTCCAACTCCCTGCATATATCTACAGAGAGAGACAGAAACCAGAACATTTAAAAAAAAATCTTCCAATAAAATCTAAGCTGAAAACTGAAGCCCTTTATCAAACATTGTCTACATGCTAAAAATATAAAGAACATAGTTCTACTCTGTACTGAACTCAAAAATCCAGTATAGAGTTCAGAAATTACAAATGCTTTTAATAAACAGACCAGTAGTTCAGAAAAAAAAAATCACAAAATGAAGTTTTAGAATGAACAAGAAAAGTTTTAAAGGCACAGAGAAGTAGAGAAGAAGGAAAGGAAAGATGAGCAATTTAAGCCTAAAATTTACATTGACTCCAATACTTCTTGTGAAACATTTTTGTTCTTTGTTTTGGGGTGTTGTTTCGTTCTAGTTTGTTGTTGTTGTTGTTTTTGCCAGCCCTGGGGCTTGAACTCAGGGGCTGGGCACTGTCCCTGAGGTGCTTTTGCTCAAGGCTAGCACTCTACCACTAGAGCCACAGCACCACTTCCAAGTTTTTTGTTTATATGATACTGAGGAATCGAACTCAGAGCTTTATGTGTGCTAGGCCAGCACTCTACCACTAAGCTCAGATACCTTTTATATGTATTTAAGGTCCTTCATAACATATATCCAAGATTTTTCTGCCTTGAATTTAAAACTCTTCATTTCTAATGCTCATAAAATCTAATACTCAAAGATTTCAATCAATAACGAGATTTCATTGTATAAAAATAACTCCAATTTAAGAAAAAATAAGGCTAAGCTACAAATGGTAGTACAAAGCTGCTGAGCATTGTGGGCCCACAGAACTACTCTATTTTCTTTTGAGGAAGAAATTGTAGAGATGATATATAACAGTTTTCTCAGAAAATATCACCAATATTGACTAAATACAATATCCATTGATTATATCCTCTGCTAAGTAGTATCTATAATTTTCTATTATTTATAATAAGAAAAACCAAAAGACCCATAGAATATCTAATATATCTCTCCAAAATATGACTTTAATTACTGTTTTATAATAAGGATAATTAATACTTATATTACTAATAAAATGCAAGGGATGGATTAAAATTTTTATAATATTTACTATCACTATTTTCCATAACTTCATATTCATCATCCATTTCTACCTTTCTCTGTGACTCAGGAGGCTGACCTCCATAAATGACTATCCATGTCATCTAGCTTTGAAACATCAAATGTTATAATACCATCCTTGTCAGAAATTGTCTCATTAGGGCTGGGAAGGTGGCTCAGTGGTAGAGCGCTTGCCTTGCATGCCTGAGGCCCTGGGTTCGATTCCTCAGCACCACATAAGCAAAAAGAAAAAAGCCGGAAGTGGCGCTGTGGCTCAAGTGGTAGAGCACTAGCCTTGAGCTGAAGAGCTGAGGGACAGCACCCAGGCCCAGAGTTCAGGCCCCATGACCGGACCCCCCACCCCCCCCCCCCAAAAAAAAAAGAAAGAAAGAAATTGTCTCATTAATGCAGCCTTAACTAAGCACATATACTGAGTGCTGTTAGTCTAAAGATGGACATGGGGTCTAAACAGGGACAATAAAACTAATAAAAAGAACGTTTAGTCCATGATAAGGAGAAAAAAAAAAATCTTCTTTCTGTGCTAGGTAGAACTAAAAGATGTTTGTTGTCTAGCTGCTATAGACTCAAAGAAAACTATCCTGAAGACATATGAAGACAAGAGTACCCAAGCTAATATCTTGCTCATATGGTATTTTAAAACTAAGTCCTAAAGGTTTCCCTTTGTAGGGAATTAATTTCTAGTAGGAAGAAAATAATCATTCTGAAATAAGGCAATTTATTTTGTGGTTTCTGCTATTCAAACTATCAAAATTCTAAATATTCTACCAACTGTCAATACCTTTTTTTTTTTTTTTTTTGGTGGGGGGGGTCCTGTCGTGGGGCCTGAACTCTGGGCCTGGGTGCTGTCCCTCAGCTCTTCAGCTCAAGGCTAACACTCTACCACTTGAGCCACAGTACCACTTCCGGCTTTTTTCTTTTTGCTTATGTGGTGCTGAGGAATAGAACCCAGGGCCTCATGCATGCAAGGCAAGTGCTCTACCACTGAGCCACCTTCCCAGCCCCTAACTGTCAATACCTTTGTGAAAGGTATTTGAAACTTGGAAACAAGTCTCCTTATTTTATAAATAAATAATAATCTTCAGGATGTTAAGGTATAAACTTTCTTAAGTCTATTATGAGGTCAGTAGCAAAAATGTAGATGTCATTAATAAACAAATGAGTTTAGCCTAGATTTGATTGCATAAAATTATTTACGTTGTATTTCTCAATTTAAAAAGTTACTCAATGGTAGGTTGCAAAACAAATGCTTAGAGACGCTTTAAAGAGAATCTAGTCAATCAGAGCTTGAGCTTAGTTTCATCAGAAGCCTAATGGCTCCATGGTTCTATTACAATTACCTAGGTCACCAAAGTGATCCTTAATCGTTGTGCATCATAGAGGTAGAGATAGTCTTGTTCCTAAAACCAGAAAATATGTCTGTAAGGTCCACTCCTGGATGGCGAGCATACCCTGCCCAGTAACTGCATTACCTAGGCAAGTAGCACACCTGGAAGAGGTCATATCCGAATCAGCTGAGGTCACATCTGGATCTGATGTGGCTACACCTTTCTCCCACCTGGTCCAACTTCCTCTTACCTGGTCCCACCTCCCTTTACCTGGCCACACCTTTCCCCACCCCTATCCTTGATAAAGCCTAGCCCAGAGCCAGAAGCTCTCTTTCCTGGCTCTTTCCCAGTGGCAAGGAGTGCTAACATGGCCTGGTGCCAGCCCGAACAATGAATAAACCTACCCCTTACCTGAATACCACAAGTGTATTGTGTGGTACTTACTCAGCAACCACTTCTCTTTAAAAACCTAACAATATCCACAAAGTATGTATATCTACATACACAATATTCAGTCTATATCCAAATACTACGACATTTTTTAGTGACACTGAACTCTTTATATGTGATTTTTTTATCAGTATATTATTTTAAAACACTGTTGGACATGAAAATACAACATCCCTTTAGCTTGACAAGGAAAAGACCAAGTTCACTTTCTCCTTTTATCTGTAACATTTAAATAATCTCTTTCACAGTTCTTTCTTAGCGCTATTACATTATTTTTATCAAATCAGAAAAATGAAACTATTTTATCTCCTATCATAGTCAGAAATTGTCACCAAGCCACAGATTTTTCAGAGGAAAAGGAAACCTGGAAAGCAGTTCAAAGTTCAACAACAAGACTAATGCTTCTCAAAGTTCCACTATCTGAAAATGAATTATTTAAAATATTTTATAGCAATTTGACAGAGTAATGAGCTTTGTTGTTGCTGTTGTGTGCTACTCTGCACACTCACACAATTTTTATTTTGAGTCAGGGTCTTAGTGGCCTTGATCAGCAGATTCTCCTGCCACAATCTCCCCAGTGCTGGGAACACAACTATACACCACCATACCAGGACTTCATCTTATCCTATATGTGAGTACATACATCCAAGATTGTAATTTACATTTTCTATCTTGGTATGAAACACTGACAAAATCCTCTAAATGGACAACAATGAAGATTCTGCAAGACCAGAATCTTCATTTCACAAATGCAGAAGCTGGGACTTAACAGTTACAGTAAACTAGATGCAATTTCAAGGTGCCTCTTTCTATTTTCATGATTGTGTTTTATGTACACAACAAAGGCTATAAAGTAAAAACACAGAAAATACAGAATACAAAACTATTATTTTAAAGTCCTAGATCAACTGAAACTTTTCTGTATTTAAAAAAAAATTAGGGAAGTGGAGCTTGGCTCAAAGTGGTAGAATACTAGCCTTGAGCAAAATAAGCTCAGGAACAGTGCCTAGGCTTGGAGTTCAAGCCCCATAATCAAAAAAAAAAGAAAAAATAAGAAAATTTAAATACTAAAGAGGAAAAACTTCATAAACAATGATTCACATTTGAATACATAAAAATAACTACAAGGCCCCAAAATAAAATAGAAAATCCCTCAATTCTAGCTCAAAAAAATCCATATACAAATAAGAAATACTGGCAATATGTCAGAAAATAATAATTCAAGTCCTGGTACCAGAAAAAAATAAATTCATTTAATTAATAGAAAAAATTAAAACAGATTAAATCTGTTTCAGTATCAATATTTAGTATCCAATATTCAGATAAACTTTAAAATGCATTCTAGCATGATCATTTTTTAAGCAAGAAATAAAATTACCAATAGAAAAATGAAAGAATGAAGCAAAAGCAGAAAGCAGGGAAAACAAGAAGGAAACCAGCATTATGTAGAATAATCCTACTAAGAAGTTAGGATATCTAGTACAACTAGTTTTCTGACAAAGTACAAAAATGTAAGTGTTTTGACAAAGAAAATGCAGTCTCTGAATATCCATCAATAGAACACAGAACATTAATTAATCACAGCCCTCATTTCTACCCTATTTCTTACTCTATGAAAGTAAAAGCACTCTCAATAAAAACCCTGCCTTCACTTGGCAGTAGCCAATGAAACTAGATTTTAAATGGCAACAAAACACACACACACACACACACACACACACACACACACACACACAGATAAACACACATACATGTATACATGTTATATTTATGTGTATACTGTAGAAAAATAATTTAGGGTACTTACTCCATTTAACAAAGATTTAAATTAAAGGTTAGAATTTTAAACTTCAAATACTCTTAATACCACACACTTACAACAGTATTGGTTTTCTTCCATAACTGTGATCAAAGGCATTTCCATGAATGCTACCTCAAGTTTCTACCTTCACTGAGATATACTAAACCTAATTTAGCTCTTAAGCATTCTCTTCATAAAAGAGTATTAAGCAAAGAACTATCAAGTATTCATACAGATGTTGAAAACAATACAGTCACAAGATTCTCCCTCCTAATTCTGTAATCTATACTACAGAAAAGAGGTCATCAAATTTGAACACTGGCATACCTACTTTCCAGGGAAGAACATGTCAGGGGTGCCATAGGTTCATAGCAGGGTAGGAGTCAGGTGTGGGAGAAATATGCTGAAGGGAAACTGTCTAATGGAAGACTCCATTTCATTCTTTTCGTTTTGGGTTTTGTGTGTGCCAGTTAACTAAAGCTTGACTCACGGGCTAAACACTGTTCCTTAGCTTTTTCACTTAAGGATGGCACTCTACCACTTGAGCCACACCTCCATTTCCAGCTCATGACTTTCTTGCCAGACTGGCTTTGAATTGTGATCCTCTCATCTCAGCCTCCTGAGTAGCTAAAGCAAGAACCACCAACACCCCACTCCACTTCACTTTTAAGAATGACAAAAAGGAACAACAACAAAAAAAAAAAGAATGACAAAAAGGTCTCAAAGATAAACTTTTGATTATTTCAAAATTTTTCCCAGGCAACAGTCTTATACATACTGCTCCTAAAAATAAACTTTTCTTCTTTCCAATTTTACTCTATACTTTTATTTCAAGCACCTATAAACTGAAGAACATAGCTAACTAATATCAGTCAGTATGAGGTAATAAAATGGAAAAACTAAGAAAGTTTATGTGATTTAAAAAAATCAATTCTGCATATTAACCAGTTAGCTCAAATATTTAAAATGTAGTCTATAATCAGTAATTCAGAAATGTTTTCTCAAAAATTTGATTCAATAAATATTTATAAATCAACAGTAACCCAAAAGTAATGATGGAGGAATTAGCTACTTTAAAACAGTATTTCCAATTTCATTACTCATCTAACACAAAAAAATTATACAATTTGGAGAACTAAAATTTCTTCCAAAAAGTGACAACATGAAATTTAGAGATATCAAGTATATTAAAAAAATTAAATGACTTAAAAAAATTAAATTAAATGACATGGTGAACATGAATGTTGGGCTTTGCTTGTTCATTTAGTGCTGGTACTGGGCCTGAACTTTGGGCCTTTCCTTCCTTCTGCTTTTCTTTTCCCACTCATGGGCTGATTCTCTATCTTCTGAGTGGTTAGGATTATAACTATGAGCGACTGGTATCTAGCTCAAAAGTTAGTTTTTTTTTAAAACAGAGACATTATTTAATTATATGAACAAACTTAACAAAAGAATTACAATTTCTATGATGCTGATACAAATTCTGAAAGACTGTCTTTTACTCTTCTTACCCCCACCAAAAGAGATTTATAAAATATCACTTCCAATAAGGTAACAGGAAAAAGTCAATGGTTCAGGTTAAGATAACAACACTACCACTATGTCAGTTAAGGATCTATATAACAAATAAAACAAATTTTATAGTTAATCTACATCAAACAAATGTGTTGGATAGGTAGAGGTTAGGGAAAAAAAAAACTATTAAAGTTGGAGAATTAGCATTGTACAAAAAGCAAGAATGACAAGAGAAAAATTCCTGTCCCCATAACCTAAAATGAAAATCTACAGAGAATGAAGCCTACAACTTACCTTACTGCAGCAAGAGTCACAAGCCAAGAAGTAGCATTTCATCACTAGCTATTAGATCTGGTGTCCATACTCTATGAGCCGCCAAGGTGCAGCACATAAAGGAAGAGCCTCATGCCAAACTTTAGACTCTTGTAGATTTAAGAGGTGAGAGGAACCTCCTAGCTAACAGAAAGAGGGTTTGGTAAATAAATATCATGCATATTATCTATTAAAACCCATTTTCTCACAGACCTGAAGTGTCTTTACATTGATTCACTGTCTTACATTTACAAAACTTTGCAAATTCAAAGTTCTTAAAAAGAGTACATTTTTCTAACATTATTAGATTTTTTTTCGTTACAATCTCTATTTACAAGGCAAAATTTAATCTTCCTAAAGTAGTCCTATCAACTAATATCAAACAAGTAATTTGGATGGGGTCTAACAACTTTCTTAATACACTCAAAGTATTGCCTCTTGCTTTATATTCTATCCGTCTGCTAATTTGGTTTCTTGCTCGCCTTTTTTTGCTGCAGCTGTGCACCGGGTTAACTGTTTCAATGGTTTTCCTACAATAACTCACAAATTTTTTCCTGATCAGTGTGCTGTATGATTGGTTCTTTGTTCCTAAGATAATTATTTTACATTTGTCTACACTGAACTGCATTTGCCATCTGCTGGCCCAATCACCTAAACAATCCAAATCTTTTTGAATCTGATTGCATTGTTCCTCATTATTTCCCCTAGCTCCAATTTTAGGATCATCTGCAAACTCGAAGATCTTTTCTTAAAAGCTTGGACACATTTTATTTTAATATAGAGGGTTTTTTTTAAAAGTGACCCTTTAGACACTCCAGCTGAAAGCTTCTTGAAAAGTTTCCACAAAGCTTATCCAGACACCTTCCAATTATATAGTCAAAGTGTTCCTAGAAACAAAGCTTAAGTAGACCCCATTCTATTTCTTTTTACACTGCCATCCTTTTAAAGCATTATGTCTCCCAAGTCCTTCAATACGTTTTAAGTGCAATAGTTATATTTTGTAATATGGATTTCATGGTGATTTTAAAGCAAACATACAAAAATCATTCCTTGTGCATGTCATTCTGTTTACTCATGAAAATATTTATTGAGCACACATCAGTAATTAGCATGAGATGTACAGGCATCATAAAATTGCTCCAAGTACTAATCTCCCAAAATATAATCTTCTGAATTACCTTTTATATAGTAGCATACTGAATCACCGTCTGTCTAGGTGTGCCATTTTAATTCCAGTGTTTCTTAAATTTTGCTACTTCAGATTGACCAGGCTCCATTTAATTATTATATAATTCTCTATCCCTTTTCCAATGATTTAAGGCTGAAATTGTACATAGTTACTTATTTATAAGTCACCCTTGACAAATCTGGACATAGTAAATCAGGAAATCTTCAGATCTAGGAACTGTCAGACTCATAAGCCAATAATATTTATTTGTTTATTTACTTATGTACTAGGGTTTGAACTTAAGTCCTAGAACTTGCTTTGTTTACCCCCAACTGAGCCTTTTGCTGGTTGTTTGAGAGGTAGAATCTGGAAGACTTCTCCACAGTCTGGCTTTGAACCATGATCCTCAGAATCTCACCTTTCTGACCAGCTAGGATAACTGGCATGAGTCACAGCACTTTGCTCAGTTATATCTTAGTATAATTACAGTCCTACCTGTATAATCTAATACATCTATTAAAATGATATTGATTTATTTGCTGCCATTTTACTACTTCAGTGACAGATGCAGAGGATAAATTAAGATCTGCTTTTTTTTACTCACTCAACAGTCAGTGGATGTTATAAAAGCACAAAAATACAAGATAGTGATTTCTTCTCAAAGAAATTGAAAGTAAAATGTATACAAATACAAGTAGATACAAACTACAATAGTACAGTTACATAGAAGTAAGTAAAAGGGAGAATTTATACCAGCTACTGTAGTAGATGAGCTCTTTGAAGGGCTACTATCAAATATTAACTTTTAAAAGCAAATCTGTTGAGTACCAGTGGCTCACATTAGCTAACTACTCAGGTGGGAAGTGCAGTTTCAAGTCAAACTAGGCAGGAAGTTCTGTCCCCAATTATCTACAAAATAAAGACAGAATTAGAGTTGTGGCTCAAGTTTCTCTGTGATAGAATCATGCATCCTTTTTTATTTTTTCGAATGTTCTGGAATAAGCAAATTCCCATTTGAGTTGCTTTTTTTTTTTCCTTTTTAACTTTGCTTAATATTTTACACTTTTTTCTGGGTCCTGAGTTAGTTGTTAAGCTTTTAAAAGATAATACTTTGGAAGAATTTAAATACATGTCCTTCACAAACCTTCTGTGCTAGCAGTGAGATCTTGAATCAATCCTCCAACAACAAGCTGCAGGAAATTGTTTCACCTCTATAAGCTTCAACTGTTTCATGACAAAGAAGATAATAGTTTATTGTTATGAGGTTAAGAGTGAAACAATATATATATGTATATAGAGAGAGAGAGAAAGAGAGAGAGCATCAAACCTAAAATTACATGTTCAGTAAATAGTAATTATTATTAAACTACTTGAATGGAATTCTGAACCTAAGAACTATGACCTACTATAAATATTTCCTTCCTCTGTAGAACCTTTAGACTGAGTTTTTAAACTCAATTGTTACCTCATCACTCCCTAAGGTTCTTTTGTGAAAAAACAAAGGAAAAAAGTATCTTGACTGTGCTTTCTTTCCATTTCTTGTTGGCCACTACAAAAAGCTCAGCAGCTAAGTTAGGAAAAAAAGATTTATCTTTACCAAGGAAAACAAAGAATGAGGACAGTCTGGTCAAGCAGGAGCAGAGGTTCTCTATTAAACAGTACCAAAAAGATTTTATCTGTAGTATACGAATCATCTCAATGGGAGGAGTTTTTAATTAGTCTGAAAATAATAAAGAAGCTCAATTATTCAGGTAGTTAATTTAACAAAAGATAAAGATAAGTCTTCTGGCTAAAGTACTATGCATATTCCAAATTCTCAACCACTTTGAAAATCTTTCCACAGCACTCAGAACAATGAGAAAAAGCAACAAAATTGCCTTAAAAACAGTAATTTCCTTTCAGGCCTAAATAAACTTTATACAAACTTGTCTTTGATAATCCACTAAACAAGCTGCACCACTAGCATCAAGGGAGGATGTGCAGATATCTAGCAGGTGCTGCAGTTTATCACAAAACCGTCTAAAATAATTGGAAGTGACAACCAGCACTACCACAAATGATTTATTAGTCTTTCACTCAGCTTTTCAGCTTCCTCAGGGCCAGAATAAATAATTTACCAACTCTCTATCTTCCAATCATTAATTCTTCCCTATGCATCCAAACTACATTTAACTCTACTAGGTTCGGTGGAATAAAACACACACTAGGAATACTTTTCCAAATACCAAATTACATGACCATATGAAAAGGCAAATTTGTCAATCAAATTGTATAATTCAGATGCAGAAGTTAAGGGCTGAAAGTCAGCAACTGCAGTCTAGCTTGAAACTGCTCACAGATTAAAAAAATATGGTGCTTAACAAAGCTTCTCTCACAGGTGAGAGAAGGTGCCAGTGACCCTTGTGTATAGCAAAGGGGCAACCTAAACATATACATGAGAAAGTGTCCCCATATCTCCTCAGCCAACTCACTATCTGACTGGGAACCTGCAAAGCTGTCCAGAAATTATGGAGAATATTCATTGTTGTCCTTTTACATAGGTGGAAAGTTTAAAATCTAAATATACAGGATTTTTTTTCAGAAGGAATAGAAAATTCACCATACTTAAAAGTGTTTAGTAACTACTCTAAATAGGTTTAAGGCAAGTACAATTTCCTGTGGGGGAAAAAAAGGAAATAAGTATAAATATCAAAGAAATACATCCTCCAATATCTGATGGTGTCAAAACATGTCTATTAATATCTAGAAAAAACATACAGAAATCAAAAATCATATCCTAACTGTATTTTTGAAGTAAACTAGTCTTGTCTCATTAAATCAACATCTATGATTGGAACAAGAGATCATTCCAGATACACATGTAAACCACTGTTGTAACAGCATCTGTTTATTACACAGAATCAACAAACATTTTTCAGCTTTTTGAGACTACTGATACTCAAGGAAATTGTCAGACTTAGCAATTCATCAGGGGAGATGTACAGACTTCCTTCTTAAAAAATTTTTTAGAAAGTATTTTTATTTCAAGAAGTACTTTTAGTGAAAGGGATATTAACATTAATAGTCTAATATCTGGTTGTCTATGAGGCAGCTGGATACCCAAAGAATTTCATAAATTGATGGTTTCTCTTTAATGAACTGAAGTACACTACAATCCAAAATCATGTGTATAGTATTATTTACATATATTTTCTGATATAATTTTTGACAAATATATTATCTCTTCCAATATAAAATAATTTGAACTTAAAGAATTCTATTTAAATTATAACAT
Source organism: Dipodomys spectabilis (assembly GCF_019054845.1). Lineage (NCBI taxonomy): Eukaryota > Metazoa > Chordata > Mammalia > Rodentia > Heteromyidae > Dipodomys > Dipodomys spectabilis. The sequence goes on from NW_024870731.1 coordinate 11,642,884, forward strand.
TTTGTGAACAATGTCAAACAATTCTAAAATGTATTCAAAATAGGTATATCTTTTTTTCATTTTATTTTATTTTTGCGGATTATGGGGTTTGAACTCTGGGTCTGGACGCTGTTCCTCTGCCACTTCTGGCTTTTTCTGTTTATGTGGTGGTGAGGAATCGAACCCAGGGCCTCATGCATGTGGGGCAAGTACTCTACCACTGAGCCACCTTCCCAGCCCAGGTATATCTTTTTAATAATCAATACTTCAGTCTTATTCAGTCAGGCACATAAATACCTGGCACAAATTTAATTAATATTAAACAAAACTATGACTTCCTTATGCACAGATCCCACTGTGATGTTTTATCATATATATACACATATATATGACATACACACAAATATATATAGATAGATAGATATAGATATATCTGTGATGTATCAACAACATTGGTCCTTCAGCTGAAATAAAGCAAAACTGTAAAACCTGAGTAACATGTTTTTGTTTTTGTTTTTTGGGTCCGGTCCTGGGGCCTGAACTCTGGGCCTGGGCGCTGTCCCTCACCTCTTCAGCTCAAGGCTAGCGCTCTACCACTTGAGCCACAGTGCCATTCCGGCTTTTTTTACTTATGTGGTGCTGAGGAATCGAACCCAGGGCCTCAAGCATGCAAGGCAAGTGCTCTACCACTGAGCCACCTTCCCAGCCCCCTGAGTAACATGTTTTTAAATATGCTTTTCAAACATTTTTTTTTTAAGATACACTGAAAAATGGGAAGGATAGAGGCTTGTTGTTGTTGTTGTTGTTAGTCGTGGGGCTTCAACTTTGGCCCAGGATGCTGTCCCTTCAGCTCAAGGGGAGTGCTCTACCACTTGGAGGTAAGAGTGTCACAGACTTTCCTGCTGGGGCTGGCTTTGAACCCTGATCCTCAGATCTCAGCCTCCTGAGTAGGTAGGATTACAGGCATGAGTCACCAACACCCAGTGAGGCTTTTTTTTTCTTTTTTTTTTTTAATAGCAGGGGTTTGGTTTTGTTTTATGGCATGAACAGAAACGGTGGATGAACTTTTAAGGACAGAAGACAGAAGAAATTCAGCAAGAAACAAGAAGGTTATCTACTGGCACTAATCTACAAAGCTGCCTACTGCCAGATCTTGATAGAGTGAAGGAGCTGATGGCAGCTTGTCTTGTGTGTTCAAATATAGAACCCTGTAGAACCCCATGGTATCTGCAAAAGAGCAAAAAAAATTATGTACTGGTGATCTAATATTGAAATAGTAAAGTACAAATAAATAAATCAGGTGGCAAATAAAAAGGAGTGAGTGACTCAAACCTGCACCTTGTGCTACTATGATCTGGAGGATCATAGTTCCAAGCCAGTGTAGGTATAAAGTTTGCTAGAATTAATCTCCAAAGTAACAATTAAAAAGTTAGGGTAGAGGCTTGGCTAAAGTGGTAAGAAATCAGCCTAGCATTCATGATGCACTTCAAACCCTAGTATAGGGTGGGAAAAAAGTAGCAAGCAACACATTCAAGAGTAATATTGAGTGGAAAGGAGAGAAACAAACTGAATAGAACGTAATAGAATGTTAGGTAAAGTTTAAGAAGATAATGTTAATGGATATATAAATGACTAATAATATAAAAGAATGAACAGTATAAATCCATTATGCTAATTCTCATCCATAATGCTAATTCTGCATATTCAATACAATATTGCTTGTTGTATTGTTTGTTGGGGTCCGGTCGTGGGGCCTGAACTCTGGGCCTGGGCGCTGTCCCTCAGCTCTTCAGCTCAAGACTAGTGCTCTACCACTTGAGCCACAGCGCCACTTCTGGCTTTTTTCTTTTTGCTTATGTGGTGCTGAGGAATTGAACCCAGGGCCTCAGGCATGCAAGGCAAATGCTCTACCACTGAGCCACCTTCCCAGCCCCACTTTTTTTTTTTTTTTTTTTTTTTTTGCAGGTCTTGGGGCCTGAACTCTGGGCCTGGGCTCTGTCCCTCAGCTCTTCAGCTCAAGGCTAGCTCTTTATCACTTGAGCCACAGCACCACTTCTGGCTTTTCTGCTTATGAGGTGCTGAGGAATTGAACCCAGGGCCTCATGCATGCAAGGCAAGCACTCTACCACTAAGCCACATTCCCAGCCCTTTTTTTTGGTTGTTGTTATTTTGTTAGTATTTCTTTTATTGTGTTTTCCTCAATGTTTATTTCATACCTTCACCCTATGTGTATATCTTTAATATCCTCAATTTTTCTTTCCTCATTACTCGTTAATAATTAACACCAACTTCTTTCTCCAGTCCTGGGGCTGTCCCTGAGTGTAGTCCCTGAGCATTTTTGTGCTCAAGGCTAGCACTCTACCACTTGAGCCACAGTGCCACTTCCAATGTACTTTCTAATTTTTTTTAAATCTCAGCCATGATATAAACTATTTTCTTCTGAAATTTTCTATTTTCCAATACCCATACCTCATACACAAAAACTTGAAAATCATATTTACCTAGACCTCAAACTCCACATACTAAAATTTTCAATCTAAGAAAGTAATAAGCTTACCTTATTTACAGAAATTATTTAATACAGAAATAATTACAGATTAAGCTCCCAGGAGATACATATTTTTACTTCAAACTTGAACTGAGGAAGTTAAACTGAGAGTTCCTACATGACTTTCCCAATGAAATTACAAACATTTAAATAAATGTCTTTATTAGTTGCCATGAGGACTGAATTGAGAGACCAAATCCTAAATCCTTTTCACATACCTAGAGGAACGGATTAGTATGTCCTTGACCATTTTTTAACTATTTTTTTCTTCCAGTACCATGACTTGAACTCAGGGGCATTCAACTTGCTCCACTTTCTTACTCAGGACTGACATTCTATACTTGAGCCATGCTTCCAATCTGTTTTCAGGTTGTGTGGGTTTTTTTGTTTGTTTTTTCTGGTTAATTGGAGTAGTCTCAAAAACTTTTCTGCCTAGGCTACTTCCAACTGCAATTTCTCAGCCTCCCAAGTAGCAAAGATTACAAACTTGCGACAATAGAGCCCCCTATTAGTTCTATCTGCACCATGGTGCTAGTATGGGGAGGGAGGGCTTGAAATCAGGACTTGATGATCTCCCTTTGCTTTCTTGCTCAAGGCTGGCATTTTAGCCACACCTCCAGTCCACTAAACTTATTTCTAAAACAAACAAAACTCTAGTAAGATTGTAGATATACCTAGTCAAATTATATTTTAAAGAAATACAGTACCACAAGTTTTTTTCATCTTTAAACTTTTCTGCAGCTGAAATCTCTTTAATTCAATTTATTCATAGGCCTTCAGAAATTGTACAGACCAACTATAACTAAACAGAAACAAGATGGTTTCCATTAACAATTACAATTGCATTCAAGAATAGAAGCTAGATATATTTTTTGTAACCATGAAGTTATCAAAGGTAGTTAATTTTCACAAAAACTGACAAAAGCTGCTACTCCAAGTAGCAGTCATGTGATTTAAAGAATTACTGACTTGTTATCTGAAACAAGAAATCATATCCAACTTATATTGATGTTTTCTATCTGAAGTGTGTCATGAAATATTGTAATTTATCTCATAAATCAACTAGAGTGTGATCAAATCCTATCAACTCTGATTGGCATAAATTTGAAACAATGAAGCAATCACATCTGGTAAGCAGTTCTAGCTTCCTAGACAACATTTGAAAAGTGTATGTAACAAAATTACACTTTGTTCCCCATAAGATCTTCCTACACTTGACCCAAGCATTTCATAAACCTTTTGTTGTTGTTGTTTATACTTGTTTATACTAGGTTCAATGTTACTGAAAAAAGAAATATAGTACAAAGTAAAGATAAGGAGATGGAGCGATTGGGAAGAGACAGAGAGATGGGATAAGCATCAACTTGGCAAACTCACAAAAATACTTTAAGGAATTCAAAATGAAAAATATGGTTTCAATATGGGATACATAAGCCAATTTGAATGAAAAAAGATAGTATACAACTAATTTTATTTTGAAACTGCTCTTTAAAACTTATGAATGTTGATTTCAATAAAAATACATAGGTACAAAATAAAGAATTCATAAGATTAATACACTAATGTAAGATGGATATGTAACAAAAATGCTTTATGAGAAAAGGTATATACAACAAAGAACACTGTTTTAGAAGATGTGAAAATCTTTAATTTTTAAAATAAATAACTTTATAAAAACATATTATGCATGTCATTAAATGAAAAATGCAACATGCCAAAAATAATTCTATGTAATTTTAAGAATCTTTTTAGTAAATACACACATATAAATAATGAAGCATTAGAAATACTAGGATTGCCAGGCACCAATGACTCATACCTTTAAGTTCTAGCTACTTAAGAGGTGGAGATTTGAGGGTTGTAGGTTAAAGCCAGACTATGGGAGAAAAAAAGTTAAAACAATCATCTCAAAAGAAAAGGATAAGGGTGGTTAAATGTGCCTGTTATCTTAGCTATTGCAGAAAGTATAAATAGGAGTATCATAGTTCTGTTTGGCCCAGGCATAAAGTAATATCCATCTCAGAAAAAGTGAGAAGAGGAGTTCTGGCTACCAAGTGCAAGGCCTTGAGTTCAAACTCCAGTTCCAGAAAAAGAAAACAAAAAAGAGAAAAGGAGAGACGAGGACAAAGGAAAGAAAATGAGAAAGGTGGTAATGGAAGGGGGAGAAAGGAAAAATGAGAAAAGGGGAAGAGGAGAAAAGGAAAGAGTAGGAAAAAGAAAACAAAAACAAAAACAGGAGGGGAGAAAAAAGTGGAATCAAGGCTACAGAGAGTTAAATAATAAAAATAAAATTGAGAACAGTCTTATATACATCATTCCTGAGAAATGACAAAATTTAGTGAACATTCTAGTACTGGCAAACTAATTTATTATAAATCCCATATGGACCATTCCCAAGTAGTTAAGCTGCACAATTTTGAGACATTTCTTATTCTAATGAACCTTTTACCCTGGAAGGTAAAGTACCTTCCAAGGTAAAAAAAAAAAGTAAAAGATAAAAAGATTTTTTAATTATTATTTTTATTTGAAAGTGCTAAAAACAGAGGGGTTATAATTATATAAGTCAGGCAAGGAGTACATTTCTTTTTAAACACCGTCTCCCTCTTTACAAATAAGAGAATTTACATTAAAGCAATTTTATTTCCTATCATTAAATTTAAAAGCAATAAACAAAAAGGCCAACCAATCTTAGTAACTGAGGAGGCTGAGACTAGGAGGACTGCAAATCTAACCCATGTAAGCTAACCTGGACAAAAACGAAAACATAATCCCAACAAATAGAACTCTGGGTTTTATGCATGCCGCTGCCATCCTGGCTACAGAGGAAGTAAGAACAGGAAGACTGTGGTCAAGGTTGGCTGGGGCAACAAGTGACACCCTATTTTTTAAAAACAGGGCGGGGGGGTATGCATCATTCAAGTGGTAGAGCAACTGCCTAGCAAGGGCAGGACCCCCAAGTTCATCATTTAGTGTTAGAGCAACTGCCTAGCAGGTGAAGGACCCCAAGTTCAAATCCCAGTACTCTATTAAAAACAAAAAACAAAAAAACACCTCTCTCTCAACATCTCTTTCTCTCAACATAATATGGTCAAAGTAAAAGTAAATCTCCAGAAAGACATGTTGGTACAATGGTGAAACTTCAACTCAATACTATATCAGTGGTCTTTTTTTTTTTTTTTGTCAGTCGTGGGGCTTGAACTCTGGGCTTGGGTGCTGTCCCTGCACTCTTCAGCTCAAGGCTAGCGCTCTACCGCTTGAGCCACAGCACCACTTCCAGTTTTCTGGGGGTTTACTGAAGAGTATCATGGACTTTCCTGCCCGGGCTGGCTTTGAACCGTGATCCTCAGATCTCAGCCTCCTGAGTAGCTAGGATTACAGGCGTGAGCCACCGGCACCCGGCTTGTCAGTGGTGTTTGAACAAACCCAATGCTTAATTCAGATATTCTCTAAATATAATGTCTGTGGATATGACAAGCTTTTATAATATAAACAGAACATTTTTGTGAGAATGTTTTATGTTACTACTGAGAACAGCTAGAACATTATGTGAATGGAAGAAGATCTTTTCTCCTTTTCCCCTTTCTAGGACACTGCTGTATTCATGGTTAGACATAAAAGCAACTCAGTTTTCTTATCTGCTTTTGTCAATATCCTGTACCTTAATTAAATTCATCAAGAAAAATGCTCCTACAAAAATAAAATTGAGAGATTCATGTAGGAAAATTAAAATCTAGAGTGCTCTAAAAAAAAAAAAGAAAACTACTGTTTATCTTAGTTCATTTAGCTCTGTTATAATAGAATAGCTTAGATGGTCTAATTTATAATGAACAAAAAATTATTTGACTTGGGGGGGGGGAGTCCAACATGAAGAGTGTACTAGTAGTGAGGGGCTGGCTGCTTCTTACCATGGGGGAATGTAGGACAAAAGGAAGCCAAACTTGGTTTAGAATAAAAAAAAAAAAGTTTCATGAAAGCAAGAGGCTTCATCATCTCCCATTACACCCCATCTACCAACTATACAAAGCTTCAATACAAAGACATTTCCTTGACTTACCCAAGGAAAATAATACTATTAACATGTTATAAATAAATCTTCATCTAGTTTTTTAACCTATCAATTCCCATGATTTAAGATTAAAATAAGAAATTATTCAAATTGTCTCACTAAAGTATAGTATTGCTACCTTAATATCTCCCTTATTTCTGTACTTTACTCATGTTTTAATTCACATATTACTGTTTTGTTCAGGGATGTTAATAAAGTAAGAGAATTCCTTTTCTTATTATAAGCAATGAACTCATAGTGTAAGTAGTCTAACAAAGTATTTCAGAGATAGGGTAAGATTACCTAAGAATTAGAGAATACTTTCAAGAGCTGCATCCTTCAATATGTATAGCCAGAATAAATAATTTGCTCAACAGTTTAACCATGTGATTTACATCTTCTCCCTCCCAAAACAGCACTAAGATGACAGCTTTATTTTAACATAATTTTTATTTCACAAAACCAAAAAATATAGGAGTGGTGAGAAAAAGAGGGGGAAATCATAGATTGTTAGAAAACAGATGAATTGGTCAAATAAAGTTATTTATAACAATATATAAAAGGCACTGAAAGTAAGCAAAGTTACTTTCCAGTTAGCCACTGACTCAACCATACACATCCTACACCTCTACCACCCTATTGTAAATTTCCAGCTACAAAAACTGAAGAAAAAAATAAACAAATTAACAAAAAGCATGGGCAAGAAAACAATTCAAGATAACATTCCCAAATTGAAGGACACTTGCTTTGCGATTGAAAAGGTCTTCTGTAGGTACAGTATGAATAATAAATAAAACCTATTCTAATATACATCAGGAATAAATTTTAGATATAAATGTAAGTGAAACATTTTAGGAGTCCTACCATGATAAATAAAGCATTTACAGTAGAGAAGGAAAGTAGAGAGAGAAAAGTAACCAAAGACTTCTTAATACAAAAATGCATGCTTACAAAAAAAAGCCTTCAATATCAAAAAGAAAATTATGTATAACCTAGATCCTATATACAACCAAACTAGTAAGTCTAATAATAAAGATAGTTCAACCTTTCCTAAAATTTATTGCCAGGCAATGAAAAAGTTAAAACAAAGAAAACATACATTAGGGTCCACAGAAACATATAAATATATATAGTAAACCTATCTAATCTCTGAATATACCAAACATATCTTTTCAAAGTTCATATTACCCATCACAACCTAACCTGAATGAAAATGACAGTAACCACTAGAGAAACAAAGCCCATTATAAATAGCACCACAGGAGGTAATTAGAAGCAAGTGTTCTTCATCTGAGAAAAGGTTCCTATGAGGTTTGAGAGAAAACCCATGAAAATAGCTGTTATTCCTCACGACAGACTACACTAAACTATTATCAAATGACTGCCAAAATGTTACACATCAGCTTTAAGGTTATCACATACAAGATAATAATTCCAAGATGAAGCAAGCCATGAATCTCCAAATAAATATATGCATATATACATGTACTCATACTATAGGTATGTATATATCTTTTCACTTATACTATGTAGTTTAATGACTTTATTAGGGTGTTTTATATTTATGTCTCATTTAAATATCCAGTATTTCTAACATAACAGTGTATAGTCTTTATGAAGCAAAGGAATATTTTAGATACAACAGTTCAAAATAGTTGTTACATCAAATTAGTCATCAATGTCAAAGTCTCACCAATCAAAAAACACTGATAACCTAGCAGTAGGTATCATTCAAATTTTAGTTGAATAAAATTCTATTTATGTGTCTCTTAGAAAATATAAGCCCCGGGGCTGGGAAGGTGGCTCAGTGGTAGAGTATTTGCCTTGCATGCATGAGGCCCTGGGTTCGATTCCTCAGCACCACATAAGCAAAAAGAAAAAAGCCGGAAGTGGTGCTGTGGCTCAAGTGGTAGAGCACTAGCCTTGAGCTGAAGAGATGAGGGACAGCGCCCAGGCCCAGAGTTCAGGCTCCACGACTGGACTCCCACCCAAAAAAAGAAAATATAAGCCCCAAAATGTCAACCCCATTATTACTTATCCTTTGTATGTGCTCTTCTTCATAAAATATCAAAAAAAAAATCACAACACTCTATAGAATCTTTATGTTGAGATAATTAATTGTATATGGGGAGGGGCTGATCTTTGAGCTTAATCTTAAGGCTGGGGCCATCCCTAAGTTTTTTGCTTAAGGCTAGCAGCACTCAACCACTTGAGTACAGATCCACTACTGGCTTTTTGGTGTTTATTGAAGCTATGAATATCATAAGCTTTCGTGATCAGGCTGGCTTCGAACTGTGATTCTTAGGATTATAGGCAGCATGAGCCATGAGTTCCCAGCTGTTGAGATAATACTTTTATCTATATGAACTGTGGGCTTTAAAAGATGTTCCTTAGCTACAAAAAAAAGCTCCAGTCCATTCTGGAAGTATCTTCTAAGCACAGAAGTTGGAACAATGGTTCTTAACCCAATCAGACCCAATGGTTCTGTCATTTCCTCTATAATAATTGAAATGAAACTTGCAGATAATAAAACCTAAGTAAACATAAACTTCAAAAAAGTCAATACATGGGCTGGGAAGTTGGCTCAGCGTAGAGTGCTTGTCTTGCATGCCTGAGGCCCTGGGTTTGATTCCTCAGCACCACAAAAGAAAAAAGAAAAAAGCCAGAAGTGGCGCTGTGGCTCAAGTGGTAGAGTGCTAGCCTTGAGCTGAAGAGCTGAGGGACAGTGCCCAGGCCCAGAGTTCAGGCCCCACGACCAGACCAAAAAAAAAAAAGTCAATAAAATTTATAATCCATACTATTCATGAAAAAACATAAGGAATTAACAATGAAATACTTATTTTATTAGGTACATACAATTATCAAGAGAGAACAAAATAGGCAATTGTCTGCATATATACACATTAATGAATAAGTCTACATATAACAACAAAGATCCCAAGTCATTCTCTATGTAGTATGCAGAAAAATGAGACTCATACAAGATAACACTAGACCAATGTCAAATGATAGAAAACAAAAATTAAACTGAACTTGAAGATACAGATAAAAATATTATTAAGATAAAATACCAACACACATTACAGACTGGTAGAAAGATGAAATGTGGTATTTGTGTAACTAAGCAGGATTTAATTTCTATGTGGAACATGAAAATGATTAGTGATATTAAGATGTGGATCAATGTACTTATAAACTAGCCTTGAAATGCTACCATATCATCAAGGGATATACCATATATACACAATATATCTCTAGTAGAAAACAAGACAATACAAATAATATCCTCTAAATAAAGGAAAGAGAATGTAGTTGGCAAATAAATGCATTTAAAAAAAAAAACCTCAAATGTTACATACTTGCAATCTCAGCAAGTAGAAGACTAATGTAGGAGAATCACAAGTTCAAGGCCAGTCTGGAATACACAACAAGACTCTGCCTCAAACACTTAAAGAAAAATAAATGTAATAACAGAGAAGTTTACACAGAAATTGTAATAGATTACTGGAGAGTATCAGAGTAATACTGAAGGGTAAGTAACACAAAGTAATTTTTTTGGGGGGGTCCAGTCGTGGGGCCTAAACTCTGAGCCTGGGCGCTGTCCCTCAGCTCTTCAGCTCAAGGCTAGCACTCTACCACTTGAGCCACAGCGCCACATCTGGCTTTTTTCTTTTTGCTTATGTGGTGCTGAGGAATTGAACCCAGGGCCTCAGGCATGCAAGGCAAGCACTCTACCACTGAGCCACCTTCCCAGCCCCCACAAAGTAATTTTAACATGTAAGATGTTGCTCTAAAAATTATTTCATATTTAGTGTAGCATCATGGAATATTTTAAACAATTCTATTAACTAATAAAAATTCAATAAGACACATATAAAATGAAGTTTGCTTTTAAAAGATGTCTTAAAGATGCTATTAAATCTTTTCAACATACTACTGTGCTACTAAGCTAAAAACTTTTCAACTAAATATCTAGCTGGATATCCAAGTGGGCTGTGGTGAAGTAAACTACAATCATTTTGAGATAACTTATTCTACTTTAAGTATTCCTTCAATACAAACAGTCCCCAAATTATACAACAATTCATAAAATCATGCTTTACATTACTATATACTAAAGACTATACACTGGGACAATTTTTAGTCTGGAACTGTCCCCTGTACTATAGAGAACCTCACAATTCTGACCCTCATCAATTAAATGCTCAAAACTCTCTCAGGATCACCTGGACAAGCAAAAACTCTTCTAATTTCTAAAGTTCCCACATGAAACAGTACCACCTTTGTTTGAAACACTATTATTGTGAAAGCGATAGAATGGGGGGGGGGGGGGGGGGGGGAAGCAATGAAAGAGATTTCCAAAAGGGATTTCTAAAAAGTATTTCCAAAAAGATAAGTTATCAGTAACACTAGAAGTCTTACTTTTCTAATATTACCCTTCTCTAAATGATCTTTCATTGGCCTATATTTTTTGGTTCAGTGTATTAAGAATGACAATGACTACGCTATAACATAACATATTCTCCTTCATTTGTTGCTTAATAGAAGGCTTTCCCCTATATGACCTTGTTAGTAATATAACTTTTCTTTAGCCAAAGTAAAGTCTAGTTTTGGAAATAATCAAGACTCTACATATATAAGTATGTAATTTATTTTTATGGTTTCAGTTTCTGTTTTGTTAGTTCTATTGTTTACTTTTTATTGTTTCAGTGGCAATATCAACACTTAAAGAGTACAAGCAAGCAAGCATAGCATTTAGTATTGTAATAGAATCATATATAAGAATTACTTAACAGCCTAAAAAATTCTCCAAGTATAACACAAGTCTTTTTTTTTAAATTTTACAAACTCTAAATTTAGTAAGAAACTAATTAGGCCAGAATTAAATATAAACTCATACCAAATTTTTAACCAGACAGGATGTGGGGAAAAGATATTCCATCACTTTCATAAAAGCAAAGCATTAGTAAATATAAGTACATAGGCACAAACTATTTCAAATGCTATCCACAAAACGGATGAAGTATTGAAGAAATCTTGTGTTTAATGTGACCTCTGGCTGTACCTTTACTTGTAATAATTATAAAGAAGCTACTCTCAGAGCCAATACATAAGCCATATTCTTACTCTTATAATAGAGCAGTAAGCACTTTGGAAAGTGCTTCATACTGAGACAAACGAGGGAGAATATATGGGTCATTTCTTTCCTTTCTTACCCAGTACAATACGCGTTTTTGAAGTAGAGTTCTGATATTATACATATGAATAAATAAGTATATTGCATAAAGAATACATTTCTATTGTTACCTAGTTCATCTATGCTATAAACACAAATGAATCTGAAGTTAAATTTTTATAATGTAATTATTATTTTAAAAATGTATTTGCCATGACAGATACGCACACATTAAGAATTTTTAAACTATTATAAACTATATATATAAACTTTATAAACTATAAACTATTATATATATATATATATACTATAGATATAGCATACACACACACACACACACACACACACACACACACACACACACACACACTATTCTGGACATTCCTACTTTCCCCACACAGAATTTCACTAAAGAAATATAGTTCTGTCAAAAACTGTTTGGCAAAACTGCCAATTTCATCCTAGCATATGTAATATGCAATGCAGTTTTTAGAAGGAAAAAACACTGGATTGTTCAACATGAAATGAAAGTTTGCTAAATAGGATTAGCTTTCAGTGTAATGTCAAATGTGCCATCAATCAGAAGATTTGTAAGGCAAAACATGCACAAGAAAAAGTTCTAATGTTGAATCTAAAGAAAACCTTTAGGACTGTGCACTGTACTATGACCAACTTTACTTACGTTTGTTAGCAATAAATAAATAAGCTTCAATAGTTACTTTCTTTCCATTTTATATGCACGTTAAAATGTTTAACTGTAATAAATTATATGTAATATTAATTTAATAATGTGCTTGGACTTATTTCGATGAATGTTAAGTATCAGTCTTTTAACAACTTGTATGTGTCTGACCTGATGGTAATATTTTTATAAGGAAATCAGAATTAACCCAACAGAATCCTAGAAATGTAGTTGAGCTTATGGTTAGACAATCTGTTCTGAGCTGGTCATACACCAGGAAAACATACATTCTCTCTGAAGCACAAGATTTATTCCCGCAAATTTGTTCAGGAACCAAATTTAAAGGAACCAAATGAAAAATTTTAAGAAGCTCAAGTACTTGTCTGTTTAAGAAAGATGACAAAATATAACACAAATTGAACATAATAAGGAAGTTAAACTATCAGACAGAAATGACAACATATAGGCGGAGGGGAACCTCTGGTTAATATATCTATGCATGCAAAACTGTAATGGGCTTACAGTAGAAAGGCTTCTCTGTTAGACTAAAGTGCTACCACTTACTCTCTTGTCAGACAATAAGCAAGTTACTAAACATCTCTTACTCTATTTTCTCATCCCAAAAGTTAAAGCAGCGTTTGTTACTGAGAAAAAAAAAGTATCAATGAATCCAAACCCACTGCACCTGCACATAAGAACTCAGAAATACTAGTATTAATGTCTCTTTTCAAAGACAAGCCCTAAAGGCTTATTTTGATTTAAAGGCTTATTTTGATATTTTCTTCAAGGAAGAAAATGTAGGGAGAACAATGAAGGAGTGACACTGATCAAGAAGCATTACACTCATAACCTGACTTAAAGAATTGCAATTTGTTTGTATAAATACTTAATAATTAAAAATAAAAAAGAAAGCTTTCCACGCATGTGCATAAGTCTTTGCACACATGTGTATCTTTTAAGGATAGACATGACTACTTGGATGACAAAGCTAGTATTCTAAAAGTATATGTTAGCAATAATGCAGCATTACTTATCATGACAATTAATCTATACTTCATTTAACACAGGAGAAGATACTATTTTTTCTTCAAAGGAAAACGATACTGGCATATTTATGTACATTTAAAAATAAAATTCTATATCTAACATCTGTGGTTATCTGTGGTCATCTCCTGAACAGAAAAATCACAACTGTATATGGTACATATTACTTGTAAATTCATGTACATAAATCAAAGAAAAAAACACTTCCTTTAAGGCAAACATATGAAGCTACTAAAACAACATTCCAATTAAATATTCATATATTCAACATTTCAAAATAAGAAATTTAGATATTTATGCATAATTTACAATTCTATAGTGAAACTTGTCTACAGAGGGCCTTTTCACTATATTTCAATAGTATCTCAACTTGAAATGTACAATACAACATCTCTCTGAAGTGTTAAAACTGTAAAGTATATAGCAATTCAGTACAAACAAACACAAAACGAAGACTATGAGTATGTGATATTCTGTGGCTCAAATGACTACTTTAATGACTATTATAATTGATGCATTAAAGTATCTAATGAGAATCTTGCAACTATTCTCTGTCATGAGTCAGAAGAATAAACTATATTCTTCGGTTAAAGATAGAAACTTCATATAGAAGAATTATTACCCAAAGTCAAAGAAACTACAGTTTGCTCTTACAAAGATCTTCTCCAGAAGAGCTACTCAAAATAAAAATATTAAAACTTTTCATATGATACATTAAATATCCAATTGTGATTAATATCTAAGCATCACAGAAATTTCCAAAATCCCATGTAGTAAGGATTTAAATAACAAAGCTTACATGAGTCAAACATTATTTCAGGGATCCAAATCTAAGTGGGTCTTCAATTCTATGAACTTTCCTAAAAAGATCCCAGTAGTAAAACTAGACTTCCTATTGAAATCAAATAATACTATAATTTATTGTATGGCAAGTGAGAAATACAGACCTGCCTTTACAGATACAAAGATATAGTGGACTTATGGCTTACCTGTTCAACCTCAGTTTACAATGACAGGCTATATTATTAATCTCCAAGTGACACTACAATGACCATATATACAATACTCTAGCATTTTACCATATACCAGTAATTCTAAATAGGTTAATTTAAAGAAAGCATAATTGAAATTTTATCACTAACATATATTACAAAAATAAAAATCCATGGGCACTGCAATGAGCATACTTTTTGCCTTAAAGCTAATACTTTAATTTTCAAGAGCGACAAAGAAAAAAATCAAAACTACTCAGTAACAATGCAGCATCTAAAAGCAATAAACTCAAAATTAAGTTATAAATAATTTAAAGCATGTCATGAAGATGTATTAATAATTCATCAGATAAATAATTTACTAAATAATCAAATAAATAAATAATGAAATACATAAATAAATCAGCAAATAAATAATTCTGCAAAATAATCTAAACAATAAGCCACCCAAACAAATCACAACCTATAAAACTACAATGATTTTATGAATTCTGATAGTTTTAAATAAGCAAATGTACATAAACTAGATCAATCCTTGTTAGAATTAGAAATATTTTTCAATGCTATTGTTAAAAACCTTAATACATAAAAACATTTTTAATTTTTAAATGACTGTGTAGGGTTCATTCTCATAAATTATTAACATGATTATAATATATCTTCCATTATATTTTGCATATAAAATCTTCAACATTTTCCACATCAAATGTGGACACTTGAAATATTCTTAACTTATACTTCCTTTTCAAAAAGATATTTACAGTACATTATTGCTATAGCCTTTTTGACAGTTATTTTACCTTCACCATTTCATTAGGGAGAACAAATAAAAAGAATAGACTTTATTGCTATAGATGGCACTTTATTCACTAGTGGACACAGCAGGAAGTGAACAATACTAGCTGTAAACTATGTTAAGTTTTAAGTCTTCAGTGGATAAAATTAAACATCACAAGAGGTAGCATATAAGCTGTTATAATTGGTGTGATTTCAGATGTAAAGAAAAAATATCAGAATGACAAAATGATTGGCTGACATGTAATGCTACCTTCAATTTGAGAAGCCCAAAGTCCTGGAAAAAAACACAATGAGATCACGTAACTGCTAAAACCTGAACTTAGTCACAATCCACTTAGACACCATGTTCAATTTTCTATTAACACGAAAGTACCCAAAAAATAGTGCCATTAACTTCTTAAAATGTATATTCTTCCCTTATTTAACACTAAAGTTATGACTTTCTTAAAAGTAGTTCTAAAATATAAGTATACAGCCATATAAAATGTTTTTTAAACTTTCATTTATCAAACATTTTCCAAAGTAAAAAAGTTGCATTTATAAGATGACCTCTAAATAACTAGCTAAGATATAAACAGTAAAAATGTTGATGCTACACAATGTATTATCTTCAATGTTTTGTTTTTATTTTGCCTAATGAAAGATATAAACTATTTTCTGAAATAATATATTCAAAGCTCTTGAGACCAAACACCAGTGGCTCATACCTGAAATTCTAGCAACTCAGGAGGCTAAGAACTGAGGATTGTGGTTCAAAACCAACCGAGGCAGTAAAGTCCATGAGACTTCCATCTCCAATTAACCACCAAAAATAAACAAAACAGAAGTAGAGCTGTAGCTCAAATGGTAGTAAACAAGCCTTGAGCACAAATGCTCAGAAACAGCACCTATGCCTGGAGTTCACACCATAGGATCAGCATACAAGAAAAGCTCTTGAGGATAACCAGAATATATGAATATATTTATCAATTACAGGAATTATATATTTTCTCTGTCATTTTAAGGTAAATATTTCCCTTCTCAATTCCAATTACTCTTCAATCTTAATGTAGATTTTAGTTTTCAAAATCAACCTACCCTCTACTGTAACACAATGCATACCTCCTTATATTAGACCTATTTCATTATCAGAAACCTTGAAAAATGGTATCTTTTATCTTTTATAATTAATCAAATAATGACTAAAACAGAAGAAAAATGGGAGATTATTTTATTTATACTATGCAATGTACAGAAGTAAATAATCAAAGGATGATATGGCACATTTAAGTTTCTGTAAGCCAAATTCCTTCTATTTTTTTTTTTTGCTCTAGAGTATACTTTTTCTTTCCAAAGTCTTTTTCTATCGAAAGTCACTTTATATCCTAAAAAGGCTGAGGGAATTCCAATACAGCCACATTGAAAAAGAAGGTACAAGAAATATAAAGGCCCTCTTTGCTCTCTTTTAACATTCCTACTGTATTTTAGAATATGTCTTAATAAATCCTGGCTTAATTCTTTGTGCTCATCACTTGCAAAACCAGATAAAACAATCTTTGATACTGTCAACTGGAATTGGGGGTTATTTTTTAAAACAAACTTGTGCAAGTAAAACAAATTTGAGCAAAGAGCAAAGTCGAGCAAATAAATAACCTGAGTTCAAGTCCCAGTTAAGGGCACAAGACAACACAAAAGATTATAGCCCAGAGCAGGTAGCAATCAGGCAATCTAAATGGTCAGATATGCAGGTTTCAATTTATTACTTGAATTTACTGTGTATGTTTTTTTATTGGTCTGAGGAATGTACAATTGGACAGTATCTTTCTCTACCAAGGTAAAACACCTCTTAGGCTAGCAGTAAGAAGCCAGTTTCTCTGGGCCTAACTTGTATTCAACTAACTTGTATTCAACTAACATTCCACACATCATGTCTGTCAGCAGTGCAGAAGTCATTCCTAAACAGATGCTACATCCATCATTCCTAACAATTTACCCAGACATAGTGATTACTTTGCTCATCCTACTCTGTGGAACTAATCATTTGTCCTTCATGTTTTTATGAATCCTTCTACTTTCTATTATAAAAAGATTTTTTTTAATTTCACTCTACCATTCATTTTTCTAGTTGTTTATATATAATGGACATATCTAACCAACATTAAAACTGTTACATATCTTTGATGACTGGCATTGTTTTGAATTTTCCAGAGTTTTACATGTATAAACACAATTGTAAGTATTAATTCTGTTGTCTGAAACATTATGACCAAGACAGACATATAATATATGATGCTTCAAAGTTCTCCACATTTTTCTACTATGATTCAATTTCCAATTACTTTTCCATACTGCTAATCCATTTTTAAAAATGGAAAAATAAGAAAATAGTAATTGTGTTTGGAGTTAGAAGCACGCCTCAGTTGACAGAGCACTAGCCAATGAGGATGAGCATCAGGTACTGAGTTCAAGTCCCAGACTCTGACACTCTACCTTCCCCCCACCCCCGGAAAAAAAAAAAAACAAGTAATAACACATTTTAAACTACCAGTAAGTATATGGGGTTGAAATACAACACATACACACATACACACACACGTAATACATAGTTCTAGCCCTCTAGAACATGCAAAGTCAGACAGACAGATATAGAGAGAAAGCGAGTGTGTGAACAAATGAGAGAGAGAGAAAAAAAAAGATTCAAATAAAAATAGTTATAATCGGGTGCCGGTGGCTCATGCCTGTAATCCTAGCTACTCAGGAGGCTGAGATCTGAGGATCACGGTTCAAAGCCAGCCCAGGCATGAAAGTCCATGAAACTCTTCTCTCCAATAAACCATCAGAAAACCAGAAGTGGCACTGTAGCTCAAGTGGTAGAGCACTAGCCTTGTGGTGAAGAGCTGAAGGACAGCTGCCAGGCCCAGGCCCAGAGTTCAAGCCCCACGACTGACAAAAAAAAAAAAAAAGTTACAGTAGTAATGGGCAAATGTATCATCAAAATATATATGGTCATTACTCCCATTTCCTGCATGAGGATTACATGAATTACTTCTCTCCTCTCCATTTCTCCCTACTTTTTATTTAAAATAAATCCTTGCTAAAACTGAGAGTAAAATCCCTCCATCCCCACCCCCCTCTATATATCTTAGGTATATTATAGAAAATGCAATAGAGAAAGTCACAACAGGCAGGGATATTCAGAAAAGGATCTTGACTAACACTAACTAATATAGGGTTAGAACAGAGCTTGTCAACAAGGGATACACTGCCCTCAGGGAGTATGAAGCAACATCTGGAGAAACTTTTGCTTGTCACAAATTAAAGATATTATTTCCATCTAGTGGGTAAGAACCAGGGATTAAATATGATTAAATTTCCGATAATACAGAGGACAGCCATCCACAAAAATGAATTATCCAGCTCAAAATATTGAAAGTGTTAGAAGGGTAAGTGATAGCTAAAAAGAACAGCCTTTAAAACACAAGTCCCATCGTTTCCCTTACTTGCAATGGCTAGTATAAGTCTAGGACAAGCAGAAAAGTTCAAAAGATATGTACATATGACTATACAGGATGATGTTAAGTGAAATGAACCCCAAAACTGGGACACAACTGTTTTTTTCTTGCTTGATATTGTTTTTAATGCATTTAAAATGTACTATGTAATTTCTTTTTGCTTCTTTTGTATGTGTTTCCCCCACTATATAACCCATTTTCACTGTATTTGATGTCGGCACCCTGCATCCTGTATATATATTTTTCTAATTTGAGAAGGGAAAGGGAAATAACAAAATGCTAAAATAAGGATACAGGTTTACGCACTGTAACAATGGGATGTACAAGAGGCTATGTTGAAAATGAACTTTACAACTTGGGGGGAGGTAGGGAGTTGGGGAGGTAAGGGATGGTAGGGAATAAACAGAGGAGATAACAACTCTCAATAGGAAATATACTCATTACCTTACTCATGGAACTATAACCTCTGTACACTAGCTTTACAATAAAAAACATAAAAAAATTAAAAATTAAAAAAAGAACAGCCTTTAAACAAGATGCAATTATAAGTAAAAAAAAAAACTGGTAGATACCACACATCTTTTTATGTGTGCGCCAGTAGTGCAACTTGAACTCAGTACCTGAGTGCTGTCCCTTAATGTTTTTGCTCAAGGATGGCTCTGTACCACTTAGCCAGGCACCAGTGACTCATACCTGCAAATCCTAACTACTCAAAAGACTGAGATGTCAGCATAGTGGTTCAAAGCTGGGCAGGAAATTCCTTGAGAGCCCTATCTTCAATTAATCACAAAAAAGCAGGAAGTTGAGCTGTGGGGCAAGTGGTAAAGCACTAGCTTTGAGGAAAAATCAAGGACAGGGCCCAGGCCCTAAGTTCAAATATCAGTGCTGGCACAAAAACAAACAATAAAAAAAACAAAAAATAGGGGCTGGGAAGGTGGCTCAGTGGTAGAGCGCTTGCCTTGCATGTATGAGGCCCTGGGTTTGATTCCTCAGCACCACATAAGCAAAAAGAAAAAAGCCGGAAGTGGCGCTGTGGCTCAAGTGGTAGAGTACTAGCCTTGAGCTCAAGAGCTGAGGGACAGCACCCAGGCCCAGAGTTCAGGCCCCACAACCAGACCCAAAAAAAAAAAAAGGTTAGTGAAAGAATAGTGGGAAAAACAGTTAGAAAGCCTAACTAGGAGTAATTCTGATGTCCTGTAAAACAAGTCTGACATTACAGAGACAATGAAAAATAATCACTAAAGTATCAAAAATACCACACAAGGCATGAAAGAGTAGCTAGAAAAGGACATTGTATGGAAAAGTAGGTATAGTGATAGTAGATATTGCTTAATGCATGAGCCACCCCAGTGCCAGCTTGGAAATTTTCAAGAAAGTAGTGTCTACAGAAGCTATAAACAAAGGAAAGCAAAAACTTGAAGAGTAAGCAAAGTCAGAAATGAGCTTTCATCTTGTAGGATGACTCTAATACTGATGAGAACAAGTGTACACTTTAAAGGTTGAGCAAGTTTCTTAAGACTTTTCCTATTAAAGGAAAAGTCTATATAAAGTTGGTACTCAGAAGGACTATATTCTAACATTAACAGCAAAAACAATCAAAAAAAAAAAAAAAGAATGAGTATCTATCCCTTCATAGTTGTACCTCACACTTACCATCCACAATATTAATTTTCCATCTCTATAATTTTGTCATTTTAAGAATATTGTTATCAATTCTCCTGAAACTGTAACCAAAGTATCCTTCCCGAAGAGTCTCAGATTAAAGTCGCAGAATTTGTAGGATTAGTTATTTCTTCCAGAAAGAAAAGTAGAGAAAGTGATAGATAAGCTCTTTGTGAAAGAAGGTAACTCTAACCCAGTCTTAAAAAGCCTAAAAATGTTCAAATAAGGGGGTTGGGAGGTGAAAATACATTTTAAAAAAAAAGGAAGGCCGGGCGCTGGTGGCTCACGCCTGTAATCCTAGCTACTCAGGAGGCTGAGATCTGAGGATTGCGGTTCAAAGCCAGCCTGGGCAGGAGAGACCGTGAGACTCCTATCTCCAATAAACCACCAGAAAACTGGAAGTGGCGCTGTGGCTCAAGTGATAGAGCGCTCGCCTTGAGCTGAAGAGCTGAGGGACAGCACCCAGGCCCAGAGTTCAAGCCCCACGACTGACAAAAAAAAAAAAAGGAAGGAATACTATACAAATAGAATGAGAGCCAACACGCAAGATTTAGCCTACAGACTTAATTTATGAAAGATTATATAGTAGCAAAGTTCCAAGCATCAGAAAGCCAACATTTTTATTTATGTATGTATAAAACTTTTAACAAAGAGTTGGGTGCTGGTGGCTCATGCCTGTAATCCTCAGGAGGCTAAGATATGAGGATTGTGGTTCCAAGCAAGCCTGGGCAGGAGAGCCTGTGAGAATCTTAATGCCAATCAACCAGCAAAAAGCAGGAAACAGAGCTGTGGCTCAAGAGGCAGAGTGGTAGCCTTTAACAAAAAATGCTTAGGGACAGTGCCCAGGCCCTGAGTTCAAGGACTGGCACACACACGCACACACGTGCATGCACATGTACACACACACACACATACACACACAAACCCAAAAAAAAAAAAAAAAACCTTTATGAAAAGCATGCAGACTTTTTAATTCAATGTAAAAGATAACCAGAGTTTATACAAATCAATTCCTTCAAATTGAAAATAATTCATAAATATTTGTTTTCCTTTATTTGCATTTATTTTCTGTTAAACTTATTCCTGGGCCTTAAGTTTTCTCTTCTTCAGGTTCTTCTAGGATACTTTTTTCTTCTGTGTAACTTCCTCCTCCGGTTTAGGAACTATTTCAGTAAGGATCACCTCAATGTGGCAGGGGGAGAGCATGTTAATCCTACCATGGGCTCTGTAAACTCAGTGATGCATCTTAGATGCTTTATTCGCCTGGATATGTTCAATGACCAGAGTCTAGATCTAAACTCTTCAGTTCCGCATTACTCTTTTCATTCATAACCATGTGCAGCAGAAATTCAGCACTCTTTTTCAGCCATCAACCATGTGTCCAGCCCCACTGTTTGGCCTGGGCACACCTGTCAATCCCACTATTGTAACAGCACAATGGCACACTTTGCTTCTTTAAAGTGACATCTTTCAGATATTTGGTAGCTTTTCAGACATGCATACCTGTGATGGCCTGGGCTTAAACAAATATTTTTTTAAACCTATCTAAAATGGAATTCAAACCAAGTATAAAAGCAGGTAAAATAAAAAATAATAAAACCTATTTGTAATAAAAATCATTTTTAGACTGTCAATGCATAGAAGAAAATTTTTGTGAAATACGTCTTTTTTTAATTCTGAGCATGACATGTCAAACGATTATACTAGTATCTAAAGGCTTACTCTGAATTTCCATCTTTAATCACAGATGAGTGAGGTGAGTTTCGTAGATCCACACTGATCTCAAGACTAAGCTTTGAGATGCACTAGTCTAAAATACACATATCAATATCATAACAGCATATAAAATGAGAGTTGAGCTAACCAGGGTGCATGAGGATGGATATAGTCAAAGTTGATTGTTTGAGTGTATAAAAATAGAACAATGAAATTACAGAAATTATTTTAAGAGCAGTAGAATCAGGAAGCATGTGTGATAGTGGAGAGGAAACTGACTGGGATATAACTATGCTGTGGAAATGCCACAATGACACTCCTCCCTGTAAAACTAAAGCATGTTTTTAAAAAGTACATAAAATGGGCTGGGAAGGTGGCTCAGTGGTAGAGCCCTTACCTTGCATGTATGAGGTGCTGGGTTCGATTCCTCAGCACCACATAAGCAGAAAGAAAAAAGCCAGAAGTGGTGCTGTAGCTCAAGTGGTAGAGCGCTAGCCTTGAGCTGAAGAGCTGAGGGACAACACCCAGGCCCAGAGTTCAGGCCTCAGGACCGGACCCAAAAAAAAAAAAAAAAAGTACATAAAAAAGATAATACACATAATGTTCAAATGATGATTGTTTAATTTCCCCAGACTAATTAAAAACAGAACTAGAAAGTCTGACACCTCAAAGAAAAAGATACTAAAGCTCAAGGAAATTCATTCATAATCAGTTGTGAACATGTTTACTTCAAGATCTATAGGTACAAATTTATCTACCACAAATGACTCATGCAGCTTTTGTTTCTCTGGGTCTGGCTTACTTCACTTAATAAGCTACTTTGTTACATGGAACCTCCTATGTACAAATACTTAAAGATACTAACTCTAAAAAAAAAAACCCTGAAATTAAAAATATAAAATAAAAGATCTAGAAAATGCTTAGGGGATTCACTATCAGGTGTACAGGCTATATCACCAAAATTACTGTAATACAATCCCACATGTCTTTTTGTGTTGTTGTTGAGGTTTTTAATTAAGGGCTTGGAAGTATGCTAGAAAACAGAAAAAGAAAAGAAGAATTTAAATAGACAATACTGAAGGAAGTGATTAAATTTAAAGCAAGATAAGATTGAGGTGAAAAGTACTATCCATACTTAACCACAAAAATTAAATTTAAACCATTTTGAAAAGCTTAAAGGCAAGATCTTTGAATAAGACAATTCTCAGGCTGGGAAGGTGGCTCAGTGATAGAGTGCTTTGCTTGCCTTGCATGCATGGGGTCCTGGGTTCCATTCCTCAGCACCGCACAAGCAGAGAAAGCAGGAAGTGGCACTGTAGCTCAAATGGTAGAGTGCTAGCCTTGAGCTGAATTACTGAGGGACAGCCCTCAGACCCAGAGTTCAGGCCTCACAGCAAACAGAAAATAATAATAATAATAATACAATTCTCCAAACTATTCCACAGCTTTATTAATGCAAAGGTAATAACTGAGCAGGTATCAAACTTTAACTTGGTAAGTTACAATCAAGTTGGATTTAAGCTTGAAATTTCTGTGAAGTTAAAAAAGAAATTTTTAGCTATACACAATGTTTAAGGTAGGATTATTTGGCCTGATGATTTAAAATTCTGACAGCCCACACAAGCTTTAACTTGATAGTTAATACATTCTGATACCAAGAAAAGTGAAATGATTGTGTCTTTTGAGATTTTACTCAAACTTACAATAACTAATGTCTTAGCTGTTTCAAGTTGTTAGCAATGAGAAAGAAAAAGAAAGTAGGCTCAAATAATAGTAATAATAACCCAAAACCTACTCATATAGTTATGTTTATATAGAGAAAATGTTCCAAAAATTGTGACCTTTTCACTTATGCTAAATTATGGATGGTAAAAATGTAAAAACCACTTTTAAGTAAGATAACTAATAATAAACATGTTTTGGTAGTACTGAATTTTGAATTTGTGAGGTGTTCTATGGTGGTTGATCATACTTTACGCCATTTTGCTCTGATTATTTTTAAGGTATAGTATCACTTTTTGTCTGGCACAACCTAAGCCAAAATATTATTTACTTCCCACAATAGCTAGGATATGACATCTGTTGATGGATTCTCCCAAATTTTTGGCCCCGGTTGGACTTAACTAGCATCCTCCCAATCTCTTCCTCCAAATAGCTAGTATTATAGGTGTGAGCCACCAGTATCAGGCAAAAATTAATGCACTTTAAAAAAGATTTTTAAGTGGGGCTAGTGGCTCATGCCCATATCCTAGCTACTCAGGAGGCTGAAGTCCGAGGATTTCAATTCTAAGCCAACCCAGGAAGAAAAGTCTGTGAGAATTCTATCTCCAATTAACTTATGTTAAAAAAAAAAAAAAAAAAAGTCAGAAGTGGAGCTCAAGTGGTAGAACACTAGCCTTGAGCCAAAAAGCTCAGAGTTAATTGCTTGGCCCTGAGTTCAAGCCCCAGGACCAGCATGAAAGAAGAAGAAGAAGGAGGAGGAAGAGGAGGAAGGTGGGGGGAGGAGGAGGAGGAGGAGGAGGAGGAGGTGGAGGAAAAAAGATTGTTATGTAATAAAAACAAACTGGTAAAAAAAAAATTATTACACTCATTAAATCAAGCCCCAAAACCAAAATTACTTATCATAACATTTGCACTGGCTTAAGGTTTCAGGTGGAAAAAAATTAATAAAACACAGACTATTAGTTTTATACATGTCAAAAGAAGATATGAGCCTCCTAAGGACAATTTGTAGCTGAAATCAATGATATCTGAAGACTAAGGTCCTAAGTCAAAGAACCATAAGCTCTCCTGCAAAAATACCTATTATAAGTGGCCCACCAGGTACTAAACTCATACACATGGGAATCTGGAAGTATAAATAAAATCAACAATAATAAACCATTGTTTTTATATTATAATGAGTATACCTTTAACATATTAGTGTAAATTCCTTTCCCATTCAAAAATATCTCACTAAAATTCACACCTAAGAAGAATGAACTATGTTTACACTATTTCTCTAGAAGAAGGTGACTAGACGATCTTACCTTTCTATCCAAACCAAAATTATATGCCTTAGTTGGAAAGGCACAGATTCATATGTAAATGAAACTTAGTTAAGTTTCTAGGGAAGAGAAAAAGAGGGACCTGTAATAGAGGGGTGAAGGGGTGAGACTGACTGGACTACACTGTAAATTTACAGATGTATTAAATGAAATATCCCCTGTACATTTGTATGTGTGTGTAAATATATATATATATATATGTTTGTATGTATGTAATAAAAAACGTTTTCTTGGGTTAGTCAGCTACTATCTCTGTAAACACTAAACACATCAAAGAATCAAGTCTACCTTTACATTATCTACATCCTTACAGTAAAAAATTACTTTGAAATTTTTTAAGCAGTATTTCTTAAATGGTTAATCCTTAAATTGAATTATATTTTATAGAAGAATGCTTGGTAACCTTGTTATCAGCAATGTTTTTTTAGCAATTAAGGAATAACTCTAGTATTAAATTGCAAATATTAGCAAGAAAATCAAGTGGAAATAGTTCATGCCTTGTTCTCACCTAATTATAAAAATTATCTTAAAAGGTTATGTGACTTATTTCAAATTCTATATAGTTAAAGTCATAAGTATTCATAATTATGTATTTGAACTTAAATTAAATATTCTAAATTTAAATTATCATTATAAATTTTATAATTAAGCTATTATAATTTATATGAAATCTTTAACAAAAAAATAGATCTAATCTAAAATTTTAAGACCTCATTTTTAAAATAAAGTCATTAATTTTATGTCATGTTTTGATTGGATTGACATTTACATGTAAAGATATATATGTTACTATTTTTGCATTTTAATTCTAACAAGCATAAATAAAAATCATTAACTAAAGGTTATTTGAAAGTTTTAAAACTTAAATTAGTGCGATTCCTAAACTTTGGCTAATTTTTGGTAAATGCTTTTTGTTTAAAAAATTACGAACTGCAATATAATTATGAATGCAATTTTAATCTGTTGCTTAATTTGAGATAATTTAAATTCAAAGACATCAGGAATAGTTATTATAACTTTGTAATTGCATTGTACTTGAGATACTTATTTTTGTATCACTTAAGAAAAATTAAGGTCATGCACTATCTCCACTTTATTTACTGTCAAGGTATTTCATTTCATTTAAAAATAGGAAGGAAAAAAGGAAGGAAGGAAGGAGGGAGGGAGGGAGGGAGGGAGGGAGGGAGGGAGGGAGGGAAGGAAGGAAGGAAGGAAGGAAGGAAGGAAGGGCAATGATAATAAATCTATTTTCCCTCTTCTCTAATATTTGTAAAATTTCACCATCAAATGTACCCTATCCTATACCTAAAGTGTTAGTTAAAAAGAACTCCAAGTACACTTTATGAATACAATCCTTAGAATAACTTAAGATTCCTAAATATTCTGGATAGTAGAAAAGATTAAGCTACCATAATCAAGTATTTTTAAACAAAGTTCAATATGATAAAATGTCTAAGTAAAGGAAAGATTTCACATTTCTGCTTAAGGCTAATTATTTCTATATACTCTAATACATAAAAACCAAATAAAACAGTTAACTGTTTTGTTGGCAACAGTGAGGTTTGAACCCAGGACCTCACACTTTCTAGACAGATACTCTACCATTTGAACTATACTCCTAGCCTCTTTTTGGTTTTTTTGGGTTTTTTTTTTTTTTTTTTTTAGAAAAGCTCGTGCTTTTCTCCCAGGGGCAGGGCTCCAACTGAGATATTCCTACCTATGGCTTCTTAGAATTACAGACATATACCAACATGAGTAGCTTGCTGGTTAAGATGGAATAGCAAAAACTTTTTACCCCTGGTTGGTCTCAAATTTCAATACTACCAATCCCCATCTCTGGAGAAGCGTGAGCTACCTACCACTCACAGCCTAGGAATTCTTCATAACGTTTTTGAGCTTTCTGAATAAGCACAAATTACATTATTACAGTAACTTGATTCGTTTTTTTTTTCAAAAGCACACATATAAACTAAATAACGAATTAAAGTATTTCTCTTCACAGAAAGTCAGCTTTCTAGACAAGAATTGAAATATTTGTCTTCATAGAAAGTCAACTTTCTAGACAAGAAGAAATTAAAAATATAATAAGCACAAAGCAAGCATATCGAAGCACTGTGAAAATTTCATGGATGATTTTGTGTGGGCTGGCCTTTTTGCTCAAGGTTTTTTTGCTCACTGACCTACAACTCCACTTCTGGCTTTTTGTTGGTTAAGTGGAAATAAGAGTTTATATGCCTTTTCTGCCTAGGCTGGCTTTGAACTGTGAACCTCAGCTCTCAGCATCCTGTGTAGATAGGATCATAAGCATGTCACTGGTGTCCAGCTTGAATTTTTTAAACAATTTTAAAATATACAACTATGAAAAAACAGTAATATTATAAGTATCCATGTTCCCATCAACTTGAATAGCAATGTAAAACACATGCTAATTAAATTTTCCACAAGCATTTAAAATAATCATAAGAGGAAGAAAAAGTAAATGTAACATTATTGTAAAATTTGAATTCGATTTTTTAAAAAATATATTAAAAAATATAAATCTATAATAGACACATGTATAAAGATGTTCTCTGTGACAAATGAAAATTTTAAATGGATAAAGACTAAAAAAGGAAAGGTACTTATTGCACTTAAAGTAGTACAAATTCAAACTAGACTAGTATAAATTTAGTATGTTAGTAATCTTCACACTATCCACAAAGAAAGTATCTAAACAGTTAAAAAAAAAAAAAAAAAAGGAGGCACCAAATGATTTCCTACAAAAATCAATCCATTACAAAAAATAGAAATAGAAGAAATGATGGTATGAGACTTAGTGAAAACATCGATATGTGATTTAAAGCTTCAGTAGTAAAACCAAGTATAGCAGTTCATGCCTGTAGTCTTAGCTAATTACTATTCAAAAGGTGAGCCTAGAGGACCATTTCAGCCAACAAGTTTAAGACCAGCCTGGAAAATGGCAAGATACAATATTAAAAATTAATTATAAATAAAGCATCAGCAATTGCTTTAAATGCAAGTAAAAAATGCTGACAAAAATAAGAAAACAAAGTTCTACAATAAAATGGAGAGACCAAGATCATTAGCCTTGCAAAAATGCTTAGAACACCTAGATAGAAAGAAGACTAGAAAGAAAATAAAAGACAATAGTAAAAATCAACTAACCTAACAAATATACAGAGGGACCCAGCATCTCAGGAAGCTGAGATCTGAGGACTGTGGTTCCAAGGACAGGTAGGAAAGTCCATGCGACTTTTTTTTTTCTTTGTCAGTGGTGGGACTTGAACTCTGGGCCTGGGCGCTGTCCCTCAGCTCTTCAGCTCAAGGCCAGTGCTCTACCACTTGAGCCTCAGGGCCACTTCCGGTTTCCTAATGGTTTATTGAGGGTAAGAGTCTGGAATTTTCCTGCCCAGGCTAGCTTTGAACCACGATCCTCAGATCTCAGCCTCCTGAGTGGCTAGGATTACAGGCATGAGCCCCAGGCGCCCAGCCCATGAGACTTTTATCTCCAATTAACAAAAAAAAAAAAAAAAAAATGGAGTTGTGGCTCAAATAGTAGAGCTCCAACCTTGAGTCAAAAAAAAAAAAAACTCAGGGACAGTGGGCAGGCCTTGAGTTCAAGGCCCAATACCAGCAAACAAACAAACAAAAAAATTGGTAAGATCAGCAAAGTTACAAGATCAGTTGTGTTTAGATAGACATATAATCAATGAATAATTCCCAAAATAAATACAATATTTCATTTACATAAAAAGTGGCTAAAAGAATAATATATCTCGAAATAAATTTAATTAAGAAACTGCAAAGTTTAGAAAAATTACAAAAGATTACAAAATTACAAAAAATTACAAAAGATTGTTGAAAACGTTAAAGACCTACATAAATGTAATGGCACCTCAAGTTCATGTATAAAAAATCCACTATTGTTAGGATGTTAGTATTACCCAAAGCAATACACAGATTAAATGCAATCCCTACCAAAATTCCACTGGTTATTTTGCATAAATGGAAAATACTGGCATAAATTTTATTTGTTCAAGAGGTGAAAATGAAAATTGATTGTAGTTTTGGTTGCACAACTGTGAATATCTGTCACTAAACTTTATGCTTTTAAACAGGTACACAACTGTATTTAGTAGTTTTTGAAAATATAGATCCCCTCTCCCTTCCCTTCCTTCCCCTTCTTTTCCTCTTCCTTCCTCCCTTCCTCTCTTCCTCCCCCTCCTTCTCCCTCTCTCTCTGCCTGGGTTCTGTTGCTGTCCCTGAGCTTTGTGGCTCAAGGCTAGTACTCTACCACTAGAGCCACACTTCTAGCTTTTATGGTTAATTGCTTCAAAGCACATTCCTCAGCCTCCTGGGGCGCTATTATTACAAATGTGAGCCACTGGTGCCCAGTTACAGATATATTCTCTTTACAAATCTAATCCTCTGAAATGTAATTACAGCTATGTCCCAAGTATAGACAGATCGCTTGTAATCAATCATCCCTGGCCATCTGAACAAAAGAGCTAAATTTCTCACTTTCTGCTAAGGGATATTCCTCACAGATATCAAACTTATTTTCTCATTTCAGCACACGTGGTCTCAGGTGGTCTCAAGTAACAGATGCTACAATCGTAGTCAATCAAGTAAATGGTATTTCTAACTCACTACCATCTACCTCACCTCTAAAATTCAGTGAGTCACTAATTTCTGCCAGTTCTACCACCACATCTTTCATTTCTTTCCAATTATTAAGGCTATTACTTTATAGCAGCATTAACTTCCTGTCCTTCAATCCCATCTAATACATATAGTATTTTATTCCCCAATATAGATGGAAAAATTCAAACCCTAAATATAGCATATCTTCCCCTTCTCAAAGCCCTTGAAGTTACTTCTCACTCATGACAGAAATTCTATCTCTGTATTGTCTCCCATTAAATAATTCAACCTACCTAACAAAAGTTTCCTCTTCTGTCATTAAGCCCTTGAAGTCAGTTTCCCCAAAGAATTTATCATTCTTTTAAACAGCTTTTGTACTTGGGTATTTTCTCTTAGAACTTTCCCCACTTAAATCTCTCACCTACAGGCTTTTATTGTTCTCAAAATATAACTATCCTTAAATCTAAAATGCCATCAATGTAACATGTTTTCCAACTATATTATTAAAGTGAGAAAAATGGTTTGTTTTTTTTTTTGCTGGTTACGGGACCTGAACTCAGGGCCTGGGTGGTGTGCTCTTCAGCTAAAGGCTATTGCGCTACCACTTGAGCCATAGCGCCACTGTTGGCTTTTTCTGCTTATGTGGTGCTGAGGAATCAAACCCAGAGCCTCATGCATGCAAGGCAAGCGCTCTACCACTAAGCCACCTTCCCAGCCCCAAAATGGTATTCTTATATATAGTAAATTAGAATAAATTTCTTTCTTCAAATTCCCAATACAGTGTGTGTGTGTGTGTGTGTGTGTGTGTGTGTGTGTGTGTGTGTGTGTGTGTGTTCATATGCCTCATAGTACTGCAACATTATGCTGTCAACCTCTATTAGATTTCAGACTCAAAGACAAAAATTTTCCCTTGCTCATGGTGAAACAGAAAATACCACTAGAGTTTGAATAAGACATTTTAGATTTAAATATTTTGAAAAAAAAAAAAGGCAGGGATGATAAAGGGAGAGGGAAGAGAGAAAGAAGGATGGAGGGAGAGAACACAAATAATACCTATCTCATGTTTTATCAGAATAAATTAGAGAATACACATCAAAATCAACTTGTAAAATGAATCTTATTCAAATGCAAGGTTTTGGTATTTTAAAAGATATATTTACTAAACTTAAATGTCATACTGCAAATCTGTCACTCTTCAATATCAGAAGCTTTATTAGGAAATTTTACTCAAATTCCTATGAAACTACTACATCCCAATAGCCTCCTCTCCCATAGCTGAGTCTGCTCTTTCCCTAGGCAACACTAGGCCCATTTAGTAGAGGTAGTAAATAATGAGCCTCCACCTCCCTTTACCTTGGGAGGGCATTCCTTTGGGACAGCTAGCACCATAGAAAGAAGCAAGATCCCCTAAACCTCACAGGTCATGTGGGTCACCGGAGAGGGCACTCCTTTGGGACAATTTTAACCATAGAAGGCAACAAGATCCACAAAACCTCGGAGGTTATAAAAGGTCACCTGAGACAACAGCTGGAACTTCTCTCTTGTGAGAAGGGGTCCTGCCAGTCCCTTCGCTGCCAATAAACCTTTTCTTTGTTCTTTGTACTTGGATGTCTTCTGTGGTTTTCTGGCAAAGTCTAATTTACTCTAATATTCCATCATACTTCAAAACCATAGTTCCTGGGATCCAAGAAAGTAAAGTAACCTTCTAACAGCAAAGAATTCTAGATCACGATTAGTGGTTTCTATTCTTATAAGAAACAGTTCTGGGACTCCTACCATTTCTAGTCCTATAGTATGGATTTTTCAAAGAAGTAGGCATTAAACTATCCACAGAGGAATACCATTCGTTAATGCTTGTAATCCCACTTCTCAAGAGGATGAGCTTGGATGACAGTTCAGTAACAGCTCAGGCAAAAATTCTCATGACTCTCAACCAATAAAAAGCTGGGTGTGTTGGTACACATCTGTCATCTCAGTTATGAGGGGAAAAATAACTAGTGCAAAAGGGCTGGAGGGGAGGCTCCAACCAGCACAGCAGCAAACAGGAAACACTGAGTTCAACCCCCCAGTACCACTAAAGGAAAAAATATCCAAAGAGGCATGTACAATTTATAAACAATATAGTATTTGTCTATCCTTAGCTTTAAAGTTACATTATTTAATTACATTGAATTTTCAAACAACACAAGTGTATGGAAGTAGAGCAGAGAAGCACGGCACAAGGAAACACGCAAATGAAACTTCAAAACCAAAAAAAGAAAAAAAAGAGAGAAACCACAGAGACTATATGAGTCTTCCATTGCCTGTACTATTTTAACAATTAATCTGTTCTCCTAAAACATACCACCCTTTCAAATAGCTGTCAGCCTCAGAATAAAAAGAACCTGGCCTCACCCTGGCTCTCCAGTTCTACTTTATGGTCTTGTACGCCATAAACCTGAGGCTCATGACGATGCAATTTTTGTACACATGCTTTAGACTGTCATGATTGTGTCTTTCTTCATGACTTTCCTTGTTCCAACATGTCTCTTTGCCTATCTTTTAGCATTTTGCCAGTACTGGGGCTTGACTCTGGCCCTCAGACTCTCATTCAGCTGTTTCATTCACAACTGAAGCTCTACCACTTGAGTCAGGGCTTCACTTCTAGCCTTTTTCTGGTTAATTGGAAATAAAAGTCTTGTAGATTTGTCTTCCAGGTCTGGCTTTTAACTGAGATCCTCAGATCTTATCACCCTGAGTAGTAGTGGCACATAGCTATCTTTACCAGCTCAATCATTCCAGTTTCCTACTTTTCTAAAAGCATTCCACAATAGCAAATAGATAACTGCACCTTTCTTGAATTTTTTAAAAAACGTATGTTCATCCCTAATTTAGCTCACATTCTAATAACTAAAATTATCTTCATTTTGAACTCTCTTCCAGTAGATTCTGAATACTGCAAAAACAATAACCAATTTTCTTTAGGTCCTTTACCTTCTTTCAGTGCCATTCAATAAATGTCTGAATAGTAATCCTATATTGGTTGTTAATAAATCATTTATTTCTGTTGTTTAAATATATACAGTTATGGGCTAGAGATGTAGATGGTAGAATGCCAACTGAACAAGCAAGCTGAGCAAGCAAGCAAGCGTAAAGTCCTGAGTTCAAACCCTGATACCAGTATTAAAACATATACATATACACAAAGTGAAGTTCCCAGAACTCAAGTTTCCATAATCACTACTACTACATATGTGCATAGGCACACTGATTAATAAATAATATTATAACACTGTCAAGGTAGTTGTTGAACTGATGAACTAAGCTGCTTTCAGATATCCATTCCCCAGACTTCTCAAATACTGCTTCAGTAACAAAGGCAACTCCATTTCCCAAGCACTCTGGTGTTCTGGCAACAACTTGATGAGCTAAAAGGGAGAAAGCAGAAGCCAGCACTTCTCTCCCTGCTTCCTGTGGCATCTCTGGCAAAAGCTATCTCTCCCAGTAACTCTAGTTCCCTCAGACCATTCAACCTTCTGATATCCTAGATTCCAATAAACAATCCTATACCTCTCCTCCCCACCTCCAACCCTGATTTCTGTATTCTGGTCACACCACCTTTTTGAATCTCTTCCCCATACCTGATAGTAGCATATAGGCTTCTTTCTGTGGCTAGTATCCGAGTTTTCTAACAGTGCTCTTTGGCAACTGAGCATTTCATTGCCTGTGGAACTAGTTCCTGGACTACTTTCCCTCTGTCTAATGACCTAACTATGCTTACTATTTTCTAGATGAATCTTGGCTAACTCTGCTTTTAAATGTCATTAAAGAAAGAATGTCTCAAACAATGTAAAGAGTTTGGAACAGTGAAGCATTAGAAACTTTAAACTGAAAAAAAATTATTACCCAAAACATTCTAAATTTAGAGGAAAAAAAGAATGCATTAAATTTTTAGAAGTAAAAATAAAAGAATCTAACATTTTATTTATACCAAAAGCATCCCTTACTGGGATAAAGTTAACTCAGCTGCAGTATTTGCTTGAATTAAGTCAATCACTTACAATAAAAATGTCACTTTTTTGAAACTTATTGAGAAGGGAAAATTGGAAGGATTATGGGATTTGGAGTCATTGCAGGCCAAGACATCTGTTCAGAGGGGAAAAAAAATGCTAAAGACCTCCTGTCAGTGACTTATTAAAATCCATAAACTCCAGTCCTTTCCTAAGACAAATCAAACTAGACTAATCAGATAAAAACATGTATGTTTCTCCAAATATATTCCATATGTTGTGTGTGTGTGTGTGCTCCTGGGACTTGAACCCAGAATCTGGGCACTGTCACTGAGATTTTTCACTCAAGGCTAGTCAGTGATTTATCACTTGAACCACAGCTCCACTTCTGGCTTTCTGGAGGCTAATTGGAGATAAGAGTCTCATGACTTTCCAGTCCAGGTGGCTTCTAACTGGGATCCTCACATTTCAGCCTCCTTGAATAGCTAGGATTACAGGTGCAAGCCACCAGCACCCAGGTTGATACATTTTTAAGATCATAAAACAGCAAAGCTGAAAAGAATCAATGTACTAACAGTTCAGTACAGTACTGACAACTGATCATATCAGGACTTCTCAAGAAATCCTCTTTATGGTGGGGGGGTATGATTGGGTGGGGGGGAGGGGGGAGGCTGGGAAGGGAGGTGAAGGGTAAACAAAGGAGGAGGCTGCAATGCTTGGTAAGAAATGTATGCATTATCCTGCCCATGTAATTGTAACCCCTCTGTACAGTATGTCCTCAAATAAAATAAAATAAAATTTAAAAAAAGAGAAATCCTCTTTAATGCAATCATTCCATCAAATTTCTGTAACAGAGCAATTCTCATAATTCACTCAGTGTTCATTTAGTATATTTCAGGAAAGGAGTACTTTAGAATATCTATTATTTGTTTTTAATTTTTAAGTAAATAATGACCTCTGAATGTATATTCTTAACCCCCACCAAAAAAATAAATTCACATTAGCCCCCTTGCTGAAGCCAAAATTTAATATCACAAACCTGGATAAAAGAAAGATAAAGAGCTAACAAGACACTAATAAGAGCAGGCTAAGCAATAATTTCAGACACATATAAATCATTTCATTTTATTTAAAAATATCCCTTGAGGTAATTTCACAGAAACAAAAACCCAAAAAGTTTTCAAAATTATTATAATCTTCCTAACCAGCAGAACTTCAGTTCTAGATTTTGAAC
Organism: Dipodomys spectabilis; assembly: GCF_019054845.1. Lineage (NCBI taxonomy): Eukaryota > Metazoa > Chordata > Mammalia > Rodentia > Heteromyidae > Dipodomys > Dipodomys spectabilis. Next base: position 11,677,931 of record NW_024870731.1, read on the forward strand.
ACAATTGTATTATTTTCCCTTCTTTTTACTGGAATAATATACTATGAAGGTGAATTTAAACTAAAAATAAACCAAACAAATTCCTTTTTCTCAAAAAAAAGCTTAAAAAAAAGTTTCTAGCTCAAATATACTTAATATTACCCAAGCTTCAAATTTAACAAAATACATGTACAAATAACAGCGCTTTATTTAGCATCTACTATGTTCAGGATCTGCAAATAAACAAATTACAAAAAGAAATTACCTCAAAAATAACCTAAATAATTACCAGTACTTATATAGAGCACACTGATACAAAGATATTCAAAATGAGACCTCCCACTAACCTGGAAAAACAAAGCTCTAGAATTTAATTGGGCCCACTAAAGGTAGTATTGACATGACATGAGTGCTTTTCCTTTTCCCTCTCTTCATACAAGAGGAAAAAAGTAGTAAGAAAAAGAAAAGGTGCTCTCTGACACCTTTTTGAGCTAGTTTATTAGTCCTGTGGCCCCAAAGGTTGGGTTTTCCGTCAGTGTCATTAGCTTGACAAGACCCAGGGCCCTGTTTATTCTTTTTCTTCTCTTCTTTCTCACTACCATATATTTTTTCCATAATATGTTTTTCCCTAAAAGATGATTGTTCTTAAGGATTATTATTACTTTTTTTATTATAATACACAAATTTTACCATTTTAACCATTTTTAACTGTATAATTCAGTGTTTCTGTGAAATTGTCTCATAAATACATTTGCAATGTTGTACCATCATCACCACTATCCATTTGCAGAAATTTCATTATCTCAAACAGAAACTACCAATTAAACAATGATCCCCAATACATCTCCTCCAGCCCCTGGTAACTGTTCATTAATTTATTTTATTTTTTGGCAATTGTGGGGGGCTCGAATTCACGGCCTGGGCGCTGTCCCTGAGCCATTTTTGCTCAAGGTTAGTGCCTTTGAGCCATAGCTCCACTTCCATTTTGGTTGTTAACTGGAGATCAGAGTGTCATGAACTTTTCTGCCCCGGCTAGCTTGAACCCCTATCCTCAGATCTCAGCATCTTGAGTAGCTAGGATTACAGGCATGAGCCACTAGCATCCGGATGTTCATTAATTTTTTTGGGGGGGGTGGAAGGGGCTAGTTGCAGGGCTTGAATTCTGAGCCTGAGCATTGTCCCTCAGCTCTTCAGCTCAAGGCTATTGCTCTACCACTTGAGCCACAGCACAATTTCCAGTTTTCTGAGTGGTTTATTGGGAGGTAAGCGTCTCATGGACTTTCCTCCTGGGGCTTGCTCTGAACTGTGATCCTCAGATCTCAGCCTCCTGAATAGCTCAGATTAGAGGCATGAGCACCTGGCTCATTAATTTTTATACTACCATTTTTAAGCATAAAATGAAATCCTATAGACATGACCAATATCCAGTAAGTTTTCTAACTCTGCTATATTTATTCACCTGTTGTAGATATGCTTATATAAAATCAGGCTGTTTTGTCCGTAACATTATCACAACTTGACAATAATGACAATATTTTCTTGATATCTTCAGGCAGGAAGCTTCATGAAATGCTTATCTCTAATAAACTACTAAAAGGAAAAAAAAAGCCAGAAGTGAAGCTGTGGCTGAAGTGACTGAGTGACAGGCTTAAGCAAAAGAAGCTCAATAACAGCACTGAGTTCAAGTCCTAGGACTGGTAAAAAAAAAAAAGAGGAGTGGGAGGAAGGGACAAAACAATACTAACTTGTCTAAGACTATGTAACTAAAGAGAGGAGCCAATTTCTAATCCAGGCCCACCTAACTTTAAGGTCTGTTTGACCTTCCCACTATTCTATGGGAAAAGAATAGTAACCCTTGTTCATGGGTTAAGAACACATCTCTACACCGGACACTGGTGGCTCACACCTATAATCTAGCTACTCAGGAGATTGAGATCTGAAGATCAGAGTTCAAAGTCAGCCTGGATAGACTCTGAGACTCCTTGAGTGGTAGAACAAAAGCTTTAAAAAACGTTTAAGCAAAAAAGCTAAATGAGAGCAGGAGGCCCCACTTCTTGCACACATATTTAAAAAAAGAGCATTCTTAAAAGACTCTTATATTCCATGGAAGGAAAAGAATCCTAGTTTAAGGAATGCAATAGACAAATGATAAATGGCACCACCTGATAATCCCCCAGGGATTCAGAGCCATCAAACTACAATCCCACCCCAGAACAGCAACAGTTGTAATGTTAGTAGCTTCTCTTGGATTTCACCCAGGTACTTGCTGGGACACCTTGGAAGGTACCTGTTCTGGGAAATTCTAAAAGGGGTACTTATAATCCCCACTAGTTATCAGCAAACAGAAAATAGCCAGGACCTATAATTTGGGCTCCATTTTCTAGCAGTGTTGTATTGCACAACTTTCATCAGAAAGTCAAGGCTGTTCCTCTTCAATGCATCTTCTACAAGGTGGTCATACCAGCATTACAAGTTTAATTTCACTAGTGGAAAATTATTCTGAAGGCTTTCTTATTAAAAGTGGGGATTCAACTGTTTTTGGCTCAACATTTTTATTTTAAACTTAAGGACAAAAGAAAAATTGATAATTCTGAAACACTGTTGCGCTTAACCAATGTTTATTATTTGGCTTTCTAAACTAATATCTGTACTACAAAACCAACATTTGTGTTTCAGCATCTCTCAAGACAGCTCTGAAGAGAACTTTAACAAAATTCCCAAAAGTGCACAGCGATGTGCAGATTAACAACAAAGCTATTTTCATGAGAAATATGTCACTACACAATTACACATGATGTGTAAACATCATGCATGTAATTATACAAATCTTCACAGTACAGAAAATATATGGCCTGCTTCAGGTTGAACACAACATAGTGTTTTACAGTTTTCTACAGTTTTTTTATGTAAGTTAAGAGGAATATACTCATAAAATAACAGCGTGGTTTATTATCACCAAATGTTTAATACCTTACATAATTACATGTGTTATATTTTTCAGTAACTAGCAGGGCAGTAGGTTTGTAGCTTTACCACAAGCATGTAAGTAATTTTACACTGTAAGATTAGAATGGCTACCATGTCACTAGGGAATACAAATTTCAGCTTCATTATAATGTTGTAAGACTACCATCATATATGTGTCTATTAACAAAAAGATCATTATAAGCATTATAAATATTTCCTGATTATTTTAGAAAATTCTTTGATTAGGTATTATTTTTATAATAGCAAAACAAAGTTTTTCCTAAAGACAAAACCATCATACTGTGACTATTAGAGCTAATAGGTGTCCACAAGCAGGATTCTATTTACACATGTGCACGACCACTGCCCTGCAATAAACTATCATATAGAATGAAAGCCAACCAATTTTTAAAAGGCAGTCATTTCTTCTAAATGTTCTTTACAGCTAGTAAACAGTAGTCAAGCATTTTTGTCTTAATAAAAATTATAAAAACCTGTAATCACCTATAACAACTATTTTGAATCTTAAAACCATTTTGTTTCTAGGCAAATGAACTAAGAAATATGATCATTTTTCAATTACAAAATGTTTTCATGGAATCAATCAGCCACAGAAACCAACGCAGTATTCACAATGGCTATTACCTTTAGATGTACCATCAAACTAATGAATATTTAATGAGCATCTACTATATGCCAAGCCCTATACTCCAAGATCTGTCTAGTGGATACAATCACTATGATGAATACAACTATATACAAAACTAATGTTATGGCAAGGTGCCAGTAGCTTGCACCTATAATCCTAGATACTCATGAGGTTGAAATCTGAGGACTATGGTTCAAAGGCAGAGTGGGCAGGAAAGTCTGTGAGACTCTTATGTTCAATTAACTACAAAAAGCTGAAACTGGAGCTGTGACTCAAGTGGTAGAGGACTAGCTTTGAGCACAAAACCTCAGGGACAGTGCCCAGGCCCAGAGTTCAAAGTCCCTGGACCAGGACAAAAGAAAAAAAAGTCATTATTTAAGGAAGCAAAAGAATAGAGTCAGTAAGAAGATTGTATTCTAGACTCCACAAATTTTACCTTAAAATTTTAAACCAATCCTTATACACGACTATTAAAGACAAAAAAAAAAGCTGGGCGCTAATGGTTCTCACTTGTAATCTTAGCTAGTCAGGAGGCTGAGATCTGAGGATCACGGTTCAAAGCCAGCCCAGGCAGGAAAAGTCCATGAGACTCTTATCTCCAATAAACCACTCAGAAAACGGGAAGTGGCAGGCACTGTGGCTCAAGTGGTAGAGCACTAGCCTTGTGCTGAAGAGCTGAGGGACGGTGCCCAGGCCCAGAGTTCAAGCCCCACAATCGACATAAACAAAAACAAGATATCGAAGATATCTTTTCTTATGCTTTTGTTTCCTTGTTTTAAAATATCTGAACTAAAGTTTTATTTTAGTCTCCAACATTACCATTTTTCAATTTCTTTTTTTTGTTGGTTGTGGGGCCTGAACTCTGGGCATGGGCTTTGTCCCTCAGCTCTTCAGCTCACGGCTATTGCTCTACCACTTGAGCCACAGCACCACTTCCAGCTTTTTTTGTTTATGTGGTGCTGAGAAATGGAACCCAGGGCCTCATGCCTGCAAGGCAAGCGCTCTACCACTGAACCACCTTCCCAGCCCCACTAATTTTCATTTTCATCCAAAATATAAACAGTCTTCTTGGCTAGCCCATACATTCTTATCTCAATTGTACAATTTTTATTCAGTTCATTAATATAGTCAGTCTTGATTATGTAGAGATAATCAATCAACCATACAGCAAGATCATCTAGAATAATGACAATAAAGAGAGCTGGAGGCATGACTTCAGGCACAGGCCTTAAAGTTCAAACCCAGTAACCACCTACATGATATTACATATTTTAGACACATATACACACACTCATTTAACCCTGAAAACTTTGTAAGGTAGTTACTATTATCATGACTTTTAAAATTGAGAAATTAAGGTACAGTTGAGGCTGACTGGCCAAAATATTAGTATAGCCAGTCCACTCTAGCTCACACTTGTAATCCTACTTAGCAAACTCAGTTCTGAATACTACAGTTCAAGGCCAGCCCCAACAAAAAGTATGCAAGACTCCATCCCAACCAATAAAAAGTTGGGTGCAGACATTCCTGCCTAGCTATATAGGCAGTACAAACAGAAAGATAGCAATCCAGGCCTGTCCAGGAAAAAAATGAGACCCTATTTTTTTTTAATGGCAGCAAAAAAGCTGGTGGAGTAGTTAAGTTAGCATACCTGCCTAAGCAAACATAAAGCCCTGATTTAAAACCACCAAGTGGATACTCCCTTGTGTTTACTGCAAATCACAACTTGGCCCAGGAAGCAGGCAGACCCAATGCTGCTATGCATCCCATATGATGGCATCAGAGAAAAGAAATGGAAAGCCAGCAATCAGCAAGCAGTAAGGATGCACTAATATTCAAAGGAGAACAAGAGAGACAATCTGGACAATTCTGACAGATACTACTTCTTAATTTCTTTTTACTGATGAAGATATAATGCTACTTCTGCTATACAGGCATTATTTTTAAATGTTTGTGGGCCATTTGTAGGCAAATGTAGATAAGCATTTTTTCCAAACATTTAAGGTTGAATTGGATAAAGCATTTAAACCAGAGATTTGTTCTTATACTGACTTCTTTCTGAAACTCTTCATTACTGGAAAAATAGCAAATGGATGATACTAAAAGTAGTACACAGGCCCCCTCATCCCAACACCCAATGCTACCACCTCCTATTACTCAAGTGCTAGTAACACTATATACACTGCCATTCTAGCAGTCTACCCATGTTAAAGATGTCTTAGATCCGGAATTCAAATACTACTCCTAAGTCCAGTGCAGATAATGAGAAAAAGGGAGAGGGGGAATGATTGAGGGAAAGATGACATGAATTTTTTATGACACACAAATAATTCGACTTAGAAGCTGACCCTTTAGAAAGTAGAGCTATTGCTCAAGTGGTCAAAATACCACAACTCTTTATACTAAAATTTTTCCTTTCTAGCTGTTCATTATTTAAATATATACAATAACAACCAGTGCTTAGTTTTTATTGTCTTTTACTGGCCAAATGAAAAGCAATCTAGTCAACAGCTAAGCCCTTTTTTTTTTTTTTCTGGCGGTCGTGGGGCCTGAACTCTGGGCATGCGTGCTATCTCTCAGCTCTGTAGCTCAAGGCTAGCGCTCTACCACTTGAGCCACAGCACCACTTCCAGCTTTTTCTGCTTATTGGTGCTGAGGAATGGAACCCAGGGCCTCAGGCATGCAAGGCAAGCACTCTACCACTGAGCCACTTTCCCAGCTCTAAGCCTAAATTTTAATTTACCCATTTACCAATATATAGACAGATGTGTAAAATTAAAATATAGAGAAACAGTTAATATCTAAAGCATAAGCATTATGATAACAAACAGAACAAATCAACAACATATCCAAGGCAGGTGATCGGAAGGTTCAAACAGGACCTAAAGAACTAAAAAACTTGCTAGTCAAAAGGAAGCTCTTTAAAGAATGACATAGAAACTGAGAAAGAATGACTGATCCGGCACACAAGTACAAGAAAAATACAACTTTGTAAACTGCAACATCTTAATCAGAAGAGATTATACATTTTGACAAGTTTCATTTCAGAATGGGATAAAATGAAAGAAATAAAGAATAGACAATATTTTTCCTTTTTTAAAAATTAAAACGCCTAATTCTCAACAATACTAAAAAAAATACTAAAGAACTATCATTAATTTACTTTCTAACAAATAATTTTAAAAAGCAGTGCTGGGAAGGTGGCTCAGTGGTAGAGTGCTTGCCTCGCATGCATGAGGCCCTGGATTCGATTCCTCATCACCATATAAACAGAAAAAGCTGGAACTCTTGCAGTGGCTCAAGTGGTAGAGGGCTAGCCTTGAGCTGAAGGGACAGTGCCCAGACCCAGAGTTCAAGCCCCATGACCAATAAATACATAAACAAATGGCAGCCATAGAAGTCTGTTAAGAGGAAGGACTCTGGAGTCAAGTTAGCGAGGCAAAATCCCAGCCATGTAAAACTTGGGATATGTAACTTACCTCCACTGCCTCACTTTACTTTAAGGTCATTGTGAAGATTAAACATACTTTATAAAGTGCTTAGAACAGTTCATGGCACTTATAGTGCTTCAAAAGTAGTGTTACACATATAATTTGTGACTAAAAGTAATTGCTACTGTAAGAGGCAACTTTTTAAAAACTGCTTTTGTGGTAAATTAAAATTCATACAGCTTTTTATCAGTGCCTTTAGATCTGAACTATTCTTAGCTGAAGTCAACTTTGGAATCATCTTGGGCTCCAGATTCACTGATAAATACCCTGTAGGGAAGGTAAACTGCCACTCAAACAAGCAATGTCCTCTTCTTATCATCGTAAATAAAACAGCCAAAACTCAGCCAACCAATTTATTCCTGTTCTGTTCCAATAATAAAGTGTTAACTTCTCCAAGGACAAAGACTGAGCTAAGGGTCAACCAGGCCACACACATGCATCCTGGGACTGTTTTAACTACTCATTCCTTTCTCACCAACTTTTCTCCATTTTCCCTGTTTAAACAACCTGAAGACAATGCCTGTAACCTGAAGATGGCTGAAGGCATACTGAAGTACTTACTATCTTTCCAGGGCTACCATGCAATAAATCTTCTTTCTCTGCCTTTATTATGTCTATTTTTAATAAGTAATTGTACAAAGGGGTTTCAATTCTAGAAGTTATGGGTATACTGCATCTTGATCAGTGTCACCTCTTCCATCATTTTCCTCCATCTTTCTTAACACCAAGATTCTTCATGTGACATATGGGAGGTGGGGGGAGCAAGTGGCTCAACCTAACTTTAGACTCCAGGATTTGGGGCCCAAGATATTAAAAACCGAGTTTCACTATATTTCTATATTAGTTAGCATGCATGAGGTCCAAGATTCAATCTTCAGCACCATAAGTTTTTTAATCCATTTTTATGTAACATAGATGAAGTTGTATGTAACACTCACTTTAAACACTTTGTTATAAATAAAAAATTAGGAAAAAATTCTGAATCCAGTAAGGTACACCCTCAGATAAGTGTGACTCTCAATTGTTTAAAATTGCTTCCAAGGTTCAGGAATATACCACCCAACTGAAGCTGCATTTCAAGGAATAAGGAAACATAGTTCGGCCAATAAAACATATCTTTATCTCAGTAGTATCTCAGTGTCTTTATCCAAAGACACCTGATTTCTAGCCTTAATGTTGATAAAACTCAATTGCTTACAGTGGAACATCTTTCTGCCAAAATTACCCAGAACTTCTACACAGAGAATTTAAAAAAAAAAAAAAAAACAGTATCACAGGGCAGGTGATGCAGGTCCCACACTTCACAGACAAGGTATAAGCACTCCTCCTATTCCCTTCCCAGGGATCCAGATTTAGCTCATGGTGCAAAAGGTAGTTTCCTAGACAAGGTTTCTGCATTCTTTTGCCTTTTGGCTCTTCTATCCAGCCACCTATACTACAAGAAATATATCTTAGCACAAAACTTTCCTGAGTCCTTAGTACTCAAAGATTGTGCCTTAGTACTGCATCATACAGATCTACTGAATTAGTACTCCAAATTCTTTAACAAGAGCACCAGGTGACTGATTCTTATGGTCACTGAAGTTGTACACTTCTCTGCATGACGCTGCCGCAGATGGTTTTTAATAATTAAAAGGTATTCGTTTACATTCGAATTCAGACATACAGCATGAAAAACCACCAAGACATGGAACCAGAAGTGCCCAAAGAAAAACAAGTATTTAAATGAATTTCTTTGCTACTGATAACCAGAATTTCAAGTTTTTTTAAACAATGCATTTAGTGTTCCCAGCTTTTATTTTGTGCAGCAGCATATTAAAATACTTTTATAAGTACCACACTTTAATATACTAAAAGTACAATGGGAATTTCTCGCGCAAATGCAGCCCCCAAAATACACAATATGCACATTCAAATTTAGTCGGATTCAGACTTGACAAAACAAACTCTCCCGAGAAAGTGCCTTCTAACTGGTGGGGGCGGGGGGAGTCCAAAAAGCTCATCTTTAACCACTCACTGGTCACACATTCCTTACACTATGTTACTAACTAGTAGTGACCAGACTCTGGTCCACTTGTATGTGTGTTCGCGGGAAGAGTATAGGCAGGAAGACCAACTTCTCCTCTCTGCAAAGTTTTCCTCGTGCCCTGACAAGCCCGGAAACTCGTACATTCTTACAGGTGAAGGACCTTCCGTCCGAGTTCAACAAATGAAGGCCAAAGGCAAGAACGACTCTTTTCAAGGCAGCAATGCCGAGAGGTTGGCGGGTTCCGGGCCCGCTTCTCTTCCGGCCTGGGAAGGAAGCATGGAGCCTTCGGCCAAAATGAACAGGAAACTAACCAAGTAGGGAGTTGGGAGGGGGTTGGGAGGGGAAGAGCTGCTGCCACCCAGCTCGGCCCCCTGGGCTGCCACCCGCCGGGTTCCAGAGTCGGCCTGGGCCTCGCGGGGAAGGGGCGGGGTGGAGGCGCGGGGAAGGCGGCGGGGGCCCCGCGCCAAGTCCCGCCGCCGGCGCGCGCACCGAGGGGGCCCGGGGCGCGGCGGCGGCGGGTCCGCGGCTCGCAGGCCTGCCCGGCGGCGGCCAAGACGCCAGGGGAGGGGGCCCTGCCCCGAAGGGGGAGCGGAGGCCGGGGCCAGAGCCACTGCATGTGGGGGGCTGCACTGAGGTGAAGCGAGGCGCGCTCGGGCTGCTTTACGATTATCATCATTATTATTGTTACCTGTGGCGCAGAAGGGTTCCCCAGCTCCTACTCCCTGAGTCCTCCTCCTCCTCCCCTCTCTTTTTTTTTTCTCTCTCTCTCTCTCAATCTCTTTCACTCTCTCTCTCCCTCAGTAGGGCGGGCGGGCGCTCGCGGAACCAGCCGGGCCCGGCCCGACCAGAAAGAGAACTGGGCGGGAAGGGGTGGCGGCGGTGACCAGCGACCACGTGACCACGCTCGCGCCGTAACGGCGGCCGCCTCCTGCCGCGCGCCCTCTCGGCGCTCCACCTCTAATAACCCCGCGGCCCGGCGCCCGAGAAGCCCTTGCGCAGGCGCCGGTCCGGGCTAGGAGGCTGCGCGGGCTCGAGACAAGCTCGCTCCCCGGACTGGGCTTCTGGGGCCTTCCAAGTGGGAAGTGGGAGGGCGGTGGATTGGGAGGAGGAGGCCACGCGCATGCGCCTGGGACTCCTTCCTCTCGCGTGTGGTGGGCGCTGCGCTGGAGGCTGTGAGCCTACTACTGGGTCTGAAGTCAGAATCACAGCCTCGGTTACCTTCCGGTTGGGGGATTTAGGAGAAGAAAACACGTCAGTCTTTGGATCCCTCCTAAGAGCCTGGTACACTTCCTCCTCACAGGTCCATAGCTTTACCATTCAGTGTCTAATGCGGCTACTCCGCTTCGTGGGACTCGCTGGCACTTTGTTTAGAACTACTTTTGTAATGTAGCCCGTAAGGGTCTGAAAGAGAAGTTATTGTTTACCAGCCCACAGTGCAGAACTAGGGTGTTACCTTCTCCTCGGGTAGTCTCTCCGCACACTTGACTTCTCCAGCTCCCCCAACACCCCTGGCTTGGCCTCAGCTTCATCACTGTTTGTGTGAGAGATGCTGATGTTTTTACTTCCCCTTCGTGAAAGTCTTTAAATAGCAATGCTAATGAGTGTGGTGAGTACTTCACTCAGTGTAAAGAAAAACAGATCTGTAGTCTTTTATTAACCTACCCTGACACGTTCCAAAGGAACCTGATTCTGTGAGGTGCAGAATTGGAAACCAAGGCAGAGAAAGGTCCCATTTCCAAAATTAGCTAACGTCCAAGGAAGGAACCTTATGTGGGAGAACTTGAAGGCAGAGACTCCATTTTACACAGGGACCTCTTCTTTTCTTGATGCCTTTCTTATATTGGCAAAGGTTGAACAGGGCAACTGGATTAAGTGCCTTCGGCTAGATTTAATCAGGGGTAAGGGCTAATAAATAAAATTCCTACTTGAGAGTTCTGGCTGGTCTAGTCATTATTACTGTTAGCCTGTAAATACACACGCACACACACATGCACAGGCATACTGCAAGATATGCATCTTCTAGCAGCAAGTTCAGCATTTGATGAAGACCATTTTATCTGGACAAGGTGAGTAGCATACAGGAAAATAACTAGAAACTAGAAGGCAGACTATGGCCTAGTCAGATAGGGCAAGGCTGTGTCACGAAGGCAGAGGCCTAAGAGAAAACTAATCATTGCCAAAGGCTGTCCTCCCTTCAGCTTCCACTTTTCCAAGAGAACATGTACATCTTCTATGCTGAAGATAAGGAATGAACATGGATGTCAAAGCAGAGAATCCACTAGCACACAAGTAGCTACAAACCAAATACCCCCAATTGTTATTTTTCTAAGAATGCTGATGTTCAGGTTTAATTTTAATTCTTCCTTAAACATATGAATTGTATTTTGAGTAGTATTAACTTGAGATTAATTTTTATGCAATGTTTATGTTTGATGGAATTATTAATCATCAGCTTGATTAGTTTCTTTTCCCAAGATTGCAAGCCACTCTGTTTTGTCAGGGATCTAACCTACCCCTCAGGGTTTTTTTCTTGGAAAGAAGCCAGAGAAAAACTAGGTCTTTTGAGCTATTGTTTGTGGCCTAAAGGGTCACTGCTGTTGAGGACTACCTGGGCCTTTCAGTTTAAGGACTGGTTTCCCTCACCTTTTGAATGACAATGCGCCTCTAAATAATCTTGGAGTCTGGGTAACTCTTCCCTTGCCTTGTGGAAAAATTTGGGTAATCCTTTAGAAGTTCACAAGAAAAGATGAGACGTTAAGTTTCCATCCAGAGAAGAAAGTTCATGTTATGTACACTGTAGACAGTTCTTTTTTTCTTTTGCTTATTTCTTTCTTTTCTCTCTCTCTGTCTCTCTTTTTTTTTTTTTTGTCGGTTGTGGGGTTTGAATTCTGGGCCTGGGCACTGTCCCTCAGCTCTTCAGCTCAAGGCTAGTGCTCTACCACTTGAGCCACAGCCCCACTTCTGCCTTTTTCTGCTTATGTGGTGCTGAGGAATCGAACCCAGGGCATCATGAATGCAAGGCAAGCACTCTACCACTAAGCCACCTTCCCAGCCCTGTAGACAGTTCTTTACCTTCATGATCACATGGCTGACAGATGGTTATATAGCATACTATGGCTGTCTAGCATAGGAAGAATCTTACCCTCCTATCACTAGCCTGGGGAAAGATCAAAATTCAAGGTATAGTTTCTACCAATGTGAAAAGGCTGTTTGCAATACACACATACACAAACACATATACAAACACATGCAGTCACAAGATCATTTCCTCTGCTACACTTTGTGGCATCCACAGAAATAACTCTACTCAGATCTCAACCATAGCTTTCTTAGAACTAATATTTACTAGTGGGTCATCTCAAACGTGAAGATCCCAGATTCTTGGCATCTCCAACAAAAAAACTGAATGAAGATACATAAAAGTGACAAAACAAGTAGTTTAATAAGTGAGAAAAAAGGTATTCTGTTCAGGGAAACAGTGGGCTGAGCTAACTGGCTCAAGAGCAAACACGGTTAAAACTTTAAGTTTTCTATGGTTTGGAGCATATAGGAGGAATTTATGGTAATAATACTGGTCTGGGTTTAGGGAAATGAGGGATCATGACTTGGAAGATTTTTGGAATAAATCTGTCCATGTACAAGGTTGCCATCCCATGGTTGTAAGTATGAGATGCAACCCAAATGCATGAAGTCCTAAGCAGGAGTTTTTGGACAAAGGTCAGGTGAATGACTCATGCAGTTCCACTGCACAGTTTGGTTAGAAGTGCCTAGGAGTTTATCCTCTCCTAGAGAGAAGTCCTAAATGCAAACTGACCACTAATTAACCCTGAGGAGGAGTGGCTATGGCAGTACTAGGGAGAAGACAGGACTCAAGAATGTCTCCTAGGGTATGAGTAGGAGAGAGGTTTGGTTTCAGCATTCTTTCCCTATTCTTTCCCTGCCTCAACATCACAGTTCCTCAATCATCTTTTCCCCGTAGTTTTCCTAAGTGAAAGGTCTACACTCTGATCTGGTACTCCCTTGACCCACTCTCAATCACACTCTGCATTTTGCCTTTATCCTACATTGCTTTTCTCTCAGTATGAGTTTTGTGGACCCAAGCCTATCTTGATTCTCTTGCTTCTCTGAGGGCCTGAACTGAAACACACTCTCATTTAAGGACCATTTAGGTAATCTGCCCCTTTTTCTATGTTCTTGCAGCAGATACTTTGGGGACTATTTGTCCAGTTCACAATAAGAACTGTCAATCACATCCTTCAGTTACCTTTTCTTTCTTTCCCATCATAATCCCCCATCAAAAAATGTGAAACAAATAAGCTAATCAGTTTCTCTTTCTGAGATAATTGAGATTAAAAGCCAATTCACTGGTCAGTCTGTTTGTGTGGCTGGAACTGTAATGCTTATAAGCATAGGAGTATTTTATCAGCTGAGAAAAAAAAAAAAAAAACCAAGAAAATAGAAACCACTTCATTCATTTACAACAGAGGAAATTCAATAAAGGCAAAGAAAGGTGATGAAAGAGCTAGACATAACAGAAAGAATGGGATATTGCCCAGAGATTAGCAACAGCAACAGGGAACTGTTCTCTCCTTAGCTGACAAGACATAGGAAGAAATCATGTTTCATGTTTCTAAGGCTCCCATGATAGGGTCATCTAGTGGGTCTACACCATGGAACACACAGAATCTGAGAAGTTCTATGCAGAGGGAACAACTGGAGGAAACTTTTCTCAGAAAGTAGCTGTAAGAAAAGCAAGCATTAGCTAGGCACTGGTGGCTCACACCAATAATCCTAGCTACTCAGGAGGCTGAGACTTGAGGATCCCGGTTCAAAGCCAACCCTGGGCACGAAAGTCCATGAGACTCTTATCTCTAATTAACCACCAGAAAACCAGAAGTGGTGCTATGGCTCAAGTGGTAGAGCGCTCACCTTGAGCTGAAGAGCTGAGGTACAGCATCCAGGCCCAGAGTTCAAGCCCCATGACTGACAAAAAAAAAAGAAAGAAAGGAAAAAGAAAAGAAAAGCTAGCATTTATAAGGTACAGCTAGCTCAGTCAACATAAAAGAATAAGAGAGGGTCTATTTCCTAAAGAAGGGCCACAGCTGTTTGACAGAGTCAAGAGATGTTTGGGAAACAAAACAGTAAGGATTCACTATACTCTCTTTGTTAGTTACCCACAACACCATTTTCATACATAATTTCAAATCACCTTCACCTAGTACAAAGCAATCAGCTATATACTAATCCTATATTAAAAAATAATTATTAGTATTATTCAACCAGTCAATCACTGGAATTAGCTTTGGTTCTGAAGTCATTTTAGTTCTCATCCTAGTCATGGAAAACAAAAATGACATTCTTTAGAGAGTCTATCAAAATTTAAAAAGCTAAAATCAGAAATTGATTTGTATGTAGTGTCTACATACCTATGTGTGATAGACTGCTGGCTCCTCCTCCCTTCCAAATCTATTTTTCTCTTCTTTCATTGGAATTGAGTTTTAGCTGGGAACACAGCCATCCATCTGGAGGCTACATTTCCCATTTCCCCTTGTGTCTGGGTGTGGCCATGTGACTTAGTTTTCTTCCCTGGAATGTAAGAAGGAGCAATGTGTTCACTTTCCACATTACTTGCATAAAAGATAATTGCTTGCCCTATACTGCCTCTCCTTCCCCATTCCTGCCACCTGAAACATAGCAGGGTGGCAACACAGCTTCCAAAGGGTACAGGCTGGCAGAGCAATTAGATGGAAGGAAGCTAGATCTCAATGTGCTTTGTAGGGAAACTACCTACAACCTGGACTGGCCCACAACAACTTTAATTAGAGAGAAATAATTGCATTCCTTATTTAAGCCACTGAATTTTGTGTGTGTGTGTGTGTGTGTGTGTGTGTGTGTGTCAGTACTAGAGCTTGAACTCAAGACCTAGGAACCTCCCTGAGCTTCTTTTACTCAAGGCTAGCACTCTACCACTTAAGTCACAGCTTCACTTACGGCTTTTCTGGTACTTTATTGGAGATAGAGTCTCATGGGCTTTCTTGCCTAGGCTGGCTTCAAACCACCACCCTCAGATTTCAGTAGCTAGTAGCTAGGATTATAGATGTGAGCCATCGGGTAACTGGGTATCACTGAATTTTTATTTTTTTAAGGCTACGTAAACTATATACCATCTAATATCTATAAAAGTATTCTATTCTGTTAACTAAGTTACTGTAGGAAGAATCTCATAAAGAACACAAGTAGATCAATTTTTAAAACATGAATATATAAATTCATTTCCTCCTTGAGGAAATTATGTCAGCACTTATAGATACCTGAGTTATGTCAAATGCCTTGATATTGCAGGTCTACTTTACATTATGATGCTTTTTATTACCATTAGAGAAAAAAATGCTTAAAGTACTTCTCAAAGTTGGAGCAGAGACATTAAGCAGCAATTTGGAATAAGATGTTAAATGGAATTACCCAAGTTAAGTTATCTTTATTAATTTTGTTAGTTTTGATCTTTATGGTTTTAGGGATTCAATTCAGGGCCTAAAACATGATAGGCAAGTACTGTACCACTAGCATGTTCCTTCAGCCCCCTTTATTTGGTAATAATATAACCTCAAGCAAGTGGTTTAAGTTACTTAAACTCTGTGTCTTCTGTTCATCTCACTGTCTACGGCATGGGGATAATAACTGTTCCTAAAATATTAGGTTGTTGTAAGCATTAAGTGAGATAAGGTCTTATTACATAGTAACCACTCAACTGAAAGATAGATATTGTTATTGTCTTGAATCTTAAATCAGAAAAGGCATTCTGAAGAAAAAAACAAATTCTAAGGCTGCAATGCTTGGTAAGAAATGTATGCATTGTCCTGCCCATGTAATTGTAACCCCTCTGTACAGTATGTTCTCAAATAAAATAAAATAAAATTAAAAAAAAAATCCATCAAAAAAAAAAGAAAAAAACAAATTCTAAATGTACCAATAATGATTGAAATTCAGTGCTTGCACACACACAAAATAGTAAATTTTACACTTGAATTTGGACATCAAAAACATACAGTATTACAAGACTATTTCTATGCTCACTAGTATGTTGAAATGAAGTGAAAAATAATAGGTGGAAAGAAGGGGTGACATTGACCAAAAAGCACTGTACTCATAACCTGAGAGGGAATTGTAACCCCTTTGTACAATAACTTCATAATAACAATAATTTAAAAATTGAAAAGTCAGTTAATAAAAAATAATATCTTGAACTTCGTTCTGAAAGCACCAGAATTCAAAACATCATCCTACAAGGAGGAGCTTTTAGGAGGGAAGATGACCAGCACAGTTTTATGAATGGAAAGTGGAATCATGACTACAATAATTAAGTATAAAGCCGGGCACCAGTGGCTCATGCTTGTAATCCTAGCTACTCAGGAGGCTGAGATCTGAAGATCGCGGTTCAAAGCCAGCCCGGGCAGGAAAGTCCGTGAAACTTTTTTTTTTTTGGTCGGCTGTGGGGCTTGAACTCTGGGACTGGGCGCTGTCCTCAGCTCTTCAGCTCAAGGCGAGCACTCTACCACTTGAACTACAGCGCCACTTCCGGTTTTCTGGTGGTTTATTGGAGATAGGAGTCTCACGGTTTTTCCTGCCCAGGCTGGCTTTGAACCTCGATCCTGAGATCTCAGCCTCCTGAGTAGCTAGGATTACAGGCGTGAGCCAACAGCGCCCGGCAAGTCCGAGAAACTCTTATCTCCAATAAACCACCAGAAAACTGGAAGTGGTGCTGTAGCTCAAGTGGTAGAGCACTAGCCTTGAGCTGAAGAGCTGAGGGACAGCGCTCAGGCCCAGAGTTCAAGCCCCACGACCGACAAAAGAAAAAAAGAATAAGTATGAGTTTATACTCATTTCTTTGCAAAGTTTTCTTCTCTACGAGAGCAGTTACTTTCACTGACTTAATTTTTCTTGGTCAGATATATAAAGATGCTTCCTTAATAAGCATATTTCAACAGTGGGTTTTATAATGTTTTAAATCATATGAGATTCCCTATTTTTTTTTCCAGATACAAGCTTAAAATTGTTGTGCCAAGAGAGCATAAAGCAACATGGCTAATACCATTCAATTCATATGTCTGGTCAAGTGACTTATTGTGTTTTGAATGGCTGCTTAAAGGTCTTTCTCAAATTATGTGCTCCTCAAGGAGAAGCAATATGTCCTAAATATTAAGTAATTTAAGAAGTACCTTCTATTTGGTAGATAGTCAATAAATGTTTGAGATGCATTAAGACTAAATATATGAATCTGAGCATGGTTCTTCATGCCTATAATCTCAGCTACTTGGGAGGTGAAGATCATGAGGATGACAAATGTGAGGGACCCTACAACAGGAAAGATATTAATTCAGTATTATTATAACAATGGTGCATAACAAATAATCCTAACATCTAAAAGACTTGTAAAAGCAAACACTTGTTTTACTTACTCAGGAATTATAGGTTGACTATAGCTCAAATGCTTTAGATTGGACTAGATTGGATTGCACTTGGCATTGGGTTCAGATCTATTCCACATGTATGCTTCATTCTAGGACCAGCAGCTACTCTTGGCATGTTCACCTTCTGCTCTTGGCAGATAACAGATACAGAGAACCAAGTAAAACATTGCATATATAAAGACTTTAGCTCAGAATTGTCACTGTATCATTTCTGCCGCATTGGCTTAAGCAAGTCATTCCACCAATTTCAGTATCATGTGATGCAGGAATATATTCAGCTTGCTGTAGTGTGAAGTGGTATGAAGTTCCATTATGGAAGACATGGTTAATAATTTCAAGACCAGATAGAGTGGCTCATACCTGTAATCCTAGATGCTCAGGAGGCAGAGATTTCAAAGATCATAATTTGAGGCCAGCCCAAGAGAGAGAGTAAAGCTCTCATCTCAACAAACAAGCCTGGCATAATGGTACACACCTATGATCCCAGCTATGTGGTAGGCATAGGTAGAATTGTAGTCTGAGACTGGTGGCCCCTAGCAAGAACAGGAAAGTATCTGCAAAATAACTAAAAAGCCAAAAAGCCCTGGGAATGTGGTTAAAGTGGTAAAGTGCTGGCCTAACTAGTGTAAGACCCTGAGTTCAAACCCCATACTGCCAATAATAGCAACAACAACAACAAAAAAAATAATTTGCACGTAAAGAGAGACTGAAAAGTGGGAATAAAGTTCAAAGGCAAGCTAGCACCGGTAGCTAATCTGAGAAGCTAGTCAAGGTGCCTATAACACTACAAAGAATTTCCTAACTGCTGCTTTAAAAGAATAAGCCAAGACAACATGAAACCAACAACTCAGGCCATGTATTGGCACAGCTTTGTATTACTTTGATATGTAATTTCTATAAAATACAAAATCTACTTTATAGTAATATAATAAAGGTAAAGATTTTACAAGCACAAGGGCCTTAAAAATTATGATTCCCATGGCAAATATAACATAGCCTTTTGTGCCCATCTACTGTAAAGACAGAAGTCCTAACTATAAACAGTAATGGGAGACCATGCATATTCAGAAATGAGGATGGAGAGAGAGTTATAAGCTCAGTTAGAAAATTACTTTGGGAATTTTATCTTATGGACAATGCCTCAAGTAATATACAACATAATACAGTGAATGTTTTAATAGGTGACTGGATAAAGTAATTTTCTTCCATTCAAAAAGACTGAACTGTTGCAATCTAAATAAAGTGGAACACATTTATTCTATTAAATATATTATGAACAATGTCCACATTTTATTTCTTTTGTTTCCAATTTCAATAGTTTTCCTTACTTGATGGTTCTTTGGTGATCCATTTTCTCATAATTGAGTGACCTCATATGTTGTCCTACTGACATTTTTCTGTCTGTTTACTTTTTGACTCACCAAATCCTACAATTATCTGTTTCCAACTTGATAAATGTTTACCTTTACAGTTAAGATAGATTACTATTAAATAATTTACAGCTTGCCATTTTATTTGGCTATTTGAAGGGCATTATATACTATGCTCAATTCCATTTGATTTGGCTATTTGAAGGCCATTAGATACTATGCTGAATGCAATTAATTAAATTTAATTTGCACACTGAAATACCAGAAGCTGAAACACTGTTCTATCAAAAAAATACTTAAAGAACATAATGCCATTCCTTCCAATAGAATGCTATTCCTTCCAAATTCTGTAGTGTCATAATAAGTGTCACATATGTAGCCAACTCCCCCTGATATCAAATTATCAATTCATTTATGTATGCCTTAAGACATGAACAGATGCATTCCTGAGAAACTGGAGTAGAGCTGAATTCCATATATCAGACTATTCTCTCATTTAACTTTCATATCTTATGTTAAAATATTGAAGCTATAGTCCTACAGCAAAAGCCTTTAAAAACATGCCTCCAATCCAGGCTCACAAAGGGGCTGTCTAGAAATATCTCATAGCCCACCTTATGAAATCCTGTCTAAATTCTCACAAAGATACAAAAAAGGTGGAAAACTGGCATATGGAACTGTAGACTTAAGATGAAAGAGGACAAGTTGCTAAAGATTAGGTGAAATTTTAATTGCTTTATTGATAATTTTCAGACTACCTTCCCTGAGTTCCTCTCTCTGAAACAGTACATATCAGAAACCCAGGAAAAGTGGGGTATATCCTCATTGTCTGTATTTAACTCTGATGTACAAGTACTTTAAGGACAATAAGCAAACACTAACTGAGCCAATGAGAGCTAAAATTCTATCATCTGCCTTCTATTTCCCCATCCTAGCTTCAGTAAGATCAATCTTTCTGTGCATTCAAAAGCAAACATACTTTTCACAGACTGGCGAGTGAATGGAAAGGAATTAGATCTTGAGATTGTTAGTTTCCTAATGATAAGAGCTAAAAAAAAAAAATGAGATAGAGACAGAGAAGGATAGAGGAAGATTGCTTGTTAGTTGAATAAATTTTGCTCATGTATACCCTTCAAGGAATTTCAGACTGCTTAGTCAGAGAAATCAGTTTTTTGCTTTGGGCTTTGTTTTGCTGTATTAGGTAGAGATCAGCCCAGTTCTTTGCCCATGATCCTCTAGCACTGACCCACATCCCCAATCAAAGAAACTAGTGTTCACAGTAGGAAAAAAAATGAACTATCAGACCAGCAGATACATGTATCTTTTATGTTCTTTTTCTACATTAGTATGTGTATATAGATAAGTAGATTTTATTTTTGGCATTGAGGACTGAATCTGAGGCCTCATGTTAAGTATATACTTAATTGCTAAGCAAAACCCTGAACACTATATATATTAAGGTCTAAGAGCAACATTTCTTACTAGGGCCAACATTTCTTACTTGGAAGGAGAATTATCTTCTTTCCCAAGGAGACTGTTGACTTTATTAGTCTTTGGACCCTTAATTCAAGTAGTACCTTTGTGTCTTGGTTATTAATGTGGGCACAGTCCTTCCCCAATTTCGATGGAATAAAACACTAATCTTGTTATTCTCACATAATACCTGGAAAAGAGCACACTTGACTTTTCCCTTCTTCATCTTCCTCAGCTGGGAAAATGTGAAGGCTGAGGACTAGAATCGGCTAAATGCTCTTCTCCATCAATATCTGGCACAAGGGTGAGGAGGACTCAAAGACTGGGACTACCCATCCATGTTCCTACGTGGGGTGGGGCTTCTCTGTGGTTTGGTGCCTTCGTTAGGGTAAGCAGGCTCATTTACATATGGTAGCCTCAGGCTCTAAGTATGAAAGTTCTAGAGAACAAGAAAGCTTCCTGGGAAGTAAAGCAGCATTACTCCTGCTAGATTCTGCTGGTTAAAAGAAGTCTAGCATGCATACATTTGAAGTTAGGGGCAGACTTACTTTTCAGTGGGAAGAATATCAAGGACAGTATTGGGCAATCTTTAGAAAATAAAATCTGCTATAACCCATCACTAAGACAATTCATATTCATTTTTCTGTGCCATAGAATTTACCACAACTTCAACCAATCAGACAACACAAATGATTATCTTCTCATTAAGCAGATCAAAAGATGATTTTACCAGACTAAAATCGAAGTATAAACAGCTATTCTCCTTTCTAGGGACTCAGCAAGGGGGTGGGAGTGTTTGACCTCTGGAGTGAGGGCCAAATAAGGACTGTGAAATCATTCCGTACAGATAGGAATTTAGGAACAGACACATAATGTTTCTCATCTGCTGCCTACAGCTTGTCTGCCTATGCTGACAATTTTGTATGAACCATAGTAATGTTATAAATATCCAAATGTTCCTGTTCCTGCAGAGGAGAGTCAGCACCCTGCTCATCTGGATTGTTGGTAGAACTCCATTCCTTGTGGTATAGAGTAAAAGTCACCACTTTCTTACTAGTTATCAGGTAAAAGCAGTTCTCAGATTTTAGAGGCCATGCATATTCCTTGGCTTGCAGTAATCTTACTCCTTCAAAGCCAACAACAGCAGTTTGAGTTATTCTCAGTAACATCTTTTAGATCCTTACTACATAATCACAGCTCTTTGACCAAAGCACAGAAATATGCTCTACTTTTAAGGATTTTGATTAGACTATACTCAACTGGATCATTTGAGGTAATCTATCTCAAACTGTGCTACTATCCACACATTTTAAAATTCTCCTTCTGATAATGGTTCCAGCCTTGGTTAATAGGCACTAGTATTAGAGACTTTGCATATGAATTTGACCTTCAGGGTTAGATCTGAGAATAATTGATGACAATTCACTCTGTGGGCAAATATTGGACTCAAACAATAATGCTCTCCAAATTTCAAAGGAATAGAGAGAAAAAAATCAATTTAGGAGGTTTATGATAAAATATTGTAACATATGGAAAGAGAAACACCACATTTTAATATTCAAATAAAGATCATGGCTCTAGGGATAAAAAACTGTCTCTAAGATACATGAAAACTTTACAATATATCTGCTTGAAAACATCAGAATATGCCCAAGGACATGGCCTCTGTGGAGAGAACAGAAATGACAAGACTGATGTGAAAATAGCTATGAAAAGAAATGAGAAATGTAAGAAAATCCTAGACATGAAAACTGAAATAGTATCTAACAAAGAAAGGAATGAAGACTAAAACTAAGACTACAAAAATTAGAAGCTAGTCTCACGAAAAAAAAAAAAAAAAAAACCCTTGGGAAATCTTCCTAAAATACATATAATGAATTAAGGAAGTGTTTGGTTCCAAGTAATAGGAACTCTATTCAGTGTAACCAGTGAACCCTCTTTTTGGATAAAGTAGTTCCAGTGAAGAAAAAGTTTGATAGTTTGAATAATGCAATTATGAGGGCTGATTTAACATACATGACATCAGAATTTGTGCTCCATAAATAAAATTTGGTCTTTCCAAGGATTATAGAGTTATATTTTACTTAACTAACTTTTGTTTTCTTTTTATGAGAGGCAAATGGAAATAACTGAATCTAATCACTGTCATTTGAACTTTACATATGTTTGGGCATTTTTGTGTGTGTGTAAAAATATTGTACTTTACTACAAAAAAAACTCAGAAAAACATAAAAGGAAATAAACTCAGCTAGAGAAGCTGAGGAAAACAGAGTGTTGATAAAGATATTTACAAAATAAATAAATAATGAACAAATTCATTAAGAACCTTTTTTGTGGTGGTACTGGGCTTGAACTCAGAGCCCTAGGCTTATTGTGTACATATTTTACCATTTGAGCCATACTTTTAGTGCTTTTTCTTTAGGATTATCTTTATTTTTCAGATAGGGTATGGAATTTTTGCCTAGGGCCAGCCTCAGACCTTGATATTCCTACATATGTGTCTCATATTCCTAGAATTACAGTTATGTTTCATTACATCCAACTTTTGTTGTTGTTGTTGTTGTTCTTGTGGGTTTGAACTCAGGTTCTAGGCACTGAGCCATAGTACCACTTCCATTTTTTCTGGTGGTTAATTGGAGGTAAGAGTTTCTCAGCCTTTCCTGCCCGTATTAGGTTTAAACTGCAATCCTCAGATCTCAATCTAAACAGCTAGGATTACTGGCATGAGCTACCAGCATCCATCTCTAACTTTTTTCTTTTTTAATTGAGATGAGCTTTCACTAACTTTTGCTTGACTGGTCTGGAATTACAGTTCATCTGATCTTTACCTCCTGAACCTGAATAGCTGGATTACAGGTGTAAACGACCATGCCTTGCCATTCATGAACTACTTCTTTGAAAAAAGTAAAATACAAAGAAATATTACTTCTGATCAGAAGATGTAAACCAGGCATAGATGGCTCACTCCTGTAATCCTAGCTATTCGGGAGGCTGAAAACTGAGGATCACAATTCAAAGCCAACCTGGACATAAAAGCCTGAGACTCCTATCTTCAATTTACCAGCAAAAGCCAGAAGTTGCTGTGTGGTTCAAGTAGTAGAATACCAGCCTTCAGCAATAAAAAACAAACTGAGTTTGAACCTCAGTAAAAAGAAATAGATGGAAATGTTTTGTACATGGAAAAATTTCCAAATAATTTTACGAATAACTTTTACATTAAGCCTTAAAAATCTACTGTTTTACTTATCTGATAGGTACAATAAGATAAAAATCACAAATAAGATGTTAATAAATTAATTGGTTAAATTAAGATTTAAATTACCACAATTTAATTCTGTTTAAGCTTGTAAAACAACCCAGTGAAGAACTATGTAGTTATAAAGAATTATGAAATTATGTTATTTGTAAGAAAAAAACATAGTACTAGAAATAGTGTTGAGCAAGATAAGCCAAGCCAAAATATTTCATATTTTTCTCATATGTGGAATCTATACTCATAATACTACTACTACCAATAATAATAATAGTACTAATACTACATGAAAGTAATACAGAGACCATTGAAAGAAGGTCATTGTGAGATAACCAGTAATGGACAGAGTTCAGAAAGGAGAGGATAATGAAGCTGACATAATTTTTAAAAATATTTTTCTTGTTCAAAGCCAGCCCTGGCAGGAAAGTTAGGGACATTCTTATCTCCAATTAACTACCAGAAAACTAGAAGTGATGCTGAGACTGAAGTGGTAGAGGGCTAGCCTTGAGCTGAAGAGCTCAGGGACAGCACCCAGGCCCAGAGTTCAAGCCCCATGACAACAACAACAACAACAATATATATATATATATATATATATATATATATATATATAGTAAAGGTGATATTCAGAAGGGTTGCAGTTATATGTTAGTTAATGAATATATTTCTTTTTGAACAGTGTTACCCCCTCCCTCATTTTCTCCCATGTATGTAAAAAAGAAACATAATGAAGCCCACTAAAAACTGTAAAATAAAGAGAGGGAGCCAAGGAAGGGGATGAAAAAGAGTAATGGGGTAAACTTAATCAAAGCACAAAATAAGCCTTATGAAAATACCAAATGGAAGAGACCATTTTGTACAATTAATATACTCATGGGGCTTGAACTCAAGGCCTGTGCTCTGTCCCTGAGCTTTTTCACTCAAGGCTAATTCTCTACCACTTTGAGCCATAGCTCTATTTCCGGTTTTTAGATAGTTAATCGGAGATAAGAGTCTCACATCTTTTCCTGTCTGAACTGGCTTTGAACTGTGATCCTCAGATCTCAGCCTTCTGACTAGATCTACGAGTATCAGCCACCATCACCCAGCTTAATTGTCTTTTCAAAATGTCACTAAACAAGTTTATAATTCAAAGGTATGTTACTATTAGGAAATCATATACGTGCATATCATATTATTAGGACAAACCAAAAACCATCATTATCATCTCAGTAGAAGCTGAAACAATTATTTAATAAGGTGGAAATTAATTCCTGATAGAAACGTTTAATGAACCAAGAATAAAATAATATTTCCATAATAACTTAAACAATAACCTAAATTATTTTTAATGATAAAATGCTACAACACTATTTCTCAAAACATTGAACATTTTTTTCCTTTTGGGAAAATTGGCTAAATTGGGTGGTAGTCATTCCAAAGTGAGTTTGGGGTGAATAGATAAGTTGGATCTTCATCTCACATAGCACTGTTAAACTAGGTTTATTTAGAAATTAAGAGTAAAGTTTCCAGCTATTCCGAACAAATAAAAGGACTAGGAGCATGACTAAAGAAGTGATAGAATACCTGCCTGCCAAGTGCAAAGTCCTGAGTTAAAACCTCAGTGCAACACCCTCTTCCTGTACCCCCCCTCCCCCTGCGCACCAAAGGATAAAACTATTAAAGTATTGGAGTGAAGTAGTTAATTATTTTATCCCAAGGAAAGACATTTTAAGCATAAAGACTCACTTGGTATGATAGCCAAAGCCTGTGATCGTACCACTCAGGACACTGATTTTGACAACCTAGCTTGAGGCTAGCCTGAACATTAAAAGTTCACAAAACTTCATCTCAACCAGTAGCTGGGTACAGTAGCACATACGGGTCATCTCAGCAATGTGGGGAAGCACAAATAGGATATAGTACGGAATGACCAAGCGATAAAGTGAGACCTTATCTCAAAAATAATCAACACCAAAATGGCTGAAGTGGCTAAATTAGTAGAGTGCCTGCCTAGTGAACCTAAGGTTCTGAGTTGAAACTCTAGTACTATCAAAAAAAGAAAAAGTTTCATGGATTCACTTTCATTAAAATAAGGTATTTTGCTGGCCACTGGTGGCTCAAACCTATAATCCTAGCTACCCAGGAGGGCTGAGATCTGAGGATCACAGTTCAAAGCCAGCCCTGGCAGAGAAGTCTGTGAGACTCTTATCTCCAGTTAACCACCAGGAAACCAGAAGTGGTACTGTGGCTCAAAGTGTGCTAGCCTTGAGCAAAAGAAGCTCAGGGATAGTGACCAGGCCCTGAGTCCAAGCCCCACAACACCTTCCTCCAACCAAAAAAAAGTCTTTAAAAACAGTAATAAAGGCAAGATGGACACAGGTGTCTCATGCCTATAATCCTAGTTACTAAAGCTGCTGAGATCCAAGGTAGTGGTTTAGGAAAGTCCTTGGGACTCTTATCTCCAGTTAAGCACAGAAAAACCCTAGCAGCGTATCTGTGGCTCACTTGAACACAGAAGCTCAGGGTCAATGTGCAAGCCTTGAGTTCAAGCCCCAGGACCAGCACAAAAATGAATGAATGAATAAATAAATAAATAAAGGCAAATGCAAATTCATAAAATATTTGCAACCAAAACACCATAGGGTTTATGTACTTAACCAAGTTTCTCACAACCAAAAAGAGAAAAAGTAATATTCAATAGGAATAATAAGAAATAGGAGTGAAATAGCTCACAGAAGAAGAAATACAAAATGTCGCCAAATTTGTTAAAATGCAAATGAAAGTAAACCAATAATGTTATTTTTTAAATCTTACAAATAAAGACTAATAAAAAATAACATTCAATACAGGGAAACATGCTAGACAGACACTATAAATTGGTTGTGATTTACAATAACTTGGAAGTAATAGAAAGATACCCAAATTCACTTCTTTTTGATCAGTTATGGGGCTTGATCTCTGGGCCTTGGTGCTGTCCCTCAGCAATTCAACTCAAGACAAGTGCTCTTCCTCTTGAGCCACAGCGCCACTTCTGGTTTTCTAGTGGTTAATTGGAGGTAAGAGTCTGGCTTTGAACAGTGATCCTCAGATCTCAGCCTCCTGAGTAGCTAGGATTACAGGTATGAGCCACTGGTGCCCAGCTAAATTCACATTTTTTGACACAGTAATTCTACTTCTGGTTATGTCTCCCATGGATATAATTAACAATGTAGATTAAAAATAATTGTAGGAAGATATTTATCAGAGTATTATAATAGAGCATTGGAAGTAACTTGAACATTAAATGATAGGGAAATGATTCCTTAGTTATATCTATGAATCGGAATATTATACAGATAATACAAAGAATACATACATGTATATGCATGTACACATATATAACATTCATATATCTATTTGTGTGTGCATATATATATATATATATATATATATAGTATAGCCAGAAAACTAGAACTACAAAAAATTTTAATAGGTAAATTTGGTTGATATGTTAAAAATTTTTTTGAGGGTTTTGAGGGTTGAATATTTAGCTCTGTAGAAGAGCACTTGCCTGGCAAGTACAAGGCCCTGAGTTCAAATCTCAGCTCTGCAAAAAAGAAAAAAAACACAACGATTTTTTTTATTGTGAAAATACTGTACAGAGGGGTTACAATTACATGGGCAAGATAATGAGTACATTTCTTATCAAGCATTGTAGCCTCTTCCTTTGTTCCCCCTTCCCATCCCTTCCACCCCACCCAATCCTCCCCGCAGGGGGGTGGCCCCCTTCCTCCCCTTCCTCCCCACCAAAGTTTTAAAGTTCATTTTCGACATAACAACTTGTACATCTCATTGTTGCAATGGGTAAAACACAACAATTTTGACATCAATATCTTTTTTAAAAACTTTCTGTAATGAACATATATTATTCTTTTTTTACTTACCATATGTAGGTATTTTATTTTTTAAATACATTTTTATTGTAAAAATACTGTATAGAGGGGTTACAGTTACATGAGCAAGGTAATGAGTTTATTTCCTATCAAGCATTGTTGCCTCCTCCTTTGTTTTTCCCTACCATTCCTTCCCTCCCATCACCACAACTACACCCCCAACCCCACCTAAATTGTAAAGTTTGTTTTTCAACATAGTGTCTTCCACATCTCATTGTTACAATGGGTCAACTTGTATCCCTAGTTAAGCATTTTGTTTTTTCCCTTCCCCTCCCCAAATTAGAGAAGTGTATATACAAATTGCAAGGCACTGACATCAAATACAGTGAGAACAGGGGTTATACCATGGGTAGGCACATACAAAGAAACAAAAATCACAAGATATCAGGCAAAAAAAAAAGATTTATTTTTCTAACAGCTCTTGAATTCTTCCATTGAGTCTCTGTGCTACAAGTTGGAATCTGAGGCTTATACTTTCTTTCCTCTTTGATGATGGCTAATAGAAAGTGTTTGCTTTTATTGCTTTTATTGAGGTCTACAGTAGAAGTCCAAGCGGTTCCTCTTGGCAGTTTCCTAGGGGGATAAATGTCTTTGTAGAAACTTCACAAAGATTTAAAGTGCGGCATGTTCACAACAACCAAGAAATGGAACCAACCGAAGTGTCCACAAACAGATGGGTAAATAAACAAAACTTGGTAAGTTCACATAATGGAGTCAGTCTTAAGGAAAGTAATTTGGACTGAGGATATTCTATGGATGAACCTTGAGGACATCATGCTAAATGAAATAAGCCAGTCACAAAAATACTAGCTTCAAGTTCATAGACCCAGAAGATAGACAGTGTAGTAATAGTTGCCAGGCATTGTTGCAAGGAGAATATAGTTCTTATTTAATGAGTATAGTTATATTTTAAAGATGCAAGAATTCTGGAGATTAGTGACACAATATGAATGCACTTAACACTACTAAAGTGTACAATTTAGAAAGCCTAAGATGATACATTTTATGTTAGGTATGTTTTACCATAGGCTTTTTTCTGTTTTAAAAAGAGAAAGATAAAGAAGACAAAAGCAAGAACAAAAAGCTCTATCTAGCACAGGCAAAGTAGTAGGTATTGCACCACTAGCAGAACCTTAGAACTGGGCCACCGGGACCTTACCTTTGATTACTGCAAGTCTTCATTTACTAAATTTGTTCACTGCTTTATTAATTCTGTGAGATGAAAACTCTGCATATCAAGTTGTCACCAATTAATGGATACTTGAATAACATGTAGTACACCCACAAGGAAATAAGCTTCTGAAAGTTATATTCTTTGGGGGACTTTTAATTTGGAGATCAGCATTATGAAGTCCAGGAATAGATTTTTTGGGGGGTGGGGCTGGTAGTGGTGGTGGGGGTCCGTATTTTTCTGAAAAATTCTTTGTGTAGCTGAATACATGTACTTTCATGGGAAGACCATTTGCCAATGACGAAGTCAAAGGTGTCCCAAGGTCAAGAACCACCATCAGGAAGAGTGTACCCTACCTGGTAGAGTCAACTACATTTCACTGCAATTTACAGATAGTATCCCTGTAATTTCAGATGTCTCCCTAAAAATACCTAGAACAGTTCTCTACCTCAGGATTTCATGCAAATCGCGAATTGAGAGTGATAGTATCCTTCACCAATAGAAGTTTATGACATATATTTTTTTTCTCTATCCTTACCTTGATTTATTGCTTTATTGGTGAAAAGAAATAGTAGTTGTGATCTTCTAAATTAAAAAAAAATCACTTAAAAAGCTTTAAGACAATTCCAGCATCTGGGTACATCCCCTATCCCCTGGCCCATCTTACCAGCAAAGATTTTGGTTTAGGGACAGACCTGGACATTAGCATGTTTTTAAAGCAAACCTAGAAATTTTTTAGTGCAGCTAGTGTTAAGTAGTGTAGATTTATATCAGTTATACCATCTGATTTAGGTCTTATCCCTCAATTTGGAAAACAGTGATTGAAATAATATCTTTGGCTATTTTTTTTTGTTTTTGTTTTTGTCAGTCATGGGCTTGAACTCTGGCCCTGAGCACTGTCCCTGAGCTCTTCAGCTCAAGGCAAGCATTCTATTGCTTGACCCACAGTACCACTTCCAGATTTCTGGTGGTTACTTGGAGATGAGAGTGTCACAGACTTTCTTGCCTGAACTGGCTTTGAACTGGGATTCTCAGATCTCAGCCTCTGAAGTAGGTAGGATTACAGGTGTGAGCCATCAGCGCCCAGCTTTAGCTCCCTTTTTTAACTGGCTCCTTCTCTACTATCTGACCAACTGACTGTGTATGCTTTTTTTATGATTTACATTTGTGTAGACTCTGATAATGCAAATCATGTTTTATTCCTTTCCTATTGAAAGATAAATTATCTCCTGTGTTGGGCTCAAGATATCAAGAAATTCTCTCTCAAATCCCAAATTGGTAGATTAGTGAACATTACAAACCTCAGTTGTCAGAGCAGTAAATATCTACTTGCTATGGTAGTTTTATGGATATCCCTGATGCTATGCTCCATATTGTGCAGGCAACACACACACACACACACACACACACACACACACACACACACACATACACACACGAATGGATATACTTGTGATACAATATATTTCACAGGGTAAACATTTTTTTCACTGTTGGGTAAAAAATAACTGAGTCACAGTTTTATAGTATGACATCTGTTGTTGCCTTTCCTACTGTTTCCCATTGATGTATTTACAAGTCTGTCTCATTTTACTACTATATAAGCATTCTGAGGGCAAGGACAATTACACTTTCTTCATCTTTACATCAGCTCAGAACAATCTAGACACTCTAAATGTTTGCCGAATTGAATAAGGGCTTTATGAATTGCTAATCTCTGTGATAATGCTCAGTGGTGCTACCTCAAATCTCAGTGCGTTCAAGTAATTAGCTTTTATTTATTTCATTAGTCTGTAGTTCAGTAATTTAAGTTGGTTTTCGAAGTGTAATTCCCCTAATCCAGAATGGATTCTTTGACCAATCAGGTGGTCAGTTTGTTATCAGCTATGTGATGGGAGTGGCTAGATATGTCTCTTAGCCACCAATCATCTAATCATCTAGCCCATTTATTTTCTCATAGTGGTGGCAAAAGTGTAAGAGCAGAAGTGGAGACCAGAAAGTGCTTTCAAGCTCCTTCTTGTTCCATAATTGATTATATCCCATTGGCCACACCAAGTTATGTGGCCACTTCAGAGTCACTACAAAGTGATACACCAAGGGAATGGAAAGAATTATAACTATTTTTTTGCAATCAGTCTGTCAGCGCACTATTTATTCACTCTCACTCTACACAATATCATTCCCTAAGATTGTACAATGTGTAGAAAGAGCATAATATCCTGAAGTCCTTCCTGACTTCAATTTTGAAACCACAAGTTCTATCATAAGACAGACTTGATCTGAAGTGATTTAGTCAAAGACATGAAGATTCTGATTTTTACTGGAGTGCAGCCTAGGTTTCATTATAGTCCATTCTCATGTCAGGTGTATCAACCACAATCCCATCCACCTGCTAGTGCACGATCCTTCCAGGCACTGGGCCAACATGCAGGGAAGCAGCAGCCATGTGTTTTAATCAGCATCTGTATCTTGATTTTTTTAGGGGTTGCTCTTTGAGGCATGTTAAACAAAAACATAAAAATTACCTTAAAAGCACCTTGATGAAAAGACACTGTTATCAACTTCCTCATCAGATGGGAGGAAAATTCTGAACACGGGGATTAGAGGTCAACAGCACTGACTATACTGAAAATAAAATTTAAACAAAATCTCAGAAGTGCCTAGTTTAACAAAATGATCATAAAGAAACTATTGGTTGTAATAACAAGGAAAACTGAATAACCAATGTCATTCTTAGTGTCCCAATTCTCTTCTACCATGAGGAGATGTTACATGAAACATATGCACATATTGAGAGGCAAATAAAACTTCTTAAAAAGAGATACTCAACTGACAGCAATAAAATTTAGACCAAATATCAGAAAACTATTAAGCCTAGCTGTAACATTGATTAGAGCACCATTTTCTTGCTTGGTTAGTCCTAGGAGGACCATTGAGCTGCTATTTTGTTTAAGCTGATGGAAAGGTAAACTAATCTCATTTAATGGGCAAAAGATGCAAAAGCTGTGCTTTCTCTTTTCATTGCAAGGGGTAGATCAGGGATAGTTGAAACTTCAGTAAGATTATTGGGTTCAACATATTATTTACTTCCTGGAAAGACAGAGACTTGTAACGATACATACCTCAGCTCAGTGAATTTTTTGTCTCCTGGCCCCATGTAAAATTGTGAAGTAGGTCAGTTGTGTCTTCAGATCCTAGTTGCAGCCCTTTCCTCCAGATGGTACTCTTACAAACCATCATCCAAGGTCTCAAACAGAAACTATGTTTTCTCCCCATCATCAAAAAACCTAGAGCAGTCTCCATTATCATGTTAGTGTTAATAACTAAGGGATTGACACATCTACCTCATCCCTAAAAGATCTCCAAGAATAGTTTTACTGGTGAAAGTATATACACCATTTCCATCCCTAAAATAACATCCAGGCAGCTGATGTATTTTGCAAGGCAGATCCTGAGAGTAATAGTTTAATATTGTATATAGAAACAAATAAACAACCCCCCCCCACACACACACATAAGTTCTAAAATGAAAGCTTAGGGACTTGTATTCAAGTAGAGCAGGTTGAAGACCTCTAACAGTTTCATTCTGCTAATATCTTTTTTTTTTGGGGGGGGGTTCCGGTCGTGGGACCTGAACTCTGGGCCTGGACGCTGTCCCTCAGCTCTTCAGCTCAAGGCTAGAGCTCTACCACTTGAGCCACAGCGCCACTTCCGGCTTTTTTCTTTTTGCTTATGTGGGCCTCATGCATACAAGGCAAGTGCTCTACCACTGAACCACCTTCCCAGCCCCCCATTCTGCTAAAATCTTACCAGAATATCTAAAAAGAATAAACCTGTGACAAAAGGAATAATAAAGGGAACAATGGCAGATGGAGAGGTTGTATCTATATGTTAGAAAGCAAGAAGAATACACTCTATGGGAACTCTGTAGGGACTGCCACTGGCTGCAGGAAATCTGTCTGATGTGCTTGGAGTTTGAATGATATTAGTGAAAACCCCTGAGTGTGTGGTTGTTTATACTATGTCTAAGTAAAGACACAGGATTATGATTATCTGACCTTCTGCAGTAAAACCGTCAAAAGACAGGAGGATCCCCTCTATATGTTTATCTCAGTGTTTCCAGATTTGTTGTTATTTAGATCTTGGAATGTGCCCTTTTGTTGATTTTCCTGTATTTCCCTTAAGCTAGCTGAGACAACTTGAGCCTATAAAATCAGAGGGTTGAAGAGACATCTTTGTTAAACTATCTGTCAGTTAGACTCGTTCCTTCCTAGTGAAATAAAGGATTATTCTCTGCCTGGGTGCTTCCTTATCCATTTCCCCAGAATCTGCTGGTCAGAACCAGCAACAAACTAACTGACTTATATCAGCTTTCTCTAGCAATTTTATTTTTTTTGAGATAACGGAAATGGGGGTAGTGATAGGGTTATTTGTGATGGAGATAGAGGTAGTAGAGGTAACGGTGGAAATTCTACACTATATTTTGTTTGTAGGCAGAAAGAACTCATACACAGGATATGTTCCCCTGGGATGGGCAGGATGGAGCCTAACACATACAAATCTATTTTGCTAGTTATTTGCCTGTTATCAGCTCCAAGCCCACTATCTATAGTGAGAAAAAAATATCTTCTCTAATAAAGTATGTTGCTTAAAAGTTCCTGCTTTGACTTGGTTTTTGCTAAGGAAAAGAAGAATTGCTTTAGGATAAGGAAGGGTTTGGGGGATAAAGATAAGGAAGGGTTTTGGAAATGTAAGGTTTTATTTTTGAACTGGTTTCTTTGTAAGATGTAATTAAGACACACCTCATTCTGTTCAAGAAAAAGCAGAGGAGCTCGGCACTGGTAACTTATGCCTGTAATCCTAGCTACTCTGTAGGCTGAAATCTGAGAATTTAGGTTCAAAGTTAGTTGGGGCAGGAAAGTCAATGGGACTCTTATCTCCAGTTAACCACCAGAACTGGAAGTAGAGCTGTGGCTCAAAGTGATAGAGTGCTAGCCTTAAACACAAAAGCTCAGAGACAGTGCCCAGGCCCAAGTTCTAGCTCCATGACCAAACACAACAACAACAAAAAAAAAAAAAAAAAGGAAGAAAGGGAAGAAGGAAGGAATGAAGGAACGAAGGAAAGAAGGAAGGAAGAGAGAGAAATAAATGAATAAATATCCAAGGGTTTGGGTATATTTTGAAGTCACCTAATGTGAATACATCTTACCCTATTTAAACTAGCCAATCACAAGCAGATTGTGAACTAGCGCTCAACCAGTCTGAACAAAGGAACAGGACCTGGTGCCTTAGGCACCTGCTCTGTGTTCTTGCTTGCCAGATTTTTGGCTGATGGCATACCCTACTGTGGAAGCAAATTTTGCATTGATTTTTTTTTTCCAACTGTAAAACAGGGAGAACAATACTACCTATCTTTTGGGTTAGCAGAGATAATATCGGAGATTAAACCCAGGGCCTTGTACATGTTGGGAAAGTGTTCTATCACTGGATTTCTTTTGGGGAGCACGGGTCAGACCCATGGTTCTTGGAAAGCATATTTATAATACTATAGGTTGCTCTGTGATGTTGGACGCAGAGTAAAAAACTGTATCTTCCATTCACTTCAAGGGAGGGTTTTCTACTAATAGTAGGATTAGAGGTCAGAAAGAGAAGGAAATAGACCTCTCTGGCTTCAAGCTCATTCCTCTTCCTCCAGCAGGAGAAGACAACAGTATTGTTTAGTTTCTTTCTTTTCTTTCTTTCTTTTCTTGTCTTTTTTTAAAAATTCCAAATCTACCTCTGTAGCTACTTCTCAGAGTTAGGTGAAACAACCAGGCTGTTGGAATATCATTCCTTTCATTCACTACACACCCTTTGGTTGTCCTAGTACCTGAAACACCACCCCAGAATCTCGTTTCCATTGTCTTCCAGCTCTGTTTCCTTGGCTTTCTAGCACCCACCTTGCTGCACCTCTACTTCAGAGATTTGTCCCTCAGGAGCATGATGTTATCGCTTCCTAGAATGTCCCCCACCCCATACTTTTTGGTTCTAGTGATCTCTTCCTATTTGTTTTCTCATACCTAGCAGTAGTAGCTTTACCTGGCATTTCTAATCTCCTCCTTAATTCAGCATCCTACTCTGTATCTTCCATTACTGATATGATGATTTTCTGAATGAAACATTCTATTTGAAATGCTCAGCATTGTTTCTGTCTTCCTGAATGGACCCTGGCTAGAAATGAATTCATGTTCTAATCCAGTGTTCAAATTTTTATTGTAGTTCTCTTTTTTTCCTCTCTCTTTTCTTTTGGCAATACTGGGGATTGGCTTAGAGCCTTGCTCATGCTAGGCAAGTGCTCTGCCACTGAGCTATACCCTCAGCTCCTTATTTGCATCTTAATTTTTAGCTTTGTTAAAGGATAGAGTTCAAAGTATCAAATAGTACAATATGCCCTTGTACGGTGATATGCTGGCCAGTGTTTAACAATCAACTCTCCCCATGGGGGAAGATGGCCTCCATTGTATGTTTGTGGATTTGTATGCTGTAAATACCCCATCCATAGCTAATTTCAAGCTACCAGCATGATGTCACTAAACAAAGGATTGGGAAGAGATGCTCCATTAATACCTGTGAGCCAGTTCTAGAGCATCACTATTCCATCTCATCCCTCCTCACCTTCAGATCAACTACTTCAACTACTATATACAGTATTTCTGACACTGACTTCATATTACCTCCTAAAGAAAACAACCCTCAGTCCTAGTGCCACTGCAAGAAATAATTAGCATTTACTGGACACACTCTTTGTTTACTTTTCAATTAGTTCATTTCTTCCCCTTTATGCCCCAGTTTTAATGGTATTTCCGGAGAGGCCTTCCCATACCACCCCAATTTAAATTAGGTCTCACCTGCTGGTCATTCTCATGCCACTTTATCCTTTAATTTCAT
This sequence comes from Dipodomys spectabilis, assembly GCF_019054845.1. Classification (NCBI taxonomy): domain Eukaryota; kingdom Metazoa; phylum Chordata; class Mammalia; order Rodentia; family Heteromyidae; genus Dipodomys; species Dipodomys spectabilis. The sequence continues at coordinate 11,713,622 of NW_024870731.1, forward strand.
GGCACACATCCCAGTTTATAATTATGTAATTATATTTATGTTCACTTACTTATTGTCTGGCCTCTTCCACTAGTTTTTATAAGCTCCAACAGGTCATAGAGTTCATGTATTTTTGTTTCTTACTGTATTCTTGAATAGTACCTGAAAAGTCCTTTATACAGTACCTAGCTTATTAGAGGTGTTTGATAACTCTTTTTTTAAAAAAAAAATGAAGAAATGAAGGGATAATAAAGGAAATGAATGCCTAATGTATGCTAAATTCTTTGCGTAATGTTATTAATGTTATTTCTGAATCCCTGTCAAGTAGTTTTTATTGTTCTCATTGTGAGGAATAAGTTATCTTATAGAGGTTAAATAATAGGTTTTAAATGCCTATGAAAATAAAAATTAGGCCATTTGATTAAAAATATAGTTTTTTATAGTTGTTTTTCTCTAACATTCAGCTTCATGACTGTCTTAAGTTTTTTTAATACCAGTATTTTAATATATCCTTTACAAGTAAGATGAGCCTCAGCCTAAGCTTTTAAGTTGTACATAAGTCAGAGTTTGGACTTGCTTTGATTGGCTATCCTTCTTGACCCTGCAAAAGATGAAATCTCCCTCCAGCTGTGACTTTGACTTGGAACTCAATCATTTTATGTTCTTGATTCATTCTAGTAATTTAAAAGACACACCCTATCATTAAGTGACTAAAGCCAGACTCCTCTCATATGGGAACAAAACTGCATAAGATAATGAAAGTTGGCTGTTGGTAGGCTAGACTAAGAACTTCAGTTTCATTCTATCAGAAATATCAGGCTATTTCTGTGATCAATTGAGGGATGCTGATATGAAGCATTTTTAGATAAGTCGGTCATTTTTAAATAGTGATAAATAATTATCTTGAAAATATATCATGTATATCATATTGTTCTGCATCTGTCTTCAATCTTAGTGTAACTTTCTGTGCTGTAGGGGCTAGAAATCTAAAAGCCACAATTAGACTTCAGGATGCAAATTAGATTTAGTTAATTACATGTGCAGGTCCCTATAGCATTGGATGCCAGAAATAAATGAAAGCTATATTTTTTCTTAAGGAGTGCAAATTCAAGAGAACCTGTACTAGAGGGCATTGAGATGGCCAGGTTTAGTGTTCCAGTGTCTAATCACTAGTTTTGTGGGTGCTGAGAGACAGTACTGATAATGGCTTTCTAAACTTTCAGTCAGGCCTCCTGGTACTTGAGACTCCAACTTTTTCAATGATTTTGCAAGAACCTAGTTTCCTGAATTAAATCCCTTTCAGTTTAAAGTATGTAGAATGGTTTGTGCTTCCTTCACATGATACTGTCTGATACAGAGATTGAATTTCACAGGAGTTCTGCCTGGCCCAGTGATTTCAGTATAACCATGTTTCTTAGCCATCTTTTTGGCTTCCTAATGACACGATTTTCTTTCATAGTTAGAATATAAAAGTGAAGTAGAGCTATGGCTCAAATGGTAGAGTGCCAGCCTTGAGTGGAAAAAAAGCCAAGATACAGTACCCCAGTGTCCTCCCCGAGAGAGGGAGAGAAGAAGGGGAAGGAGAGAGAGAGGGAAAGAGAAACACAGAGAACTACACCCACACCCACACCCACACCCACATACACACACACACACAGAAAAACTTGTAGGAAATGCTACTAAATTCATGTTTACCAAACAACAAATTCATAGACATAGAATGACAGGCAAATTTTCTCCACTCAGAATGAATGAATCTAAAGTCCTTGACCTTCAGACTTCCTCAAGAGCTTGGATCAACAGAAGGAAGATGAAAATGAGAAACAGGTACTTTCCTCTAAATTTTAAGTCCTTCTTGATGCTGGTTGAGTTGAACATTCCAGGATACATTTAAGGAAAGACAATAATCAGAAGAAAAGCAATTATATTTGTAGAGGAAGACTATACAAGAGACAATTGCATTGTCCATACACAACCATCTGAGAAGTATACACATTTAAACACATTGTTTCCCTCAATAATTCTCCAAGTGTGGTCCCTAGACTAGTAATATCAGCAGTAACTGGGAACTTACCAGAAAAACAAACTCCTAGATCCTACTCTAGACATACTGGAGTTGGAACTCTGGAGTTGCTGACAAGTAATTTATATTTTTAATCTGAAGATGAAGAATGTTAGAGTATAAGAATTACTGGTAAGGTGGCTCAGTGGTAGAGTGCTTGCTTTGCATGCATGAGGCCCTGGGTTCGATTCCTCAGCACCACATAAGCAAAAAGAAAAAAGCCAGAAGTGGTGCTGTGGCTCAAGTGGTAGAGTGCTAGCCTTGAGCTGAAGAGCTGAGGGACAGCTCAGGCCCAGAGTTCAGGCCCCACGACCGGACCCCCCAAAAAAGAAAAAAGAATTACTGGCACATATTCACAAAGTCCTCAATGGCCAATGAAAACTGGGTTTTTACTATGGATATGATGATTTACTGGTGGGAATCTGGGTGAGACCTACCAGTACATGTCTGACAGCTGTGGATAAGCATTTTTCTATGTTTTCTAATTTAGGCTCTGGAGCTAAATAACTTATCAAGTCTATAAAGAAGAATGCTAATATATGTTGTAAATACTACCATTAGAACAATAATACTACTTCATTTAGGTAAAGTTTGATGTGTTTTAATAATATACAATTCTATGAAAATTGTATCTGAGTAATATTAACTGATAAATGAGTCATACTGGAAATTTTTTTAGAGACCTGTTGTTTATCTTTCCTTCCTTTCTTTGCTTTCTCTACCTCCCTCCTTTCCTTCTTTCCTCCCTTCCTTCCTTCTCACTCTCTTCCTCTGTCTCTTCCTTCCTTTCCTTTCTTTCCTTCCTTTTCTTCCCTTCCTTTCCTTCCTTCCTTCTTTTTTTCCTTCCTTCCTTCCCTTCCCTTTCCCCTTTTCTTGTACTAGAGATCAAACAGGTCTTGAACATTCTAGGCAAGCAATCTATTACTAAGCTATATCCACATCCTTATGATTTTAATTTTCTGTTGTAAAATATTAAGACTCAAATATATATATATATATATATATATGATCTCTCTCAAATAAAATTAAAATAGTTTTTAGAGGTAAAAGAAAATTCAAAATAATTTTTACTGGTAAATAATTTTCAGTGATAATTAGATGCTACCTAAGTTCATAATAGTTTTTGTATATTATTATTTTGCCTATGACATGTACAAAAGCAGTTAAGAAAATGTAGTTAATTGGATATGTTTGGATAACTCCCTTTAAATAAGAATTCAGGCTAATGCTGATTAATTTTAATAAATGCTTTCAATTATATACATGTATAAGGAGGTATACTAATTAAACATTATAAAAGGTTTTAAAAGATTAAATTCTTTTTTTTTTTTTTTTTTGTCGGTCATGGGGCTTGAACTCTGGGCCTGGGTGTTGTTCCTCAGCTCTTCAGCTCAAGGCGAGCGCTCTACCACTTGAGCTACAGTGCCACTTACAGTTTTCTAGTGGTTTATTAGAGATAGGAGTCTCACGGTCTTTCCTGCCTAGGCTGGCTTTGAACCAAGATCCTCAAATCTCAGCCTCCTGATTAGCTAGGATTATAGGTGTGAGCCACCGGCACCCGGCTAAGATTAAGTTCTTTAAATTTTCCTAAAGCATATAGCTAATTTAATATTATCAAATGCTAGTTCAATGTATTTCACTATCATCATAATGGGAATGAAATATTTGGGGGCACAACTAATAATATTCAGACTTGTTCATCTTGTTATCTTTTATTGAGTCCTCTCTCTATAAATAATTTGCTCCATAACTCAATTCATTCTGTTGGTTAAAAATTCAGGTATGGACTGGGAATGTGGCTTAATGGTAGAGTGCTTGCCTCGCGTGCATGAAGCCCTGGGCTCAATTCCTCAGTACCACATGAACAGAAAAAGCCAGAAGTAGTGTTGTGGCTCAGGTGGTAGAGTATTAACATTGAGCAAATGGAAGTTCAGGGACAATGCCTAGGCCCTGAGGTCAAGCCCCAGGACTGGCAAAAAAACAAAAAATAAAAAAAAAATCAGGTATTATTACATAATCTTGTTGAGAAAAATAGAGTAACATATTGAACAGCCAGTTAGCTACAAATTGAGTGACACCTGTGGCACTATTTGAAATAAAAATGAAAAAAAAAATCTTGTCTTTTACAGGATTCTTTTTTTTTTTTGTGGGGCAGGGGTGTCCAGTTGTAGGGCTTGAGCTCTGGGCCTGGGCGCTGTCCCTCAGCTCTTCAGCTCAAGGCTAGCGCTCTACCACTTGAGCTACAGTGCCACTTCCGGCTTTTTTCTTTTTGCTTATGTGGTGCTGAGGAATTGAACTCAGGGCCTCATGCATGCAAGGCAAGTGCTCTACCACTGAGCCATCTTCCCAGCCCAGGATTCATTTTTTTAACATACTGCAGCAACATTTTTCTCTCAGTGAGTTCTGCTAATTTTTTGTTGAGCTTTAACCATTTCTTGGCTTATATAATTTTTTCCAGTATAAGGGTGTATGTAAACAAGGCTTACACTAATAACATATATGTTGATTTGAAGGAATAAGTAATAAAAAAAGGAAAATAAATCGAATAATGGAATTGTTTTAATGATTAGAATTGATCATTCCTATCTTTCTTGCATTTTTAATCTCTATCTGGCTCCTTTACTTCTGCCATAAACATTCACTTCATCTGCATTCTAAATTAAAACATTGCATCTCAAATGTTTGTTCTATTGCTGCCCTCTATTACTGAAATCCCAGAAAAGCTTTCTAGAGCTCCAGCATCTCTTCTCATACCCCTTCTGCTCACTTTTCTCTCCATCATCATTACCCTACTAAAACTGTCATCAGTGATCCACTTGTATTGCCAAGATCCATAGATTGTCTCCAACAATGTTCTACAATATTTGATGCTATTGACCAAACTTTCCTCATTTAAAAATTAATTTCTAAGCCAGGCGCTGGTGGCTCACCCCTGTAATCTAGCTACTCAAGAGTCTGAGACCTGAGGATTGTGGCTCAAAGCCAGCCCAGGCAGGAAAGTCCATGAGACTCATATCTCCAATTAACCACCAGAAAACTGGAAGTGGCACTGAGCACTTGCCTTGGGCTGAAGAAATAAGGGACAGGACAGCACCCAGGCTCAGAGTACAAGCCCCATGACTGACCAAAAAAAAAAAAAAAAAAAAAAATTGATTTCTGCTAGTAAAGTATTACATACTTACTGTAAAAAAATCCAATGCAATAAAAGATAAGGAAAAATCTTCAGTTCCTGTTGTTTATGCTCATCATTCCGAAAACTACTATGAACATTCTTTTCACTGCAAGTCTTTGAGAATGTATGCATATTTTTACTTAGAATTGTCCATTTTATTATGATTTTTCCTCTTAATATTATTTTCCCAAGTTTTTTTTCACGTAATTATAAATAGCTCTTTAATATCCTGTCATGAGTATATACAACTATATATATGAAGATACCATTCCGTAGAACTATTCTCCAGGATGATGTCTGCTGGATATTTACCATGCTGCAGGCAATACTCAAACAGCTGAGCAATTGGTTATCTTGTTTTACCCCATGTCGTAAATACTACTACTGTTGTTCCCCATTTGGTGAGGACGGAAACAAGAAACCCTTTTTACTGCTACTTATGACCATTGCATTATTCATTCTCTCCATACATCCTACCCTTGGTAAATCTTGGCCAGCTATACCCTCTCTTCAACCTCTTCCATGTCTAAACCTGTGTTCCTGAGGCAGGGCAGACAGATGAGGAGACAGGCAAATTATACTGTTTTTAACAAATATAATTAAAAGGACCAGAGTAAAAGTTAAAAACAGGAAGTAAACTAAAAATGTAGTTAAATTTCTTTCCCACTATATCTGCCCTTTTAGATGCTGTTCTAAGGAATTGGAGACCAGAGTATTTATCTAAATCTTCTAGATTCTTTGAAACAGAAAGAAAGAGAGAGAGAGGGAGGGAGGGAAGCAAGCAAAGCCAAGCCAGAAGTGAAGCTGTGGTTTAAGTGGTAGGGTGAGACCCTTGAGCACAAAAGTAAGGACAGCACCCACACACTGAATTCAAGCCCCAGGACAGTTACAAAACAAAACAAAACAGTACAACGTAACAAAAATGTGTAAGCTTTTTCATAAATCGGTGGAAGTAGAAGATAAGAAGCCTATTTAGGGAAGGAAAGCCCTAAAATTCACCTATTATCCTTGTGTTGATAGGTCCAGACACATATCCATATTTTAGAATAACAAACAGCACCCATTTTCCCACCTAGAACCACTTTGTAGTCTCCCTGCTCATAAAGCATAAAAGTGATAAATAAGAGTTGCCACTTTGAGTCTTTAACCCTCATTTCCTGCAGGCAAGGCAGGAAATGGTTTTCTCTATTTTTTTCCTGTTTTTCCCTACTAATTTTTTTTCTTCTGCGCCTAATCACTGTCCCTCAGCCCTTCAGCTTAAGGCTAGCGCTCTACCACTTGGGCCACAGTGCCACTGCCGGTTTTCTAGTGGTTTATTGGCGATAAGAGTCTCACAGCCTTTCCTGCCCGGGCTGGCTTTGAACCATGATCCTCAGGTCTCAGCCTTCTGAGTAGCTAGGATTACAGGCATGAGCCACCGGAGCCCAGCTAAATTTCTTCTTATAGAGCTCTACTCCCCAATAGTTCCACCACCTTCCAACACTGTAGGCTTGTAACTAAGCCTTTAACATGTATGGGCCTTTGGGGGAACACATCCAAACCATAGTACTGTGTCAGTATACCTTTATAGGAATGTAATGTAAAGAAACTGCTCTATCTCCTACCAAAACTATAAATTCCTTGAAGCTAGGAACTGCATGAGATTCCCCTTTGACCTCTGTAGCACCCAGCACAGAGACATAGAAAGAATGTACAGTAAATGCTTGCTGAACATGGAAATTAATAACTTTGCTGACTAGTATAACATATCTATATCATCAACTGTTTCCTTTTTTACTTGGACTCTTTATAACTTTGCTCTGAGTTTTGACATTTCTGATTCATTTTCATGTCTCAAAAATAACTTTCTCCAATTTCTCTCCCAGAGTCTCACTTCCAGAAACAAATCACAAATGGTTGAATTAATGTTTAGTTATCTACATGTTTCCTTTTCCAGGAAGTCAGTTTTCAGCACTATTCAGAGAGATAGTTTATATTAGTATAGACTCTATGACAGAAATTCAAGTCAAACTACCTTGAAACAAAGGGGTTCTTTGTACCAAGGAGCTCACAGAATCAAAGCAAGAGCTAGCCAGTCTCAGGAACCACAATGGGTTTGAAGATCTCAGAGCTTGTTGCTGAAGATCCTTTTGCCATGAAGAGACCCTTTCACCCTTATTTTCTCCTGCTTTCCATTGCTTTAATCCTGGCTTGTCTTAGTTTCATTCTCTCCATCTAGAGGTTAATGGAGACATTAGAACAAAGAATGAAGACAAATGAAAAGTGAAAATAAACCAGAAAATGATGAATCCAGCTCATAGCCTTTAAACTCAGCCACTCAAACCCTATATTTTTCTAGCTTAGGTAACCAAACAGTCTTCTTGTTTGCTTAAACCAGCCTAAGTTAATTTTTGTCTTTTATAATTAAGAATCCTGACTAATGCAGTTAATTGATTTAGGAATACTTCACTAGACTATAGTAATTTAAAAATGGGATTATATCAAAATGAAAAGACTGTAGGTCTTGGTTTGGAAGTCCCCATATTTGGGGGTGATACTATAAGCAATTTTCAAGATAGACAGATTCAGCTTTTTATTTGTTCCTTAATTTAATTTTTTGGAGACAGGATCTCAGTATGTAACAGAGTGGCCTTATACTCACAGTCCTCTCAGTCATCTCATTCTCCTGAGTGCTGAGCTTTTAATTTTTTTTTTGTAACTAAAAAATGTTATGTTTTTGCAGCCTTACTGAGATATAATTGATATACAAAACTTGTGTACACTTAGGATATACAATGTTTTAATGTATATATTATTGTGAAATGATTATTGCAATCAAACTAATTAACATATCCATCACCCCACACAGTTGCCATTTATTTTTTGTGGTGAAAACATTTAAAATCTGCTCCCTTAGAAAATGACAAGTTTCCAATACAATATTAACTATAACCACCAAACTGTATATTAGATGTCCAAAATTTATTCATTCTGAAAACTAAAGCTATATGCTTTGACCAGCTGCTCCCCATTTTCCCTACCCCAACTAAGTCCTTGAAAATCACCATTCTCTCTCTCTCTGCTTCTGTAAGTTCAACTTCTTGAGATCTTTTCAAAAAATTCAAGCTTTGGGGCTGGGAAGGTGGCTCAGTGGTAGAGTGCTTGCCTTACATGCATGAGGCCCTAGGTTCCATTCTTCAGCACCCCATAAGCAGAAAAAGCTGGAAGTGACACTGTGGTTCAAGTGGTAGAGGGCTAGCCTTGAGCTAAATTGCTGAGGGACAGTGCCCAGGCCCAGAGTTCAGGCCCCACGACCAAAAACAAACAAACAATCAAACAAATAAATAAAATTCAAGCTTCATCTTTCTGTGCCTGGCTTACTTCATTTAGCATACTGTTCTCTAGGTTTGTCATTTTATCACATAGACAGTTTTCCAATGCTATTTATTTAGAGACTGATCCTTCTTCCTTGTGTGTTCTTGAGGAATTTGAGAAAGATTGGCTTCAATTCTTCTTTAAGCAGAGAATCAATCAGATTCTGGGTTTTTCTTTGTTGCTGAGGTTGTTATCATTGATTTGATTTCCTTCACTAAATTCAGATCTTTCTATTACCTTGTATTTCAGTCCTAGTAGGTTATAAATTTCTAGGTTTTATCTATTTCTTGTAGATATCTTGTAGATATCTAATTTGTTGGAAGATAGTGGTCTGTAGCATATTCTTACCTTTGTTATTTCTTTGACATTGGTTATAATGTCTCTTTAAAAAATTGTTTTATCGTAAAGAGGCTGTACAGAGGGGTTGCAGTTACATGAGTAAGGTAATGAGTACATTTATTGTTGAGCATTGTTACCTCCTCTTTTGTTTTTCTCCTACTATCCCTTCCTTCTCCACCTTCCCCACTGTCCCCCCCACCAAGTTGTAAAGTTCATGTCCAACATAGTGTCTTGTGAGTATGATTGTCACAATGGGTCATCCTGTGTCCCTGTTTTAGCATTTTGTTATTCCCCTTTCCCTTCCCCAAATTAGATAAATGTATATACAAGATGCAAGGTACCAAAATCAAATACAGTGACCATAGGATATATCATAGGGGGAAGAACATACAAAATAAACAAAAAAAATCCCACATAGTATGTTAAAAACTACAACAACAAAGAAAAACATCTTGTGTCCATATTTTGGGATTAATTTCACTTAGCATCATCTTATATGGTCATAGCTTTTGACCTTTTCTGCTTATCTGATAAGATTATCCTAGATGTATACTATTTTTAAATAAGGAAAACCATGGGACCTATATTTTTGCGGATCTGGCTTACTTCACTTATATGATTTTTTCCAAGTCTTTCCATTTCCTAACAAATGGGCAGGGTCATTCTTTCTGATGGAAGCATAGAATTCCATTGTACACACACACACACACACACACACACACATATATACATGTGTGTGTGTGTATATATATATATATATATATATATCACATTTTCTTGATCCATTCATCTATTGAGGGGCATCTGTGTTGGTTCCATATCTTAGCTATGGTGAATAATGCTGCAATAAACATAGTTGTGCTGGTAGCTTTAGTATGGTCTTGTTGCCCAGAAGTGGAATTGCTGGGTCATAGGGAAGCCTTTGTGTAGTCTTTTGAGGAACCTCCATACTGCTTTCCAAAGTGGTTAAACAAGTTTACAATCCCACCAACAGTGCAGTAGGGTTCCCTTTTGGCCACATCCCCTCCAGCATTTGTTGTTATTAGATTTCTTGATTATTGCCATTCTAACTGGGATGAGGTGGAATCTCAACGTTGTTTTGATTTGCATTACTTTTATGGCTAGGGAGGTTGAGGATTTCTTCATGTGTCTATTGGCCATTCTTATTTCCTCTTCAGAGAAGTCTCTTCTCTTTAAGTCTTTAGCCCACGTATTAATCAGGCAGTTATTTCTTTGAGGATTTGTTATTGAGGGATTTAATTTTTGAGTTCTAAGTATATTTTAGATATGAGACCCTTGCCTAATGTATGGCTAGTGAAGATCCCAATCTGTAGGCTTTCTATTGACCTTGCTATCTATGTCCTTTGCCATGCAGAATTGCTTCAGTTTAATGCAATCCCATTTGTCCAACCTTTCTTTGATTTGTTGTGTTTTGGGGTCTTTATTTAGAAAATTTCGGCCTGTGCCAAGGAGCCCTAGATTTTCTCCTATTCCTTTCTGTAATGTTTTCAGAGTGTCTTTTTTACCTTGAGGTCTTTGATCCATTTGGAGTTGATTCTGGTGCAGGGTGATACATATGGATCTACCTTTAATTTTGTACAAGTGTTTAGTCAGTTTTGCCAGTACCATTTACTGAAGAGGCTATCTTTCTTCCATTCTATTTTTTTGGCTTCCTTATTGAAGATTAGGTGGCTATAGGTCTGTGGGTTCATTTCTGGGTTTTCAGTTCTATTCCGTTGGTTCTCAGGTTTGTTCTTGTGCTAGTGCCAAGCTGTTTTGATTACTATGGCTTGTGTAGAGTTTGAAATTTGGTATTGTATTCTTCATGCTGTTGTTTCTGCTAAGGATCACTTTTGCTATTTGGGTTCTTTTATTGTTCCATATGAATATTTAGATTAACATCTCTTTTTTTCCCTTAAAAGTTTTTAGTGTTTTCTCTCTGTTCTTAATTTAGCTGAAGTTGTATCAATTTTGCTTTTCTTTTCTTTTTTTTTTTAAATCTCTATTTGAACATTGGTGTCTCATGCCTGTAATCCTAGCAAGTAGGAGGCTGAGATCTGAGGATCATGGTTCAAAGCCAGCCTGGGCAGGAAACTCTGTGAAACTCTTATCTCCAATAAACCACCAGAAAACCAGAAGAGGTGCTGTGGCTCAAGTGGTAGAGCACTAGTCTTGAGCTGAAGAGCTGAGGAGGAACAACACCCAGACCCAGAGTTCAAGCACCACAACCTACAAAAAGAAAGAAAGAAAGAAAGACAGACAGACAGACAGACAGACAGAAAGAAAAAGAAAGAAAGAAAGAAAGAAAGAAAGAAAGAAAGAAAGAAAGAAAGAAAGAAAGAAAGAAAGAAAGAAAGAAAAGAACGAAAGAAGGGAAAAATTCTGAGTTTCATGGATTTTTTTTTTTTTTTTGGTCTGGAGCTTGAACTCAGGGTTTGGGAGCACTAACCCTTAGCTTTGTTCCTCAGTGATAGCTCTCTATCAGGTGGACTACAACTCCACGTGTGTGTGTGTTTGTGTGTGTGTGTGTTATTGGAGATAAAAATCTCACAGTCTTTCCTGCCAGGGCTGGCTTTGAACTTTGATTCTCAGATCTTAGCCTCCTGAATAGGTAGGATAATAGGCATGAGCCATTGGCACCTGGCCTTATGGCTCTTTTTATTTCTTCTTATCTGTACTTTATTTAATATGGTTTTGATTTCTGTTATTTCCTTCCTTCTGTTCTGAGATTGTTTATATAGGTGTTTATTATTATATACTTCCTTCTTAGAACTGTATCACATACATTTTGGTGTCTTGTGTTACCATTTTCACTTGGCTTAAGACAAGTAGTTGTACAAAGGAGTTGCCATTTAACAAAGCAGTTTATGAGTACAATATAACTTGATCAATGTTACTCCTTCCAACATTCTCACCCATCCCTCTCCTACCCACCTTATTCCCTCACTCTTCTTAATTTTGTACTATATACATTGAATTCTTGACTGCATTCTCTCTCTTCTATCCATCTTTTTCCCCTTGACCCCACCTGATGCTTATTTTGTTGAACTTTGATTTTGCCTTTTGAAGGAATTACACTATTTGAGTTTTTCCTTGAATCTTTTATATTTCTTATATATATATGCATTTGTATACATATGTATACCACCCGATGTATTTATATATTATGTCTACCTTTTATATATAAGGAAAAAAGTGCATCCAAGATAGTTTATTTATTTATTTTTAATTTGGTTGTTCTGGGGTTTAAACTTAGGGCTTCATATTTGCTAAGTAGGTGCTGTGCACTTGCAATATGCTCCATCCCTTATTTTGCTTTATTTTTTTCATTAGGATCTCATGTTTTCATCCAGGAGTGATCTTAGATCATAATAATCATGCCTCCTATAATTGGATTACAAATGTGAGCTACCACTTCTAACTCCTTCCTCTTTTTTTGATCTGTTGGTTTTTCAGGAAAGTGTTCTTCAAAGTCCACAGATTTATTTATTTCCCTATGCTTCTTCTATAACTGATTTCTGGTTTCATAGGGTTATGATCAGAAAAGATACTTAAGAGGATTTCAGTATCCTTAAGTTTGTTAAGGCTTAGGCTGTGGCTCAACATGTAATCTATCTTAGATAATGCTCTGTATGAGAGAGAAAAGAATGTACATACTTTTGGGTTAATTTAGGCTAAAGTAGAGTTCATGTCCAGTGGGGTTTTTTTTTCCTAAATGACAAATCTGTCCATTGTTGAAAAAGGGGTACTGAAGTTCCCCAATATGATTTTGTTGTTACCTATTTCTCCCTTCAGTTCTGTTAATATTTGCTTTAAATATTTAATTGCTCTGATATTGGGTACCTATATATTTACAATTATTAGACTCTCTTGATGAATTGGCTTCTTTTCTTTATATAATGACCTCCTTTGAATCCACAACAGTTTTGACTTAAAAAACTATTTTTCTCTGGGGCTGGGAAGATGACTCAGTGGTAGAGCGCTTGCCTTGCATGCATGAGGCCCTGGGTTCGATTCCCCAGCATCACATAAGCAAAAAGAAAAAAAAACAGGAGGTGGCGCTGTGGCTCAAGTGGTAGAGCGCTAGCCTTGAGCTGAAGAGGTGAGGGACAGCGCCCAGGCCCAGAGTTCAGGCCCCATGACCAGACCCAAAACAACAACAACTATTTTTCTCTTCTCGTATTTATGTCCTTCATGTCATAATTTATATATGGTATATCATCTATCCATTGACAAGTTATTGTAGCTATGATTATTTTTTCTTTTTTCTTTTAATCTTTTAAGTATTTTTTGTCTTTTAATCTTCATTCAAGAGTTAAAAGTTATTTGTGTAGTACCACAATAGTGCTGAAGTATTCTGAATATGATTGTATGCTTGTATGCTTGTCTTTACAGTGATTTTTATGTTTTTTTTTGGGGGGGAGGGTGAGTTTTTTTTCTTTGGTGGTATTGAGATTTGAACTCAGGTCCTTATGTTTGCTAGGCAGAGCACAAGTGCTAAAGTTCAATTGAGGTATGGCTTCTTTGTTGCACTGGTTATTTTTGAGATAGATTCTTGCTTTCTGTCAAGGTATGTGTCTGGATCATGATTTTCCTATTTTTCATTGTCTGCTACAACTGGAATGACAGGCATGCACCATACCATGCTCTGCTTCTTCTAATGAGATATACCCTCCTAGACTCTTCTGTGCTGACTGGCCTAGAATCCTATTGGCCTTTTTTATTTTTCCTTTCAATAATTGGTATATCTCATTTTACTTTCTTAAAACCTGTGTGGTCTCAAGGAACCCAGTGATAGATTAATGGAAATTTCCTTGTATGTGTAAGTTGATTTTGTCTTGCTGCTTTCAAACTTCCATCTTTAATTTTAAGAATTTGATCATAATCTGTCTCAAGTGAAAATCTGTTTATATTTATATATGTGAAGGTCTGGGGGCTTCAATAATCTAGTCCATAAATCAGACCTACATTCTGGGTATGTGGCAGTTAGTCTCTGCCAATATCTTCTCGTGGAGACTGAGGTTTAGTCCCCTGAGTTTGATCTGCTCTGAAGCAAATCTTGAATCTAAGTTCCAGAGGATCACCCATGTCCACCAAAGCTAGCCTGGTACAGTGGTCTGTTAAGGCATATCTAGTTCTTGGCCCTATTGAAGCAGGCCTCACACCTAGGTCTACTGGAGCCTGGGTCCTTGAAGACCAGCTGTGACTGGGCTAGGCCCCTGACCCAGATCTGTGGCATTTACAGAGGTGAATCTGGTGACTGGAGCCATGGATGCTGGCTTGATGCTGCCATCATCCTGGAGTCTGAGGCTGTAGGGTCTGGCTTAATGCTGGAATGGGCCTAGAATGTGGATCTCCAGATTCTGCCTAATGCTAGGATTCACTGGAAAGGGGTTTACAGCATGGGTTTTACTTCATTCTCCAGCTGCACAGAGGTTAAGAGTGCATGCATCGCGTGAAACTGTCCTTCCTACCATGTTCAATGCATCATTTCTTTTTTCTGTTTTCCACCTAGCTCCTAGCTCTTTCACTTGGATTCCTTTTGTCTTGAATATATTTTTCTATGTGGATAGTTATTTCTCAGTGATGTTTTTGTCAGGGGACTACAATGGGAACTCCTATTTCACCACTTTGCTAATGTCATTCACCTCTTTAATCTTCAGAATTTTTAATATTTCAATTTCTTTCCTCCAAATTTTCTAAATCTAAACCAACTAGGTTCTCAGATTTAAATCCACTTACAATATGCTTTAAAGATATTCCTTATCTCTTCCTATTATAACTTCTTGTTTTGGATAAATTGCTGTTATGTAGAGCTTTCTCTCTCATTTTTATTAAGGCAGTTATCCATTTACCAGTTTTATCTGAATTATCATAGGAAAATTTATTTTCCCTATAAAAATAATTGGCTTTCTTAACTGCAGTTTTATTCAGTAGTGCCTAAATTCATATTAGTTCTCCATAAGGTTTTTAACTATAGGATATTTAACATCTTTTTATTTAAAATCTTTTTGGGTTGTGTAGTTTTTTCCTTTGCTTTTGGCATTTCCAGATACTTAGTAAATGACAAGTAATTCAGCTGTTGCTCCATGCTTTGGAAGCTTCTCATAAGCTATGATGTGATGCAATGTTATGCAAAATTAAAATTTATAGATTCTTTGATTTCCCTTTTAATGGCTATTAGGAAACTTTTATCTTTGAGTAATGGATTATTGAATATCCAACATGATGTCTTTTTATCTTTCTCTGTTCATATTATCCGTATTAATCCACTTCTACATGATCAGATAAAAGGAATATCTGTATCTGAATTTCTAATAGGCTTCTAAATACATTTTTGCATGCTCAAATATATAGTTCATATAAAGAAATACTAGTGATTAAAAATGTTACCCACATTACTATGTTTCAGATCTTACTGGAATCTATTGACAATATCTAAATAATCCGTGTTATGATGATCTGGTTCATAATATAGAAGAATGAGAAAGCCAGACATTATGAGTTTTTCCTTTAAAACAATTCTGAATGATGATGAATTAAATTGATTTTTTTATTCAAAGGCCACATTACCTTCTGTGTTTGTTTTTGAAAAGTAATCTCAACTGTAATAAATCCACATATAATAGGATTGTCTTAAAGAAAATCCTAATGACATTAGAGGGAAAAGGAACTCTGTCTTTCTAGAATCAGACAAAATGTGTTCCTTAATGCGTTTTCTCCTATCTAGATCAGAAGTCTATAGAGTCTGACTCTGGGTTCACTGTGGTGTCCTGAGTGTCCTGGGAACTAATTCAATGTGGTAATATATTTATGTTGTGAGAACAGCTAGTCTTAGCAGGCTAGTAAAGGAACTCCAAATTTTCTGTTAGCTTACATGACATTATCTGACAGTGGGAATTTCAAAAAGACTCTAAATGAGATAGTTGATTTCATGGAGTTTTGTTTTCATTTTTATTTTTTGTGTGTGTGTGCTGGACCTGGGGCTTGAGCTCAGGGCCTGTATGCTATACAAGTTAGTACTCTTTCAGCTGAGACACAGTTAGACTTTGGGCTTTTTTTTGGTGTGTGTGAGTAATTGGAGATCAGAGTCTAATGGACATTCCTGCTCTGGCTGGCTTTGAACCATGATCCTCAGATCTCAGCCTCTGACTAGCTAGGATTAAAGGTGTGAGCCATTGGCACCCAGGTTGCAAATTTGATTTTTAAAATGTTTGCTGTACCATTGTTATAAGAAGACCAATAACCAGTTACGAAAGACATTCTTTCGTGGCTTCAGCAATGAGGAAATGGAATGATTATTTTAGTATTACTATTAAATATGTTAAACTGTATAGTAAAAAAAAAAAGAAGACAAATATCTTCAAGTTATATAACCTAAAAAAGCCATCAAATTGAGTTAGAGAGTCTATCTGTTAAATAGGTTATAAGATTCATAACACAGCAAAATAATTATGCCAGCTGGGTGCTGGTGGCTCATGCCTGTAATCTTAACTACTCAGGAGGCTGAGATCTGAGGATAGAGATTCAAAGCCAGCCTAGGCAAGGAAAGTTCTTGAGACTCTTATCTCCAATTAACTACCAGAAATCCAGAAGTGGCACTGTGGCTCAAGTGGTAGAGCGCTAGCCTTAAGCTGAAGAGCTGAGGGACAGTGCCCAGGCCCAGAGTTCAAGCCTCTACAACCGACAAAAAACAAAAAAACAAGTCAAAATGCCCTGTTGTATACCTTAAATATATGCAATAAAAGATTTGCCTCTAAATTTCTGCTGTTTGTTTTTTTAATGTTCATTGAGTGTCTTCAAAGGTAAACAAGAAAATTCTTTCCAAATTCCCAATCAGTGCTCACCAGGAGATACATTGAAGCACAAATAGATTAAAAAAAGAAAAGTACAAGTTGGCACTTCTGTTTCTAACTGAGGGTAGGGAACTAAAGGTGAGAGATGAGGTTCCAAGGAGAAACCAAGAGAATCATGTTTGCACTAAAACACAAACTTGATTGAGGAGAAGATGCATTTTCTATGCTTTTAGCTGGTCTTACTATGAGGTGTTGGTCAAGGTCTTCTGGAATCCTTTGTGTCTATGTGACTTACAGAAGAAAAATTAAACATTTTTTTGTTAAGGCTTGCTTTATGGCCTAACATGTATTCTGTTTAGGAGAAAGTTTCATATCATGTAGCTGTTCCATGGAATATTCAGTAGATGTCTCAAGTCGATTTGATCTGTAATGCAGAAATTCTGAAATTTCTATTTTGAATTTTTGTCTGGATAATCTCTTCACTAGAGTGAATGGGATATTAAACCACCCACTACTATTACATCTTAACTTATTTATCCCTTTATGCCTAGTGGTGTTTGTTTTATAAAATTGTGTATTCCAATATTTGGGGTAAATATACTTCCAACTATTATATTTTTTGATGGTTTGTTCCTTTTGTTAGTATATAGTGACCTTCTTTATCTTTATCGAATGACTTTGGATCGAAATCTATGCAAATTATATATATATATATATATATATATAATCACAAAAGAACTACATTCACAGATAGTTAAGGACACATATTTCCCAATAGTAGCTATGATTTACCAAATTGTCAATTTACTAGGACATAACTTCTTTCTTTTGTAATGAAGAACATTCTTTAAAAAAAAGAAAAAATACAAAGCAAACCTCACACAGAGAGAACCTACAAGACCATCACATAAAAATCTTTAAGAAGCATGTTCTGTCAGGATAGGAAAAACAACCTCTATTTATGAGTTAGTAAGATTATCCTTCTATAGCTATGGGATCTGACAGTCCAGGAAGCTGATGTTCTAACCTTGGAGTTGAGCCTACAGTAAGACATAGTAGATTCAGCAAACAAGCTATCACAAGGGAAAGGTAAATGTGGACAAGAGGAAGGAATGTGAAATGTATGAAGATGTACTGGAACCTGTCTCTCTCTCACTGATTCCAATATTAGCACTGCTGTGGGTGACCTGCAGAGGATGCTCATACTCTATGTCATGGAGCTGTACTGCACTGGATGGGAACTCAGGATGAAAGCTGAAGAAAGGGTTGATGGGATCTGGAGGAACTGAAAGTTCAATGCTGTCCCTGGGAGATGAATGACCATGTATATGAACTGCCAGTATCTGGCACCTCATTCTTCTTCCTTTCCAGTTTTATAAAACATGTCTTTTACCAGGTTCAGGTGGCTCACACCTGTAATTCTACCTACACAGGAGGCTGAGATCTAAAGATCACTATATAAAGTCAGTCCAAGAAAGAAAGTCTCTGAAGTTCTCCTCTCCAATTGACTAGCAAAAAACTGAAATGGAGCTGTGCCTTAAGTGTACACTCAAGACTGGATTGTAAAAGCTAAGGGACAGTACCCAAGCCCCAAGTTCAAGCCCCAGTACTGGTATGTACATACACACACACACACACACACACACACACACACACAGGCACACACACAGGCACACACACACAGGCACACACACAAGCACACACACACACACACACACAGTCTCTTGGAACCAATGATAGTCTGAAATTAAGGGATGAAAATGTTGTTTTTCCTATCTGAGTCAACAAAGTTTGAAGATACTAAGTGCAATTTCATATGGAACTAAGAGCAGTCACCATGGGCTCTTTTTTCACCACCTGTATTATATAGTCTGCCTATTCTCTTAAATTTTCTTTCATAGTTACTTTTTTTCAATTTTATTTTTTTATTGTAAAGATACTATAAAGAGGGTTACAGTTACATGAGTGAGGTAATGAGTACACTTCCTATTGAACATTGTTACCCCCTCCATTGTTTTCCCCCTACATAGTTACTTCTATTTCCTCATTTTTGCCAGTATCATGGTTCATGTCTGGATTATTTCCTTCATTTTGGTATCCATCTTTTTAATATATGTCTTAGGATATATCTAAGACGTATCTAATTTGTTCTATAATTTTAATGACTATTTCCTGTTTCATTCCTATTGCCTACATTCCTGTGCGGTAACCTGCTCTGCCATAAAGAACCACAAAAAGAGGGCCATCATAGTTTTACCAAAGGTCCCAGAGTCTTGCATGCTGTCTCTGAACCTGAGACCTACTGCTGAAGTCTTCTCATCTGCTAAGTGCTGACTCTGGGATAGTTTTTCGTTCCAGTTACAGTCTTAACTGGACTTATTCCTTTGGTTAGGACAATGTCTTTATTATGCATTTTACAGTACTGCATTCATGGCCCTTATTCAAGGCTGTATACATATATACATAATAAGAACAATTTTACCTCAAATCAATCTGGTCGTGCCAGGTTTAACTGGCATGAAAGACATGCTGTATGTTATGACTTGAATGGCCTACTTGGATAACGAAGTTGCCTTAACGTCATACATATCCATGTTTATACTTCCCACATAGGAGGTTTACGTCCAGAATTGGATGAATTGATGCGTAGAAATCTATCTCAGGTGGGGACCAGTGACTCACACCTGTTATCCTAGCTACACAGGAGGCCAACATCTGTGGATTGCAGTTTGAATCAGGAAAGTCCATGAGACTCTTATCACCAACTAACCACCCAAAAAATCCAGAAGTAGAGCTGTGGCTCAAGTGGTAGATTACTAGCCTTGAGCAAAAAAAACACAAGGATAGTGCCCAGGTCCTGAATTCAAGCCCCAGAACTGACCAAAAAAAGAAAAAAAGTACCTCAGTTTCCCAACTGGTCTGTATATATACATTCTCACACCATTCCACCAAACTCCACATGGAGTTTGAATAATATTTCTAAAATGTAACGGGTCACATCACTCATCTGCTTAAAGCAATTCTCTGGGAGGTGTGGTTCTCTTTACTCTAAACTTAAAGAGCATCTGGGAACTTGGCTTGTATGATCCCTTGGGGTCTGGCCTTTGCCTTCTTTTCCAGTCTCATTTGGTACAATGATTCCTTTGCCCTTTGAACTATGGACACAGTAAAGATTTTTTTTTATTCCTTCGAAGTCTTTTTATTCTCACAGGGTGCCTGCATGTGATATTTTTTCTGGCTAAGTTGTTCTTACTTTTCTGTTTCATCTGGTCAGGTCTTACACAGCCTTTTGCTTTGACCTCAATTTTAATTTCACTAAGTGATGTTCTCTTATTGCTCTGATTAGGTCAATTCCTTTATTATGCATCCCCATGGAACCACATTCATGGCCTTTATTCAAGGCTGCTCTTATATATTTTCTGAGTGACACATAATAATTGCTCACAATATGATTTTAGATTCATGTCGACACCAGGTAATAATCAAGGGTAATTAGTTTATACATCTCCTTTAACTTTTATCATTGCTTTATGAAGAATACATAAAAAATACTGTCTTCTAGTTATTTTGAGATGTAATAGTCTTTGTTGTTGACTATATTTACCCCATTGGGTCATAAAAGCACTAGAGCTCAGTTCTCCTTTCTAATTGTAACACTGTACTTGTTACACAACCTCTCCCATGTCCTATCTTCCTACTCTCTTCAGTACAACTGTCATTTGTTCTCAGCTTCCAAGAGATCAATTATTAGATGCACAAATATATGAGATCTTTGATGACTTTCTGCACTTGACTTATTTCATAGTGTCCTGTAGGTCTGCCCATTGTATCACAAATATCCTGCTTTTTATGGTGTGTAAACTATTTGTATACATATATCATATATATATATATATATTTATATGGCTGTGTAATAGTACATTTTATTTACCTATTTTGTCATTGATGGATATTTAGTATGGTTATTATGAATAGAGATGCAATAAACATTGGAATACAAGGATATTTTTTGGGCTCAAACACAGATCATCTTGTCTCAGTCTCCTCAGTGCTAGAGTTATAGGCTTGTGTCACCATACATGGCAGAAAATTTCTTTTATTAGATTACAGCACTCTTAAAGATGAGTGTTATAGACAAAATAAGCTTATAGGTTAGTGACAGTGGCTGCCACTTACCTTGCAAATTTAAATTATGTGCCTATAGCCTTACTTTTGTGTATTTTATCTATTGTCTATTTCCTGGTTAGGAATAGTACAAAATATTTGTTTATGATTATTTAATATCTCTCTCCTCACAATAGAGGGGTCATCAACTTTTCCTAGAAATGACAAAGTAGTAAATATTTTAGACTATTGAAACTAATCTGTCCAAAATAAAAGTAGTCATAAACAAAAACAAAATGGAAAAGAGTGAGTGTGGCTGAGTTTTAGTAAAACTTTATTTTAAAAGGGCTATAGTTGGCTCACAGCATTGAGTTTTGGCAACTAGTAATATAAGACAGCAGAAATTTTCTGTTTTGCTTACCATTATATCTCCAGTCCCCAATATATTTACTTTGGTTACCATAAATAGTTGCTGAGCAAATGAATAACTTCTATTTAATGCCATATAAACAGATTTTGATAATTTTTTTTCTTTTTCAATTATATTCCTCCAAACCATCTACCTTGTCAAGAAACTCTCCTCAATCCAAAAATTGTATTTTACTTCTCAACACTCTTATTATTTACTATACTTTTAGAAGTATTAATGATTACCAGAATTATAAGAATTCTGAACTCTAATAGAGGAGTTTTCTGCTGGGCATGGTGACTACATGCCCATAATCAATCTCGGCACTGAGGAGGTTGAAGATCTAAGTTTTGAAGTTATTCTGGACTAGATAGAAAGACTATGTCTGAAAGAGAGGAAGAGAGAAAAGGAGAGGGTCACACACATATACACAAACACACACATCAACAAAGAAAGAGAGACACAGAGAGAGACAGGAGGAAGAATGAGAGAGGAAAAGGAAAGAGAAGAGAGCTCAGGTCTCTGTACCTGTAGCATGATGGAATGTATTTCTAAGTGTGTCTGATTGTTAAAATGAAAAATGAGAATTCTTGACTACAAAGTAGATTTTTAAAAGTCCAGAATAAAGAGTAGCAGGTATAAAAACATGCCTTTTAGGCCATTACAAAGCAATATTCTAGAATCCACTAATCAATTGAACTATTAGGAAATGACTGGAAAAGTATAAAAACCCAGATCATAAATTATCTTGAGGAGTAGGCAAAAGAGACTTGAAAACATTTTTTTAATGAGGTAAGTTTTTAACCGTTCTACACAATTGTATAAAAACCACTCTATAAGATTTGACAATGTTAGCCGGGCGCTGTTGGCTTCACACCTATAATCCTAGCTACTCAGAAGGCTGAGATCTGAGGATCAAGGTAGGAAGTCATCCCATGCAGGAAACACCATGAGACTCTCATCTCCAATAAACTACTCAGAAAAAGCTAGAAGTGATGTTGTGGTTCAAGTGTCAGAGCAAAAAGATGTTCAAGGACAGAGCCCAGGTCTTAAGTTGAAGGCTTGGTCCAGCACACACACACACACACACACACACACACACACACACACACACACACAAATGACAATGTGAAGATTAAATACTAGATTATAGGAACAATGTCACTAGCATATTTAATTGCACTGGTAGAGTGAAAGTGTGAGGGCCTGAGTTTAAACTCCAGTAGTATCTCCCATCTCCAGATCCTTATGAAATCAGAGAAAAATATGTCAACTTATATGTTATTAGTCCGAAAAAAATATAAAAGTCAATGAATTGAACATTTACCTCAAGAATTCTCCCAAAGAAAAGAGCAACAATAAAAAAGGAGAATCAATAGAAGAATGGAAAGAGACAGGCAAGCTATGGGGCACTGACAGGTAAATGGTAGCTTCCCTAATCAGCAGGGAACTAGCCAACTTGATTGGGTTTTCCTACTTGTTTTACACAATGAACCCCCCTCCCCCCCTTGACAACCATTGTCTAAGGTCCATTCCCATGACACTTGCAGCTTTGGGTGGCAGATGGATAAAGTTGCTTCAGTAGACTGAAGGCGTATCTCTCAAGTGCAGTCTAAGGTGCAGCCTTAGTGGCATAAGCACACTCGAAAGAAGGAGTGGGTTGGTGCACTATAAGGGTGCTGCCTCCTGGTGTTTTCTGGCTATCCTGCTCTTAGTATACAAGTCTCTTGTCTATGTGGTTTTCTTTTTACAATGTAGACCAAAGAACAAGCAATTCTTCAAGAAAGTGAAGGTGGTATCTTATATAGTTTAGAATCCTTTCTTGGCTTAGACTTGACTGAGAAAGTATTCCACATGTGACCATACATTGTACAACCTGTATTCCTATGTACATAACTATGTACTTACTTATTTGGCCTTTTGGTGTTTTTACATTTCTATTGAATTTGTAATAGTTTAGGCAGTCCATCACATGTCTACGTTATTGTAGTGACCTTGTCTTTTGTTGCCATAAATTCCAGAAAGCCCTGTTGGCTCTCATTTCAGTTACCTTTTTTTTATTTTTGTGCTGGTTGTGGGGCTTGAATTCAGGGTTCAAGTCCTGGTTGCTTTTTCTGAACTTTTTGTGCTCAAGGTTAGCTATCAACTACTTAAGTCACCCCTCCAACTACTTAAGTCACAGCTCCACTTCTGGCTTTTTGGTGGTCTATTGGAGATACCAGTCTCATGAACTTTCCCATGAGACTTGGGCTGGCTTTGAACCATGATCCTCAGATCTCAGCCTCTGGAGTACCTAGGATTACAGGTGTGAGCCACTGGCATCCAGTTTTTCCTCTTCCCTTTCAGTCATGGAAGAACTTTTAAGTTCTTTCCACACCTCTTTGAACTTACAAAAATCAAGCCCTGGGCTGGGCGCCAGTGGCTTATGCCTGTAATCCTAGCTACTCAGGAGGCTGAGATCTGAGAATCGCCCTTCAAAGCCAGTGGGGGCAGGAAAGTACATGAGACTTTTATCTCCACTGAACCACCAGAAAACTGGAAGTGGTGCTGTGGCTCAAGTGGTAGAGCACCTTGAGCTTAAGAGCTCAGGGACAGTGCCCAAGCTCAAAGTTAAAGCCCTAAGGACCTCCCCCCTCAAAAAAAGTCAAACCCTATAAGTAGTGCTGTGGCTCAAAATGGCATAGTGCTAGCCTTGAGTGCAAGAGCTCAGGACGGCGCCCAGGCCCTGAGTTCAAGCCCCAAGCCCCACCAAACAACAACAACAAAAACAACAACAACAAAATCACTGGCTCTTACTCTGCCCATCAATAATTTGTATTTGACTTTAACAAATTGCTGACTGTGTAGCAATGTTCTCTTGAATTACGGAAAATCCTTCCGTGGTGTCATTCTTCCAATTCTCATATTTGCTCCAGAAAGGAACTAATTTCTTTCCTCTTTTGTTTCTCTTCTTCCTAAATTTCTTTGTATGTGAAGTAGCAAATGTGCTGTTTTACTTGCTATTTATGACTAGTCCTCTTTTCTCTTTGCCCTAAGTTCTTGGCCAAAGGTGAATAGGATAGTTATGTTCACCATGGAAAACACTTTGTGATTTACTTCCTATGTAAATGAAAGGGGAAGACATGCTAAAACCTTGATTTTTAAAGACTTGCATATTTAAAAATCCCTATTTCCAAGTCTGAGGCCAGATGATAGCTTTCCCTTTATATTCCTGTTCAAAAATCCTAATTCCTCCAGGCAGATGGATGCCTCAAGCTGCCTAAAGAGAGTTGTCTCTAGTGGAAAGAGTAGCAAAAAACACATTAATGTTATTATTAGCACAGTGTACTTTCTGGACCCAACATTAATTTACAACTTTGAGGTTGGCATCAGGTTTCAGATTCCATCTAAATCTTAACTGGTTAGGAGAGAAAGTGCTGGAGGCCAAGATCTGCTTGTATTAACTTGTCAATAGATGTGTAATCTTCCTCCTCAATATTCTGCTCAGAATGTGGCACAAAATTTCAAAAGAGTCAGGCAATGACAACATTTACCATTCCTTACAGCAGACCATTATTTTTTCACACTAAACTATAATTTTAGGAGATGGTACAGCTTCTTAGTTAGCAGATTTTTCTAGTCACCAACTCAAATAACCTTTCACTGAATTTGCCTTTTGCCTCAGGCTCTAATATGGCTCTGAATGGTTCTGTTACTGATCTAGTCTTTATTTAATATTTGGAGTTTTTTCTTCATAGATATTTTTACATTAACTTTGAATTAAAAAAATAAAAATATGACAAATATTAACTAGTGAGTTTTATTTATACCTTCTTAAATTTTTCACCGGGTCAGCTTCTTCTCTTGTATTGTCTTGGATCCAGACTTCTTGTCCTCAGATTCAGAACTGCAAAACCTTCACTAGTGAATATTTTCATTGGATTTGTATATGATATTATCTTTGCTATTCTAACAACCCTTACACTAAAATCATCTATGAACGAAGAATTATCTGTGCTACCTCCTTCAGTTGAAAGTTACTTGAGATTGGAATCCTGTTTTGATTCACTTTTGCATTCTTTTAACATCTATTTAAGCATCTTGCATAATAAAGAGATATTTAAGGAATAAAGAACACTGTTTCATAAAGAAGAAAGCTGTAAAATACATTTTAGAAAGATTTATACCAGAATAGTTATCATTTTGTTCTCAGGCAAGGATGCTTGGGTAACTTCTAAAGTACACTGGAAATTTACTTTAATGAACATTTTATACTATATAATCCAGAATAAGTGAATTATATATTACATTGAATTTCTGTCCTCATACCATACTACTAGACAGGAAGATGGTAGAGAAATAGTGGAAAGAAAGAGGGATAAAAACCTGGAACTTAAATGTTTGCCTTTGGTAATCTACAAAAAGGATACTCCACATGCAGAGACCCAGGAGTTGATTGCACAATTTATTTTTAAGCAGTTTGATATAATATTGCCACCAGATATGACATAGCAATTTATTTCTGAAATGTTAGAGTCTGTTAGTATTTTCAGATCAAATTGATTTTTTTCTTGATGTAATTGATTACTACTTTCATTTTTAAAGTTAATTCTATACTGAAAGTTGCAAAGAAAGTAGAAACTACACATTTCTCTATCAGGGCAGCTGTGTCTAGAATAGTAAAACAGAGGTCTTTATTTTGCTATTTGATCTCTCTTTCTTTATTGCTCAATTCATTATAGAAAGGGCTCCAGGTCATATATCAGTCTTCAGAATGAAAAAGACTAGGACACACAAATTGAAAACATCTCACAATCGTCAGTAGTAATTTTTGATATGAACACAGGAAGCTATGATTGGCTGTAAGATGATTTACTTCCACTCGATAGTCAAGTTCTTTGTTGGATCTACTTTGTTGATTTGCATATATCGTATAGCTATTGCCATGTTTAAATAAAGCCAAATATAAGTAGATTAAAACAACTATCTTGATTATTCATAAGAAATTATGAATATCTGAAATTCATTTTATCTTGAAATTATCAATTATATTTCAACTATCTTAAAATTCATGAGAAATTTATGAATTTACAGATTAACAGTGCAAGTTTACTGATCTGGAACTATGTTTGCTGGTCTTGGCTAGGCTCATTCATGGATATGTAGTCAGCTGGCAGGTTAGCTAGGGCCCAGCTGGTCCAGGACCTTATCTTCCACAGTAAATGTGTCGTTCTCCAGTAGGTAAACTTGAGGTTGTTATCATGGCAGTCATGTGGGCTTAAGACAAAGAGCATGTTTAGGCTTAAAACTCACATGCTTATGTCTGAGATAGCCTATTTTCCAAAGCAATCTCAAAATTTCTGGAATAAGCTGCGAAATGAATGACATTGCATAAGTCATGCATATAAGAAAGAACAATTGTGAGTGCACTGTTTTGAGAATAAATCAAAACATACAATTCATGATATTCTATTTCCTATATAGGAAATTAATAAGCTTAGCACCTCAAAATATTTGAGATGGATTTCAGAATATAAGACTCTGCAAAAGTTTTTACAAAATAAAAATTTAAGAAGAATGCAGTTAATAGAATTCTAAGGAGGCTCCCAAGATTCCTGCCACTTGGTAATATGACCTATATAATCCCTTCCCTTTGAGTGTGAGAAGAATTTGTGTTATGATATAAAAGGATTGTTCTTCATCATTTCCTGTTATATGATAAAAGTGAAAGAATGGTGATAGTAAAATCGTGTTATGTTAGACTGTGTCTCTGCAGACTGAAAAGGCTCTTCTGGCTCTGAAGAAATAAGCTGTCACATTGTTGGATACCTAGTATCAAGGAACTGTGAGAGCTTCCAGGGAGTTGAGAGTGACCCCTTGAATAACAGCCAGCAATACAGTAGAGCTCTCGGTCCTAGAACTAAAAAGCACTGAGTTTTGCAGACAATCACTAATTGAAATGTAACTAACAGTGTTGTGAGACTCTGAAAAGAACCAGTCAAGATGTTTTGACCCACAGAAATAGAAAAAAAATAGGTAAGCCTGATAACTCCTGTAAACTTAACTACTTGGGAGATAGAGATAGGGATAGTTGATGTTATAGACCAGCCCTTTTCACAACCGATATAAAGGTAGGTATGGTGATATGGACCATATGTAGGAAGCATAAACAGGGGAAATGTGGTCCAGAGTTAGGCATAAATGTGAGACCCTATTTAAAAACTAGCTAAAGAAAAAAGGTCTTGGGGGTAGCCCAAGTGATCGAGTTCCTGCCTAATAAATTATAGTCCCTGAGTTCCAACCCCAGTAACAGAGAGAGGAAGAGAAGGGGGAGGAAGAGAAAGAAAGAGAGAGAGGCAGGGAGAGGGAGAGAGAGATGTTTTAATCAATTATACTTGTGTTAATTTGGTCTATAGCAGCAGTAGAAAACTAATACATCAGGGAGAAGTCTAAAAAAGCTTACAAGATCACAACATAAATAGAAAATAAGAAAAAAAACTCTTATAGACATTGCAGATAAGGGTTTTAAGCAGTTATTAAATTGAAACACAAATTTAATTCTAAGATTCCTGTTGGCCAAGTCAAAGGGAAAATATAAACTTTATTTTTTTTCCATTTATTCTTTTGTGTAGCACATGACTCCTGATGGGAAACTTAAAAGACACAAACATCATAATGGTAAATATCAGTCCTAGGGTAGTAATTCCAGAAAGTTGTAGCCGATATTCAGGGCTTAGGGATTAGAAGTGGATAAGATACAAAGACAAAAGGATAATTCAGTTGCTGCTGGGTTAGGAGAGCAGATGGAGTAGTTTAAAACACCACAATATTCAAGCACAAACATGAAAAGTGACATTTCTCCAAAACAAAGAACATGTTTACAGAAGGGAGGTGAATGCTGGCAGTGTGGGGGTGGGCAAGGCATGGCAAGCATGCTTAACTGTAGGGATGGGGGGGTAATATTCAAGTCTTGACAAAAAGGAAGGGTATAGCTGACATCTTTAGCTCATGCCTGTAACCCTACTCAGTAATCTGAGATCCAGAGGCACAGGTTTGAAGCCAGCCCAGGCAAAAAAATCTGGGTGCCTGTCTCCAAAATAACCAGTAAAAAGCAAGGCTGGGGGCATGGCCCAAGGGGCAGAGCACCAGCCTAGCAACCAAGCTAAAATGAGGCCCTGAGCTCAAATCCAGTTAAAAAAGGAGCTCCAATTAAAAAAGGAGCAGGCAGCAATAGTACTGGTGTGTTAGAGATAAGATCACCTAACCTTGGTAAAGAAAAAAAAAATCAAATCAAGAAATAGTTAATAGGTTGAAGTGGGCAGGGGAGAAGGAGGCTCCTTAGGCTACAACCTCTTAGGATGTCAGAGTAGGGAAATCAACAACTAGAAACAATAATTATTGTGATTTTAAAATGTTGCATGTTAGCTGAGTGCTAGTATGGTGGCTCATGCCTGCAATTCTAGTTATTCAGGAGGCTGAGATCTCAGGATCACAGTTCAAAGCTAGCCCAGGCAGGGTACTCTGGGAGATTTTTATCTCCAATTAACCATCAAAAGCCAGAAGTGGAGCTGTGGCTCAAATGGTAGAATGCTAGCCTTGAGCAAAGGAGCTCAGGAACAGTGCTCAGACCTTGAGCTCAATCTCCAGAACAACAACAACAACAACAACAAAATTTACACATGGGAGTTGGAAATATTACAAATGGTCAAATTATGAATTATGACTAGACCATGATGTGATCACAGGAATGGACTGCTAAATGAGAAGATACAGGTCATAGCAATTGAGGAAGTCAAAGAACTGTGAACTTAGAAGATTGAGTAACCCTCTACTCCATGGATATTTGGGAGTAATGCAAGATTTGATGGGGAGTAGTTGATTGTGATTAGGTGCCAATATTTTGATGAGTGGGAAGGAATTACTAGGGTTGTTTGTAAGCCTCACAGAGGTAAGGATTCTCTCTCTCTCTGTCTCTCTCTGTCTCTGTCTCTGTCTGTCTCTGTCTCTCTCTCTGTCTCTGTCTCTCTTTGGGCCTGGGTACTATCCCTTAGCTCTTCAGCTTCAAGGCTAGCTCTCTACCACTTTGAGCCACAGCACCACTTCCGGTTTTCTGGTGGTTAATTGGAGATAAGAGTCTCACGGATTTTTCTGCCTTAGCTGGCTTTGGAACCACTACCCTAAGATCTCAGCCTCCTGAGTAGCTAGGATTACAGGCTCGAGCCACCAGCACCCAGCTAATCTCTCTTTTAAACCAGTATGTCACAGAGTTTTCCACAATGTGCTGCTGCATAGCAAAGTACCACAAAAATTAATGGCTTAGAACAACACTGAACATTTATTAGCTCACAGTTTTTGCGGGTTAGTTATTGAGAAAGAGCTTTGTGTGTGTGTGTGTGTGGGGGGGTGCTTCTGGCTTAGGGTCTGTCATGAAGTTGGAATCAAGATACTGGCTGGTGTTTTGGTCATCTATAGTCTTGACAGAGCTGGAAGGTTCACTTTCAGGATGGGTTACTTACTTGGCTGGAAAGTTGGTGCTGGTTGCTGACAGGAGACTTTCATTCTTTGCCACCTGGTCATGTGCTGAAATATAGAATAAAGGAAGAAATGCTAGCTTGCAACTCTAAGAACAGGAGATTTCCATTTGGAGCACTTATTTCAAAGGTGCCTAAGAGACAACCTAAAGGATTTCTTTTCTAGTCTTCCTTCCCTCCCTCCCTCCCTCCCTCCCTCTCTAATTCCTCCCTTCCCTCCCTCCCTCCCTCCCTCCCTCCCTCCCTCCCTCCCTTCCTTCCTTCCTTCCTTCCTTCCTTCCTTCTTCCTCCCTCCCTCCCTCCCTTCCTTTTTTCTTTCCTTCTTTCTTTCTTTCCTTCCATCTCTCTCTCTCTCTCCCTCTCTTTCTTTCTTTCTTGTGGTATTGAGATGTGAACTTAGGGTTTTGTGTATACTAGGCAGGAACTCTCTCATCTGATCCACACCTCCTGCCCTTTTACTCCGGTTATTTTAAAGATTGTGTTTTGCTTTTATTCCCCACTAGCCTGGACTGTGATCCTGCTATTTATGTACTTCCTGCTGTGTTTGGAATGAGAGATAGCTGGCACCAGTCCCAGTCTTTTCTCTTGAGATGGAGTCTCCTGAACTTTTTTCCCCTGGGCTAGCCTGGACTCATGATCCTTCCAATCTCTACCTTCCAAGTAGTTGGGATTATAATATGATCTACCTGTGCCTGATGCCCTAAGTGATTTCTAAGTGACCATAGATACATAAGCCTTCTCAACAGAGGAAGTGATGGGATGAGAAGACTTGATAGCATTAGAATATAAACAATAATTGAATCCACAGAATAAGTGAGATGGCTGGATAGGAGAGCCTTGGAGATAGAGGAGAGTCTGCAGAATCACTTTGAGAAGGTTGTATGGGGAGACATGGTACCTTGAGGAGGGTCATTTCCTAGCAAGGAGAAGAGTCTACCAAGACTACTGAGCTACTGGCTAGATAAGGCTAGACAAATTGGAGGAAGAACAGGGAAACATGAGATAGGATTTTTGAAGAGTAACAGCAAGTTGGCTTATAATTACAGGCGGTGGGCCTGTGAGTTTGTGTCCAAAATATAAACGTGTGGCTGTCCTAGGTTTTAGAACATATGTTCTACCAACATACAAACTACAAACATCTTACCTTCTTACCGGTTCCTGCTGCTATGACAAAATAATTGACATTGGATTATTTTTTATTTTTTGGTGCTTGTCTTAGGGCTTGAACTTTGAGCCTCAGAGCTGCGCAAGGGCTTTCCCGCCCCCCTCCCCCCCCCCCCTACCATTTGAGCTATAGCTCTACTTCAGGTTTTTTGGTGGTTAATTGGAGATAAGAATCTCACAGACTTTTCCTCCTCAGTCTGGGTTTGACTTGGTATCCTCCCTCAGATCTCAGCCTCCTGAGTAGCTAGGGTTAGCAAATAAACAAACAAACAAAAACCCAAAAAATAACAGGTAAACTTTTCAATGTTGGTTCCTTGGTACAAATGAAGATTGGAGATAAGAATCTCACAGACTTTTCCTCCTCAGTCTGGGTTTGACTTGGTATCCTCCCTCAGATCTCAGCCTCCTGAGTAGCTAGGGTTACCAAATAAACAAGCAAACAAAAACCCAAAAAATAACAGGTAAACTTTTCAATGTTGGTTCCTTGGCACAAATGAAGACAGTGGTATCTTTTTGTGTATAAATATCTAGGGCCACACCAATTCCACAAAGAGAAAATAAAAAAGTGTGATACTAGCAGGGTGCTGGTGGCTCACGCCTGTAATCCTAGCTACTGAGAAGGCTGAGATCTGAGGATTGTGGTTTAACGTCAGCCTGGGCAGAAAAGTCCGTGAGACTCTTATCACCAATAGACCACTAGAAAATCGGAAGTGGCACTGTGGCTCAAGCAGTAGAGTGCTCACCTTGAGCTGAAGAGCACAGGGACAGTGCCCAGGCCCAGAGTACAAGCCCCATGACCTCCAAAACAAACAAAAAAAAGTGTGATACTGTTAGCTGTGCATAATAGTCCGTGTTTATTGCTGCATGGTTTTCAGTAGTCAAAATTGGAATCAACACAGGTGCCCATTAATGAATGGGCATAATGGAGTATTATTCAGCTGTAAATAAGAATCAAATGGTCTTTTATAGGAAATTGGATGAAACTGACTATCATTACATTAAGTGAAAGAAAGCTAGACTCAGAAAGAAAAGTATTACATTTTTTTTCTCTTACACGGAATCTAGGGGAAAGAACATAAAAATAAAAGTGGGAACCATTAGATATGTGGAAATAAAAGGGAGAAGGTAGGGAGGATAAGAAAGTGATAGAGTGTTCAAAGTATGTTATATGAATGTATTAAAATATCTTAATGAAATCCCTTTGTATGATTAATATATGCCCCAAACACAATAACAAAAATGTTAGTAATGAATGTATTCTTTATGGTCTTGTGTGCAGGGAAAAAAATCTGTTAAACATATGATGGTTACAAATTAAACCATAGAAATTATTAATTATATTTTGACCTTCAAGTATATCTAATGTTTTATGACCAAACAAGAAGTATATATAATAAACTTCTGCTGTATAACAAGATATGCTGGTTGTCTTCATGTAAACAATTCATGCAGTTGTGTGAGTTGTGATCTGAATTAGCCACTTTTTCA
This sequence comes from Dipodomys spectabilis, assembly GCF_019054845.1. NCBI lineage: Eukaryota > Metazoa > Chordata > Mammalia > Rodentia > Heteromyidae > Dipodomys > Dipodomys spectabilis. The sequence goes on from NW_024870731.1 coordinate 11,745,999, forward strand.
TGGAAAACCATTTTTACTTGAAAGAACGACTGATAGACAGGCTATGGTATTTGGCAGACATTTCCTCCAAAAATGAAGTCAGCAAGCCTGTCACTTCAAGGAAAACAACTGACAGTATTTGTTGCCAATGATAACATTTGAGCTTTCAAGTGAAAATTATAATTTTGGAAGACTTCTAATTCACCACCATGAACTTGACAGTTTTTCAATACAAGCAACTTTTTTTTAAAAAAATGAGTTCTGTGGCAATGTTAACCAATATGAATTTTTATATTATATAATGAATTGTGGCAATATTTGGAAGCCCTCAATAACTCAAGGTACTAACATTTTTCAACATTTCCAATTGTGATGTCACAAATTGTGCCTGGGTAAAAGACCCATGCAAAGTACAAGATCAAATAATGGATTTTAATGAGTTCACATGAATATGAAAAGTTCATTGATACGATTTTGGATTCCACACCTCAACTCAATTTTAAGAAACTACCACTTATCAAGTTTTAGTATAATATAGAAAAGAATATTCATGATTATTTAAAGTGGCTATTAAATTACTCTTCCCTTTTCCAAACATAGCGATGTGAGGCTGGATGTTCTTCATACACTTTAACTGAAACAACATAGTGAAACATATTGAATGCAGAAGCAGACATGAGAATCCAGCTGTCATCTATTAAACCAGATACAAGAGGGATTTTCACAAATGTAAAACAATGCCCATTCTTCTCTCTAATTTCTCTTGTTTTGGAAAACAGCTATTTTTCATAAAAATGATATTTATGTTAACATGTAATGGCTTGACTATTGTTATTTTTAATGAATTAAAAATATCTGAAGACTTAAATTCTAATGTTGTAAACATTGATCCATATTACCTATATTAAGGTTATTGGAGGTACTCAATAATTTTTGAGATTGGAAACAGATCCTAAGACCAAAAAATTTAAGAAGTGATGAGTTAAAATGCAGCAATCATAATTAAGAGATCTATATGGCAAAAGGGTTGCACTGATTCAAACAATATGGAAATTCTCATTTTATTTTATATTCACTTTTACAATACTGAGGCTTGAGCTCAGAGCTTTGAGCTTGTGAACTGATTCTTGTGGCTGGTCTCCAGCCCTTTTAATTTTAGTTTGCTTTTTAGATTAGCCTTTTGCACTGGCTAACCTTGGACCATGATCTTCCTATCTCACCTTTCTGAGTAGCTGGGATTACAGGCATGCACCACTAATGCCCAGCGAAATTCTTTCAAAAGTAGCACTCCAGAGGTAAATAGGATGGGAATCAAAGGCAGGCAGTTCTATTCCATGAGCCATTCTGGGTTTGAAATTTCCTTCCTGTTGCCCAGACATCAGGAGTAAGTTCCTAATCTGATATCTTGAGTTCAGAATGTCTGTGAACTTGGATAGAAAACCTCTAACAGAAATTTAGCATTTCTTTCAATCACAAGCAACAAACCACAGTAATGTTAGCCACACAAATGGTTTCATCATTAGTGGAAGTCACTGGCATTTCTGTAACACATTACAGTTATTACAAACATCTCAAATGCGGTTTATTCTCATACTTCAAAACATTGTTAATTGTAAGAATTCCTTGCTAGATATAGTAATATATCACAAATCTATTTTAAGAATGTTTGAATAACTTACTATGATTGATTTCTTTTAGAATCTATTGTAGCTTTTATGCATTGTTTTGCTGATGTCTTCAGCAAGACTCCCTAGAATGCCTGAAGTATATAAACATGATTAAGGAGCTCTGTTCTATGGTCATATCAAAGAAAGCAAGCTTGTCATAGATGAGACCCACCCACACAGGTGAGTGTACCCACTTGTGTTATGGCTGAGAATTTACCCCTGGACCTTATCCAGGTGGAAAATGTGGCATCTAGCTGGAAGGCCACATGTCTGAAAAGGAACTAAGAGATATTGCACAGTGGGTAGGAGACAGGTTACAATCCTTTCAGGGATCTTCATGGCTTTGTTTTTTTCTCTACTGAGCTATCCTCACTTTGCATCTCTGATGGTCATCTTGTTCACGAAGGCTGTCATTCCTTTCCCTCAAGGATGAGTGGATTCATCTTTGATACTCTACTCCAACTATCTACCCTCTTCTGAACAGATACACAGACAGTGACTGAAGTCTGCATCATAGATACCCAAATCAATCTGATGCTAAGCCAAAGTTAAAAGGCTGGCATCTTCCCCTAAATAAATATTCATTATGAATAAGTATTATTATAAAGGGGAAAATGGTAACTTTACAGTGGGGAAATCTGGCAGACAATACCTTAATCAGGTAAGCAAATTTAACATCACCCATAACAAGACACATTATCTACATGGTGCACTGAGAAGGACACAACATCTCTGTGGTGTTCTTTCTCTAAACCATAACTAACCTTGATCTAATCATGAGAAAACATGCAACAAAATCCAAATGTCAAGCCTGTCACAGATTGAAGGTGCCTAAGGAGACATAAAAACTAAATGCAAATGTGGGATCCTGGATTGGATCCTGGAATAGGGAAAAAATCACATTCATGGGAAATCTGGCAACATTAAATAAGGTTTGTAGCTTAATTAATAGTATTGTAGCAATGTTAATTTCCTGGTTCTGATAATGTTAGTATAGTTATATAAAATATTAAAATTAGGGGAAATGGGTAAAGGGTGTGTGGGAATGCTGGATTCTTTTTGCAGCTTTTTTTCTCAGTATGAAATTATTTAAAAATGAAAAGTTTGGGACTGGGAGTATAGCCTAATGGTAGAGCACTTGCCTAGTATGCATGAAGCCCTGGGTTAGATTCCTCAGTACAACATAAACAGAAAAGGCCGGAAGTGGTGCTGTGGCTCAAGTGGTAGAGTGCTAGCCTTGAGCAAATAAAACTCAGGGACAGTGCCCAGGCCCTGAGTTCTAGCCCTAGGACTGACAAAAGAAAAGTTTTACAAAAGATTGATAGGTGAAGGGACAAGGACATCCCTGTGGCACTTGCAAGGGGTTTTATCACTCAGTGGAAGTCAAGGAGTGGCATATATCTTTTCATTTCAAGCTAAAAAGGGAAAGTGAGCCAGCCTACCTCCAGCCTTCAGATCGACTAAACTTGATGATCCAGACAAGATACAGTAGACCATATATTTACCCCCCTTAAGCCTCAATTTTCCATTCTTCCAAATGGGAGAATATAATTCTTAGGGTTGTTGGAAGTGTTTTAAAGAGACAAAGTCTCTGAAGCTTAACAGATGCCTAATTAGTAACTATTATATTACACTATAAAGAGAAGCCTTTATTTTCTTTTACCATTTCAGCTTAAGAAAAACATCCATGAAATTATTTATTTAGCGCTTTAAATATACCACATATGTTTCAAGTCAAGTTACCATTAGTGATGTTAAGGTCACTGCAGTGCTACTTGCTTTGACTAAAGTTTACAACACAGTTGGGGAAATCTAATTTAATTGAGACACACTCTAATTTGGATTACATTTTTCCCCTAATTTAATTCCACTTGCCTTATATTTTCACATAGTTGTTAGTCTATAAATTATTAATTTAGTTGCTTTGTTTGATTGTATTTTTTCTGGCATTGCTCATCAGAGCTAACGTGTTTAAGTATCAGTCTCAGTGGTTGCTGAAAGCAAAGTGAAGTAGGAGGGAAACACCCCAATGACCCAAATCTAATAAAAACTCTGCTTAGTTTAAAAAATTATTTCATGAATCAAAGCTAGACTTTGTGTCTGATGGTTTTAGCCCAATTGTCATTCAGCTCTTAAAGGAACTAGGGGGTTCCAGGACACACTTAGAGGTTATCAATATCCCTGTGCTTCTAGGGTATGTGCTTTTCCCAGCCAGACCACTGTGGCTCATAATATAACCTGTGGATTTATTTTTTTATTTTTTGTGCCAGTCATGGGGCTTGAACTCAGGGCCTGGGCACTGTCCCTCAGCTCTTTTTGCTCAAGGCTAGTGCTCTACCACTTGAGTCATAACTCCACTTCTGGCCTTTTTGGCAATTAAATGGAGATAGAGTCTCATGGACATTTCTGCCTGGGTTGGCTGGAAACCTCAATTCTCATATCTGAGCCTCCTGAGTAGCTAGGATTATAGGTATGAGCGATTGGTGTCCAGCCGGCCTGTGGATTTTTGTAAGTTTGAAACTGCTCCTGGCCTTCAGTGGCAACTGAAAGGAAGGCATTTGATGAAATTGTTTTATGTTCATTGAATAAAATTAGAAAATGATCCTATTTTTTCTATTATTTTTGCCTTTTAATTTTTCATCATTGTAACTGGACAAACATTTCAGTCTACAACAAAACAAAGCATAATACCACAGTCTTCCCCAATAGATAGAGAAGCACTGATCTAAATTATAAGGTATATTTGGTAACAGACTACTTTAGGTAATATGTAACTGAAAGTAATCAGTAAGAAATAAGGCGGGGCCTGAACTTTGGGCCTGGGCACTGTCCCTCAGCTCTTCAGCTCAAGGCTAGTGTTCTACCACTTGAGCCACAGCACCACTTCCGTTTTTTTCTGCTTATGTGGTACTGAGGAATCAAACCCAGGACCTCATGCATGCAAGGCTAGCACTCTACCACTGAGCCACCTTCCCAGCCCCCAAATATATTTTCTTTTTTTTTGTTCTTTTCCTTTTTGGCAGAATTAAGGTTTGAACTTAGGGCCTTGGGCTTGATAGCTAAGTACTCTGCCACTTGAGGCATACATCCAGCCCCTTAATGCTTTTTCTTTTGGTCTTTCAATCCTTGTGCTTCAACCTCCTGAGTAGCTGGGACAAAGTTATGCACCTCCACTTTTGTCCCCAGATCCTCTACACTGTTGCCAAATACTTGTATTTGGAAGGTAGAAATAGGAGGATCACAGTCCAAGGCCAACTAGACAAAAAAGTTAAAAAAGACTCTATCTCAAAGAATAAGCCAGGCATTGTGGTGTAATTTGTTACCCCAGCTGCCCAGAAGCATAGGTAGGGAGATTATGGTCCATGGCTGGCAGGAAAAATGTGTAAAGCACTAATCTGAAAAATAGAGCAAAAAAGGATGGAGGCATATTCAATTAGTAAAGTAGGTGCCTGGTGAGTGAAAGGCTCGGAGTTTAAACCCTAATTACCTGCCCCCCACCCAAAAAGACTTCTCAGGGATTCTCCATTCTCTACCAATCACTGGATCAAAGCTCAAACTCTTCAATCTCCTGTACTTAGTCCTTTATGACCTGGTATTAGTTTGCTTCCCTAGCTATGCATTTTAGAAAGATTATCCTTCTTCATCTACACTTTCTCCTTGCTCTCATTGAATCCTTTTCTGAACCTACTCTCCTCTTCTTTGCTTGGGTATAATCTATAATGCTGCCTGCACCAAACCTCTTTGGGGCAGGGGAGGCTTTAAAATGAAATTATGTAAAAGTGAGATAATTTGCTATTCAATTGTCAAACTAAAATTTCAACTTAAATTGGGTAATTCTTTGGGAGGACACTTGCAGGGAGACATAGTGAACATTAGACAGATGAAGTGCTATCTGATGCTGGGGAGGTGACTGGAAAGTGGTACTGCATAGGAGTACTTTTCTTGGGCAGCTGTGTCTTGGCTCTGGCACCGTTTAAAGAATGTGCCCAAGGGAAGTTACAGTTTGGAGCTCATTGGAACCTCATTATGATTCAGCACACTAAACTAGACATTTATCTATTTACTAAACTGGCCAGAAAAACACCCAGTGGGTGAAGACTAGTGTTTACTTCCATCTACCACATTTTGATTAATTAACCTCAGTGCACTCTTCTTTCAGAGAACTAGGTTACAAAGTCATGTATTGAGTTTCACGTGATTCGATTGAATGCAACGTCATGGTTCTAAAAAGATGAAGGCCTAGTGAAACTCTTCTTATTTGAAAACAGCTAATTAGTCTTTTGGCTAAATAGAAAAAAATAACTAATTGACAGAATAGCCTTCCTCACAATGGGTGATATTAACAAACCATTGGATTTAACAAACTATTTACTTGCTCAAAATTCAACCAATGGGTATGTCTATTAAATAATTTGGTTTACTTTTGGTGCTAAAATGTAATTTATTAACTTAGAAAAATAATCTGTTCAAATGTACTCACTATCTTGCCCATGTAATTGTAACCCCTCTCTACAGTATTTTCACAATAAAAAAAAGAAAAGAAAAAGAATGTGTTCAGGTTGAATTGGTTTTATATTGCCACTCAGATTGCTGAGTTTTTCCATTGGATCTTAATAGAATATTAACAATTATCTTAGGGCCTTGTACTTGCTAAGCAAATGCTCTACCACTTGAGCTATGACCCTATCCCAACCTTTTGTGTTTTTTTTTTCAGATAGGGTCTCATGTTTCTGTTTGGGCTGGCCTCTGACCACAATCCACCTATGGAAATATCCCTTATATCTGGAACCACAAACTGATGCCACCAGACCTATCTTATTGGTTGAGATGAGCACATTGCTAACCTTATCCAGGCTGTCCTGAAACCTCAGTTCTCCTAGTCTCTCCTTCCTGAATTTTTGGGGTTACAAGTGTAAGCCACCATGCCTGGCTGGTCCAGTCTCTTGATTTTTATTTTCCCACTAAGAATCTGATGGCCACAGAAAACTAGGTTGTCCAAAGCCATGGCTTTTGATTGGCTGAGTTAGGCCCAGAGTCCAGCTGATTGCTATATTTCATGAATAAAAGTCAGGATATGTGGCTTAACAAAAACGTTTTCTGATTTCTAAGTTTATTACTAATAAAAATCTTTCAGAGGTATGTATTATATGTTGTGACATTGAGCAAAGAGCCTTCTTTCATGAAAAGAAAATTAGATTGACCCTGAACTGAGTTATCTGGCTTATCTTGCCAAGTCGTATGGACTCAAAACTTGGAAGGTCAATGTACATTTATGATATCAGGTTTGTGTCATTTGACTCTTTAGCCTTTGTTGTGATTTCTTGGTTGTATTTAACTGTCTTTTAATCAGTGGCTAATTTCTCCCAGCATCCTACTCTGACAAGAATCAATTTATGCTGCTAATGATCACTCATTGTTACAAGATGGGGTGCTTATACTGGCCTGTGGCAATGACCCACATTTCTTAGCCTTAAATCCATCATCTCCATACTCCTACCCCTTGGCTTTACATCTTGTTCTCGTAATGGGCTATAAGCAGGAGTGATCTATTGTTTTCAGTCTAGTATTTACTTTCTTTTTCCCTTTGTGGTACCTGGGTGACCTTTGGGATTGTGAAGCCAAAGATAGAAGGAGCCTGAGATACTAAGTAGAGATCTGCCTGCTAGTTAGGAAAGATTCCCTCAGGATTAGGTGAACAAAATATGCACTTTGGTTGCGGGTTTTTTTTTGTTTTTGTTTTTGTTTTGTTTTTTATTGTGAAAATACCATACAAAGGGGTTACAATTACACGAGCAAGGTAATGAGTACATTTTTTTTTATCAAGCATTGTTGCCTCCTCCTTTGTTTTTCCCCTACCATCCCTGTCCTCCCACCTCCACAACTACACCCCCCCCTCAAGTTGTAAAGTTCATTTTTTGACATAACGTCTTGTACATCTCATTGTTGCAATGGGTCCACCTGTATCCCTATTTAAACAATTTGTTTTTTTCCTTCTCCTCCACAAATTATACCAACATCAAATACAGTGAAAACAGGGGTTATACCGTGGCGGAGGGACATACATAGAACAAAGAAATCATCTTATAAATATGTTAGAAAAAATAGCAAGAAAGAAAAAACATTTGAGTCCTTATCCTGGGATTCATTTCACCTAACATCAACTTATCTGACTGTTTCTGCTTGTTTCAGACATGTACTAGTTATTGCAAATAAGGGAAACCATGGGACCTATGTTTCTTTGGGCCTGGCAAAGACTTGGAAAATACTTTGGTTGTGTTTGAGTCTTGTGTGTTTTTGATTTGTTACAGCAGCCAATGTTTCCCCAAGTAACATGAACTTTTGGGTACACAGATTTTTGATTCCACTTTGAAGGTAGATGCTCACCTAAAAATTGCTAATGCATTTTTACAAAATATTTAATTTAATTGAGCATGCTTAGTGTTCAGAGAGGTCTCAAATTTCCCTAAGAGATTAATAAAGCAAAATGGATTGAGACACTTGATGAAGCATCTAATAAACAAATTACTACTTGTCTAAATTTTGTTGATATCATGCTGTTCACCTCCAAATAAATTTGCCCTTCATTTTAATATCCTTATGTAGATGTGGAGGATGTTGTTCTGTGGTTATAGACCATCATTTTTACACGTTAGGCTCATTTTGCAGTATCTGTACTTCACAATTCTATGTAAAAACCAATTTAAAAACAAAGTTAATAAAATAGAGGAGCAGGATACAGGAAGGGATGAGGAAACTATGCTCAATGTAATTGTTCTCATGGTTACTGTGATTGAGTTTCCACATTGGTTCTAAGTTGGTTTTTTTTTGGCAGGCTGGGTAAAAGGGAAGCATGATAAATTACACATCAGCCCTTAGAAAAGAAGTATGCTGACGCCCCAGGGGAGATACAGCTTTGTGTAGCTAGCTTTTTGTGAAACGCTCAGAGAAATGGTCCTCACTGTCTTCATCTCAGGGGAGCAGGGCCACCAGGAACAAAATCAGCGTGGATTTGAAGAAAATCCCCCACTTAAGTTTTATGAAATGGATTCTTGACAATATTGAAAATGGAAGCAGCAGGAGGACGCTCATTACCAACAGCCTTTTGTTTACTTTGATCCCTCCCCCCATATCTTAATTCTTAGGAACTTGTGTATAGTTTACAAATGGGACCTTTGGATTCACCTAAACATAAGTTTATTTACTCAGCATAGGTAAGTTATGGCACAAAGTGATGTTTCCCAAAGTACCATGAACAAAGTATATTGTTAACCAAGGTAAATATATATTTGAAGATAATTGTGTTATCTTCTTTGAGAGGGAATTTGGTTTTCTAGCTATATGAGTGTGAAGTACTCATAGACTGGACGCCTTAGGCAAGAATTTCTAGTAAAGTATCCCTATACTGTAGTATAAGCCACACATTTAGACACTCTTAACACATTTTCATGGCCTACAGTGCTTATATATGCTTAAAGAAAACAGCAGGTAGAGATTAACTCACTAGTCATCATTTTAACGACAAGAGGTCTGAGGCCCAGATAAGTATATGGCCATCCAGAAGACCCAGATAGTAAAAAGAGGGGTAAGGCAAGAACCCCAGTCTTCCAATACCTAACTTGTTTCTGTTGCTGAATATAGGTCTCTTTGCGATATGATTTGATATTATTCAATTCAGTAAGCCTGTATTAAATATCAGTGATAGAAAGGGCCATCCCTAAACAATTTCTGAGCACCAAAGAAGTCTTGCTTATTTCTGTATTTCCTTAATGTTAGGTCTGTAGGGCAGAACAATTCCCTTCAATGCAAAAATTGCCAAAAGCAGACCACCATGTGGTTCAGGTAGAGGAGAGCTTATTAGGAGAACCAAACTGCTGGCCTGCACCAGAGGTAGACATGCCTGGAGAACATGCATGGAAAACATGCACCAGAGGTAGACATGCCTGGAGAACTAATGGTTGACAGAGATTATATAGTAAAAGGCAAGGAGAAGGTGTGGCTACAGAGGATGTAGATACAAGTGACCTCAGAGGATGTGGAAGTGACCTCAGAGCCTGGGGTCTATTTGCTAACTCACAGTCAGGTGATTGACAATTATAGGTGATTACTGGTATCAGGCAGGTGATTTCTGGTAAGATTATGTGCTATCCTTCACGAACACAAGGGAACTAGGGGTCATGGGAGAAGGAATGTTCTCCAGGGCAGATCTAACACAGAAACCTTGGAATCCAATAAAGGTAACGCAGGAAAGATTGAAGTGGAAATATTGAAATAAAATCAAGAATGATATTAATTTCTAATAGAGTAGTATTGTTTCAAATGGGTTATGCAGTATATTGTCCTTTCTACTCTCTGAAGATTTCAAAGCACTTAACATTACCTTAAAACTCATTAAGCTGGATGCTGAATCAGACATTGGATGATATAACTTTATTCTTATTATTTATTTAGTACTGTCAAAGAAGTTAGTTCTCAGTGGGAATTAATAGCTCTCTAAAAGGATAGAAACTTTTCTTTAATATTCTACAAGGTCAAGTACCATTGAGCCAGTATTTACCTTCCAAAAATAAATAATGGTAATATAGGAAAATATTAGCAAATAGAAATCTTCCCAAAGAATAAATTGATCAAGTAATTTCCAAAGCCTATACATCTATATGCATTATTTTAGAGGAGTAAAGGAATTTGTGGGATTTTATTAATTTAGGAAGAAAAGAAAATTAAATTACTCTTTCTTACCATTTAGAATAGAAAATCCCTTTCTGTTAACAAGTTTTACATTACTGAAGCAAAATACCTGGGATCATCAACTTTTAAAGAAGAAAGGCTTATTTGTGCCTCTAGTATTGCGGTTTCTGTTCATTGTTGGTTGACACTGTTGCTCTTGGACATGTGGCAAGGCAATACATCAGGGTGGGGATGTATGAGGGAGGAAGCTGTTCACTTCATGGTGGATGGGAGGCAAAGACAGAGAGAAAGAAAAAGGGAAAGGGTCCCAATATTTCTTCTGACAGCACAGTCCCCCAAAATGTAAGACCTCCTACTAGGTCCCACCTCTTAAAGGTTTCTGAAAACTCCCAGTTGTACTAAGGCAGGGTTCATTTTGGCCTTTGAGAGACATTCAAAACGCAAGCCCTAGCACTGTTTTCCTGTTACTCACTATATTGTAAATTTTTGGCTATTGCCTTTCAAAATACATTTCATTATTATGGAATTTATACAGTCGGTTTGTACTTTTAAAAATATTGACATTAATATGAGCTGCTGTTTGAATATCAAACAAAATTGTCACCTGTTTTCTTGGACTCTGTTTTTCTTTATAGAAATTTTGCCAGAATTTGGCTAATTTAATTTAAAACATTAATCCATTAGAACATAGAGAAATAAATGGATTGTCTATTTGTCCCTGGCTAACTTTCAACATGAATAATTAACTGTTAATTATATACTTGTGTATACAGCCTCAGAAGTTTTCATATTCAAAATTAAATTTCCAGCCATCTCTAAAATGACAAAGGCAAATGATATAGAAGCAGCTTTGAGTTGGGATAGGCAACACTAAGCAAGAGCTACTGTGAGCCTTTGAGGTGTGATAGGCCCATATTCATGTAAGTTTTTGATCTCTTGCATTAAAGTTGAACATGCGTGTATTTTAGATGTGCTGCTCAACATTTTCTTAGCTTAATATTGGAATACTGGTAAATAATATTGGAAAACCTGCTGTGGATCTTTGGACAGGATTTCAGACTCATTTCTTTATTATGCAAATTACAGAGGCCATGTATGGGTAATGAGATTGATGACTACTAACTGATGTTAACTGGTTCCTGACTCCATATCTTTTTATTCACTTAGAAAGGGAGAAAGGAAAAAGGCTAGAGGCTCATTTGAAGCTATAATTTAGGATTTATGACTTGGAATTATTAAAAACAACAACAACAGGGATAAACATGATGAAAATAAAATGGGAAATAAAAATTGCCCCAAATTGAATCATCTCAAGATAACCCTATTAATATTCTGTTCCATATAGCACTTTAACACTGTTAACATATGCTCTATGAGTATAGTTTAAGTTTCTTTGGAAAACTGTATACTGTTAATACATGTCATTTAAATATGCTCTTATTTAACCTCACAAATTTTCTCTGTGTCAGTAAATATACTCCTAAAACATTAATGGCTTTGTATTCCATCATTCAATGGCTCTACCATCATTTATTTAAGAAAACCTTCAGTTTTGGACATTTAGTTTGCTTCAGACTTTTTGAATATAATAAAAAATGCTGCTGTGAGCATCTTTATATATGCATCTTTGTCCAATTAGTTCTCAAGATAAATTGCTGTGTGAAAGGACATACAACTCTGTAAGTTTGGTGTATATTGAAAACTTCTTTGCAGAATTGGTGCCAATTTATTTATACATTCTTGAGACATCAAATTCCACTTCCCTCCAGATCCTGAAATGATCATAATTTCTCCATTCTTTGATAACTTGAAAGAAAATACAGATTTTGTTTTAACTGCTGCTTTTTTATTTCAAAAGACTGAATAAATTAATATACTTATCTTTATCATAGTGATCATCAGGCCATCTCTCTTTGTGAGTGTGTGTGTGTGTGTGTGTGTGTGTGTATGTGTGTATGTGTGTGTGTATGTGGGTGTTGGTAGGGTCTCACAGCTTGAACTCAGGGCCTGAGCACTGTCCTTGAGATTTTTTTTTCTTAAAGCTAACACTCTTGAACCACAGCTCTATGTCCAGCTGTTTTAGTGCTTAAGAGAAGAATCGTGTGGATTTTCCTGTCCAGGCTGGCTTTAAACTGTTGTCCTCAGAAATCAGCGTCCAGAGTAGCTAGAATTACAGGTGGAAGCCACCAGCACCCAGGTAATTTCTTATTAAAAGAACTCTACCTCTGTCGTGTATATTGTGTATATTTTTACAAGTTTTGCATTTGACCTTTAACTTTGTTGATGTGGTTTTTGATATGTAGACATTTTATTTATTTATTTAATTTAGTTTTTGTTGGTCATGAAGCCTGAACTCTGGGCCTGGGCGCTGTCCCTCAGCTCTTCCGCTCAAGGCTAGCGTTCTAGCACTTGAGCCACAGTGTCACTTCTGGCTTTTTCTGCTTATGTGGTACTGAGGAATGAGGAAACCCAGGGTCTCATGCATGCAAGGCTAGCACCCTATCACTGAGCCACCTTCCCAGCCCTGACATATAATTTTTTTAATGTAGCTAAGAAGCCTTTTCTCCTTTAGCTTCCACTTTTGGCATCATACTTAGAAAGACCTCACCTATACTAGCACTTATAAAACAACACATTTGCCTATGATTCATGTAATGTTTTAAGTTTTTATATTTAACCTTTAAATCATGAGATATTCCGTACACAGGAACTGATATGAGGAGGGAATGATATAAGAGAGGCTGGGTATGTCATGGTTGGGAGCACAAACTTTTAGCCAGGTTTTACAGGAGTAGTGGTTGTTCTAAAATAGGTTCACATTTTTATGACATTCCTCCCTCTAAATAGTAGAACATTTCCCCTCCTGCCCACTCCAGGAATATGGGCTTAACTCAGTAACTCCTTTCTGATGAATAGAATATTGTGGAAAAGATGGAGTGTACCATCTATCCAATGATAGATATAAAAGCCATCAGGTACTCTCTTCCCTTCCCATCTTGAACTCATTGTGGAAGCTAGCTCCATGTCCAGCGGCCCCTCAAGTCTCTAAGGAGAGTGCCAAAAAACAAAGAACTGATGCTTGCCTCCTACCACCAGCCAGCAAGAAGCCAAAAGAATCATCATGCCAATAGCTAGACGAGTAAACTTCTCCTGTCCCATAAAGTCTTCAGATAACTGCAGCCCTGACATGTTGGTTGTAATAGCATGAGGGACCTAGTTAAGTTGTTTCAGAAAATGTATTATATTACACATATATTTGACAAATTCAGGTTTAATTTGTTATGTAGCAATAGATGACTAGTACAGTAGACAATTTAACTTATGCTTTAGTTTCCATATTTTAAGATTGGGAAATACTAGAGATGTCTTATAAGGTAGTTCTGAAATTCAAATAAATTAACATATATGTAATACTTAACAGTGCCTAATGTGAGGTGAGTAAAAGCGTTGCTGTTGTAATACAACTAGTGCATATTATCTCTCATTCTAAGAAATAAAATGTGTAGCTAGACCTATAGTCATTTAGGTTCAGATCTGAGTATCTTGGTTCAACATTAGACTTAACAAAAATGAAAAAAGTGCTAGAAGTGGAGGTGTGGCTCAAGTGGTAGAGTTCCAGTCTTGAGCAAAAACACCAAGTGAGAGCAAGAGGCCCTAGTTCAAGTCCTAGTACTGGTATGTGCACATGCACACATGTGTATGCACTCACGTGCACACATACACACACACAAATAAGACTGATAAACTTGTATATCCATTTATATCCTTTCCTAAGTGTATATAATTAACTATTTAAACAGTGTATATAATTAGCTGTTTAAACACCCAGACCTTATTTTGATCATCTAACAGGTAGGAATCCAATGATTCTCCATACCCAACCCCTTGATGTGAATAACTACTTTTCTCAAAATTGATTAATTGATTAATCAGCTATCCTTTTCTCATTGATCTGGAGGTCACTATTTTAATGTAGTAATCACTTAAATATACATTTCTATTTTGTTTTTGAATTTAGTTTTCTATCAGACACGTACTATGTTTAGTTACTGGAACATCCTGGTATGTTGTGATGTGGACAATGCAATTTCCCCTTCATTATTGAGATATGTAGCCTCTAGATTTCTTTCTACAATTCTTGCTTTTTGGAATTCATGCTCCTGAGTAATTTCTTTCCCTTAATTGTAGCTTTGTGGAAGCCAGAAGCATTAATCTAAACCAAACTTACATTTCTGATTCACAGAGGTGAAATGGTAAAACTTCACTGGTGCTAAATTCTGGGCTAGTTTGTTGCACAATAATAGATAACAGACACATTTTTTTTCATTTTTTGGAGGGATTTCTTTTTTATTTATCTCTTCACACAAACATGTTATTGTCTTATCCTGAAAACTGTTTAGAAAATTGTAAGTGGAATTACATAATATTTGTACATCATTTGGAGGTCAGTTGATACATCTACAATGAGTTTTTGGATCTTAGAATTTGGTGTTCCATTCAAATTATGCAGAATTTCTTTTATGAACCTCACAAAATTTTGACTTTTCTATATACATATTTCTTATTAGGTTTATTCTTAGCTATTTTGTGCTTTTCATTGGTATTATGAATGGGAATAATTTCTACTTGATTATTGTTTGTAGGAAATGAATTGAATTTTGTACATTTTCCAGTAATCTACCACTTAATTGAATTCTATTATTAGTTCTCATTGTTTTGCATTGTCTTGGTTTTTCTATATAGACAATGATATACTCACTATTCTTTTAAAAGAAAACTTACAGATACTGAGCAGAGAATCAAGAAGTGTGTGTGTGTGTGTGTGTGTGTGTGTGTGTGTGTGTGTGTGCCATACACATACCATACGCAGTGAGATGATAATGTGGAACTAAGAATTGGAAATAAAAAATAAGTAACTATGTTTTGTTCATTTCTCTATTGCCATCATGGAGCACAGAGATCTCGTAAGATTAAGAAGTCGCTGTGTTGGAGGTGAATATGTGAATGAACAGATGCCTATTTTACCCCTAGTTTGTTTACCTAAGTCCCAGTTTAATTGTCCAGTTAGAACCACCTCATCATGAGGTTCTATCATGACCTGAGTCGAGCCTGTGCTGGATATTACATCTGCCAAGCCCTTACCTCGACACTAATATTATCTCCATAAGAACTTAAGGGCCACAATTTCCTGGGAAAGAAAATATAAGCTCACATTTCACAATTAGAGAATAGATTAATGTTAGATTGAGCCCACATCAAGACCAGCATAATGTTGGCAAGTATACTTCTCATTTGAATGATGTGCATTAGAAGCTTCTGTTCTACACTGAGGCAGGCTGGATATGTATAAAGGGGACTTAGGATCCTATGTAGAGGAGAGAATTTGTGCGAGTCATAAAAAAGGGTACAAAATTGGGTGAGGAAAACGTCTTAACCAAAATAGAGATATGAGAACAAATACCTGGTGCTTGGTACATGGTAGTGGGTAATAACTGACTCCAGGATATCTGAAGGGAATTTGAAGGACTGGGCTGAAAAGACTAGTGTTATTTGGAGGAGGGGAACAGAAGTTCAGATCAAAGATGATCCCCCTTCTCCCGCCTCCGCCACGAAAAATCAAAGACCAAGATACTGAGCTAAATTGTATGCTAGGTGCAAGCCAATTTAGGAGTGGCAAGACCCAATTTACTGTTTTTTGGTTTTTTTTTGGTACCAGTCCTGAGGCTTGAACTTGGGGCCTGGGCCCTATCCCTGAGCTTTTTTGCTCAAGGCTAGTCCTCTATCACTTGAGCTCCACCTCCAGTTCTAGCTTTTTTTTTTTTTTTTTTTTAAGTGGTTAGTTGGATATAAGAGTCTCACAAACTTTCCTGCATGGGCTGGCTTCCAACCACAATCCTTAGATCTTAACCTACTAAGTAGTTAGGATTACAGGCTGAGCCATAGTGCCACTTTCTTAATTTACATATTTTACAAGTAATTTCTGTTTACTGAATAGATACTGAGATGGGGAACAAGAATGTAATTTGAGAGAACTGGTAGGAGAATGCTACAGTAAGCAGGATAGAGGAGGCTGTAGGCTGGAGCTATGAAAATGAGGACCAGTTGGGAGTATATCTGGAGGCAAACAATATAAGAAATGTTCTCTGTCCAGAACTTTGAGATCTCTTATTCCACTTCAACTCCCTCTACATCTTTGACATTTTAGTGAACATTAACCACCTCACAATGAGCCTGCTATCAGTGGCTCATACCTGTAATCCTAGCTACTTAGGCAGCTGTGATCTGAGGATTACTATTTGAAGCCAGAACAAGCAACAAGTTCATGAGACTCTTATCTCCACTTAACCAGCAAAAATCCAGAAGTGGACCTGTGGCTCAAGTGGTAGAATGGCAGCCTTGGGCCAAGAGGCTAAAGGACACTGCTCAAGCCCTGAGTTCAAGCCCTAGTACCTGCACACATTAAAAGAACAAGCAAGATTTGAGAATGAGGTGGGCAACTTCCACAATTTGGCTACATGGGCCTTCTGGCTGAAATTTTGGAGTTTCATTAAAGGTAGTCTACCATAGGGAAGAATAGTTTATGGCTCTGTGAATAATGTTCTCACTGCTAATAGGTTTGTTTTGAACATTTTATGTATCTTATTAATCTTAATGTAAAATGAAATTTTAAATAAAAATAACTGCTATTTCCAAGATAACCTTGTGCACAAAACAATGTGGACATTATGTTATTAATTTTATATGGTTAAAATATTGTAGGAAATTATCTTTTAAATAAATGCACAACCATACTTAAAAATTTGGAAGTTTTATGATGTTTTAAGAATTATTTTTCATCTTGTATTTTTTCCTTTTAATTCTAATATATTCTGTAAAAAAATGATTAGTACTTTCTTGCCTCTAGTTCAGCCTATTATATATCTGGTTAAATTAATGTGAAGCTAATGGCTGTATTTTAGAGAAACCTCTTGGAATGTAATAGTTTTGTTGGAACAAAACTATTTTGCCAAAATTATGTGAAACTAATGAAAAATGAATTGCTTTATAAAATGCTGGCTTTTATCTAAAACTAATACTTCCTGCACATCTCTTAATCCTACTGCAAACAATTGGCAGGAAATAAACTCTTAAGTTTACCAGTTCAAATTCCCTAAGATTCTGAGAGTCATTTTTATTTTGTGTGATCCAACCTTTTAACTTTTTTCACAACTTTAATCTTAAAAAAACAGATTTCTAATTAAATTCAGGCATATAATTCCCCCGAAGGGGAGTTAGAAACACGAAATACAACTTAGTCTTGGGACCTCTAAACTAACACTTTTTCTTTCTTTACAGTTCATGTTGGCATTTTTATATGTCTCTCTCTGACAAAATGTAATGATTTTTATCTTTTAACTTGATGCCCAGGACTATGCCTTTTATCTGTTGTTTACTATGTTTCAGTCCATAAATAAATCGTGCAACAAAATAAATTACTTAATCTTGTGTTTTATTGGGAACATATTAAAGGGTGGATACAGAAGGAAAAAAAATCACTTTATACCTCTGAATCTCCCACACTTTAATGATTTTACATCATTCAAACACTATCAAGGTGTTGTATCAATAACAATTGTACACAAGAGCCACATTTGGAGAGTATAAAAGTTTTACTTTTTGATTAGAATATGCTCCCATAAAAACAACAACAACAACAATAACAACAAAAACCCACACAATCTTTTGTCATCAGTATGCTTCACAGCTCTACTGTTTAATAATAAGTCATTGTGGGTTATAACTATTTAGCAAGAAGATTAATCCCCAACTCCTTTGAAAACTGAGACCACATGTGAATCTTTTCTTCCTTGTTTTATGTTTAGCAGTCCTTCTAGTTTGCATTTTGTAGGAGAAGCTTTCTTAACACCCTGAAAGAGAAAAAATAAAACATTACCCAACTTAATTTATTAAGCTCTTTTAGCATAAAAGGGAAATAGTCCAAATTTCGAAACAGGTTTGGAGAGTGCGATATGTGTGTTATCGAGAAGGATTCTCCTCCACAGACTTCTTTCCTCAGAAAATGTTTGTTTGTTTGTTTGTTTTTTTCCATACAGAGAATGGACTCTTGTTTCTTAGGTTAATTGCTGGAATAGGATGAGGTTTGGTTGCATTTTTAGTAATTTCCGGATTCTATTCCAGGACATTTGGGATAGAGCCCAAGAGCTTAGCATGTTTTCCCTTTTTCATGGTAAAATTGTGCAAATATGCATTAGAGTGTGAAAACAAACAGTCTAATACATTTTTGCAAAGCTCTTTATGTTTACTGTTTATTGCAGATACCAGATCCTAATTAAAATGCGCCAACAAAAGCCAAGATACAAAGAACAAAGATATAACGAAACTTCATCTTTATAAAATATTTGTGATTAATCCTGGGGGACGTATGGTCTTCCAGCAGCACTGCAGTGGAATTTTAAAAGATTTCTTTGACTGCACCAGGAAGGTGGTAACATTCAGAATTGTTAGATGGTCCAGGAGAGGAAGATCACACACTCCATGATTATTTTAGGGTGCTATTTTCTTAGTAGAGGTTTGAATAATTATTTAAGATCCTGAATTTGTTTTTTTAAGCTATACATTTGAAATGATTAGCAACCAATTTCAAAGAAGAAAACAAAAGAAGAGACATTAAAAGCAAATTTGGAGTAGAGATGGATTTAGAACTGTGCTTTTCAATTGACATTTTCTATACAAATACTGCAGAAATTGCTTTCTGATATTTGCATACTTAGGAAAATTGAAAGGGTAAATGGAAACAGGAAGGTCAGTGTTAATTATTGGAAAGGATAAGAGATTTGGAGTCACCCTGACTTTAATTTGAGCCATAGCTCAGTTGCCTTCTACTTGTGATATTTTAGGTCAGTGAATTAGCTTGTTGGAGTCTTAGTTTTTTTCACCTTTAACCTGGGGATAATAAAATTGATCTTATAGTTTTGTCATAACTAAGCAAGGTAAATTAGCCAAGATATTCATCTCCTCAGAGGCAAATATTATCTCCACCCCTTCTTCTAAAGGATCTACACAACACAACCTATGCAAAGAAGCTGGAAGAAGGAGGAAAATCCAGTTAATGCAATGCTTTAACCCTGGCTTTATGTTGTTTCTTTTGATTTTTTTCTCTTGAGCAAGTTCTCCTTTCTGTTATTTATTACAGAAGAGCAGATTGCAGGAAAAGAATATGATGTATTTTTTAAAGGTTGAGAAAACTTATGAAAATCTTTCTTTCTTTTTTTTTTTTTTGGTCGGTCGTGGGGCTTTAACTCTGGGCCTGGGCGCTGTCCCTGTGCTCTTCAGCTCAAGGCAAGCACTCTACTGCTTGAGCCACAGCGCCACTTCCTGAAAATCTTTCTATTCTGCAGTGTTCCCCAGAATCTGGCTCTCCTGAAGTTTACTGGGCATAGAAAAAGTGAGGGCAAATTTCCAGAGAGAGCATACAGCAGGTGTAAAGACAAAACCTTGTGTGGGGCCTGGTGCTTTAAGAAGTGAAAGAAGTTATCCCTTTGCAAAGGTTGAGGGAATGGATTGGAGAGATCCAGAGATGCCTCAAGGAGACTGGTGGATGTAATTGGAGATTGGGAGAGAGACTGAATGGTGATTTGGGACTTAGCAGTTGAGAAGATGAGGGAGGGTAATGAGATTGAAGAATTGCTGTCTTGGTGAGATTTGAGGAGGCTGAGAAGGATCTGTGCCCTGGGGGCATATCTTCCCATACAGAGCACTTAGAAGAAGTGGAGTAAGACTGGAGAAAGATGGTAACTAGAAGAGTATGAGGCACCCATGGGAGAGACATGGAATATGTGCTTTGTTATATGAATCTGCACAGCTGAGGGCTAGAGGTCTCTCCCATTATTGGAGTGGTTGGTATGTAGTTAGTAAACAAATCCATTGGAATGGATCAGGTTATTCAGGCAGACTTTGAACAAGAAAGAGTATAGGAATAAGCCCTTCAAAATACCAACATTTGTAAGCCAAGGGAGGGGGTCCCCTAAAGAGAGAACAAATAATTAAGGGGAATATTAGGCTACGTTGTCTCAGAAGAGAGATACTTAGGATGGAGTACAAGATGGGTCAAGATGATGGTGTTTTAGCTGCTGCCAGGTGCTTAGAAACCCTCATAAGTACAATTTGGTGGAAAAGTGGCTTGTGGAATGAATGAGAGGTAAGGAAATAGAAATGATGAAACCAGAGTTATTTGGCTGGGCAGCAGCTAACAGAAATAAGAAGATAGCTACATAGAGGCATGAGGTCTAAGGAGCATTGCTATTTAGAGAAGAGAGAGATAAACACTTTTTTTTTGTGATGAAGAAATTAAGGGAAAGGAGAACATAGGAGACATGTAGAGGGCTTGCTGATCAGTGGGACATTTGAGGAAGTAGGGGAGAATCCACAGTTAAGATGGAGGACTTGACTTTATAGAGCCTTTGAAAGTACAGATAGCTTCTCTATTATAACAGGAGGTCAGGGAAATGGGTGGGTGCAGATGCTGGTGGGTTGGCAGGAAGCTGAGAGGTTTCTGTCTGGTGACTTCTATTTTCTCTGTGAAGGAATAGGCAAGGCCATCTGTTGAGTGCGATGAGAGGAGGTGTGAAGGTTAGAGATTCAAGGAAAGTGAAGATAGTTTGAAATTGTCATTGAGAAGTGAAGAGGAAGGTGATAAAAGAAATGTAGCATGATTATTGTGTAAAGTCAACAAGCCAGATGAGATTAGTGAACATGAGTTAACAATAGTATGTTTAGGTGTAATGTCAGATCATAAGATAGACAACACAAACACATTCACAACACAGTTATTCACAATGTAGGAAATGGAGTTCAGGCATGATCAGATAAGGAAGCAAGAGATCGAGGAAGAGTATATCTGGAGAGAGGGTAAATACGAACAGGCTAAGATGTGTGGGAAAATGGCTCACTGGGGTACTGAAGGAAGTTCCAGATGGAGCTGAATATCTGGTGGATGCAAGAGGGAGTAAAGGGCTAGAGAAGAAGCTAAAGAGGAAAAAAGTGGACAGCTCAGACATGTCCTGAGCAACCGATTCAACAAATGTGGTCCCTAGCCCATCTGGCACTACATCAGCATCAGCTCCATCAGGGATCATATCAGAAATGCAAATTTTCAGGTCACTCCCAGACCAACTCTGGGGGTTGAATCCAGTAATCTGTGTTTTATAAGTCCTCCAAGTGATGATGCCTTGTTAGTTGGGGGGGATGGCAAGACAATTTTATAAAGCTCTCTGGCCACAGTGGAGAATATGGAAAGTTTGATTTGTGGTATATAGCCAGGAATCTCATCAGGGCTAATTCTCCAGATGGTTATTGACACGGGGCCTGGGTCTTTCTGCCAATGTTCACAGGTTAAGCAGAACCACCTGACCTCTGGGAGATGGATGAGCACACCTTTCTAACAGCTGTCTGCTGCCCACCACTGTCAACAGACAGTACGGGTGGCTCCTTGATTCACATTTCCCAGACCTTGACTGGCCCAGTTTCACCATCCCCCAATTCCTACTGCAAAACTGCTTTGTGAGCAGTGTGGACTTAGCTAAGGTCAAGACACTGTCATTGACCATTCCTTGAATGCATTCCAGTGGACTCTAGAAAGAGTACTAATCTGTTATCTGGAGACATCTTTGGGACAAGGTTTGCAGAAGTTGAAATGAAGCTAGCTATACCTTATATTCCCTTGCATTTCAAACTAACATTTTAAAAAAAGATATAGTATGTTGTGGGAGGCCTAGGGTGGGAGGATCAAGGTCCAAGGCTGTGGGACTCTAGCTGAAAAAAATAACTAAAGCAAGAAAGGCTGGCTCAAATGCCATGCCTTTCAAGTAGAAGGCTCTGAGTTCAAGTTCCAGTATCCCTGCCAAAATGTTTACCTGTGTATATATGTGCATACATATTATAAATACATGATACACGAATATATATACATATATACATATATGCACATATAAATACATATAAATATAAATGCATATAAATATATAATATGTATATCTATAATAATAAATATATTTATATATGTATTCATAATATACACACATGTATATATTATGGACACATACACATTTTATACATATACACATGCATACAATACACATATGCACATACATATAAGAACATTATATATATAGGTACATGTATATATTAATACACATATGTATATATCTATATTATATAAGATATGTATATACATATACATGTATTTACAAATACATATATACACAAAGTATTGTATACATGTATATACATATGTATATATGTATTTTTATATATGTACATCTATCTGTCTATGTATCTATTGACAGGAGTGAAGAAAAAAAGACAGAGGTAAAGAGAGGAAGAGAAAGAATACTGATATCACTGGAAAATAAAAATTCATGGTCAGAAGGCAGCCTGTGTATGAAAAAGACAACCTATTTGAAGGCCTTCTCCAAGACTAGAAGAATATAACTTTAGAACACCTGGTGTGCTATGAGATGAGTCAACCACATTCTAGCACCTGTCCTCTTTATAATGAAATTTTCTTAGTGCTTGTCTAGTCCATACTTGATGCCATTTAGAGATGTAGAGAAGGATGATTATTCTATAGGCACTGCTTGGATTGGGATAGCTCCTGAAAAACCAAAGAAAAAGGAATTGGAGGCATCCACACAATGCAAGCATGCGTGATGCCTCCTAAACACAAGGGAAGCCATGTTTCCCAGCAGCAGCACACAAGTGACATGGGGTTTGGAATTAGCCAGGGTTGGGTTGGAAGCTTGGCCCCACCAAATACTACTATTTGTGTGACTTTTAGGCATGTTATTTAACCTCTCTGCATCTTCCTTTAAAATGGATTGTAGGGGTGATAGGTAAAATGACATAATCTAAAGTATATAATTAATCAGTAATTATAATTTTTGTATTAGCATCTGAATTTTCTTTTCTTTTTGTGCTGATCCTGAGGCTGGAACTTAGAGCCTGGATACTGTCCCTGAACTTTTGCACTCAAAGCTAGCGCTCTACCACTTGAGCCACAGCTTCACTTCTAGCTTTTTGTTGGTTAATTGGAGGTAAGAGTCTTGCCTGGACTGGCTTTGAACTGGCTCCTAAGTAGCTAGGATTATAGGCGTGAGCCCCTGGCCCCAGCTGTGAATGAAATTTTAACCTCTTAAATATCTACCATCTTAAATATGTACCGAAACATTTTCTTTTTCTTTGAGCTTTTATTTCTTTCTAGCTTATCCCTTACACATATATCCCTGTGATATTTAAATATTTATGTATCACAGGGATATATGTATATAATCTCACAGACGTATATATATATATATATATACATATGAGATATATAGCATATATATCATTGATATCACAGATATCTGTCTCACAGAGAATATTTATATCACCAGCATGTTCTTTGTGCACCTTAACACCTTCTATTCTCATTTTCAGTCTCAAGCAGTCATTATGGTATTAGAATCTCCCTGTATCCCTTTTTAATGACTCAACCACAGGAGCACTGCTTTTTACTATACTCTATATTAAACTAGGAAATAATGTCGGAGAATGGTGAGACTTGAAGTCTTGTGAATGTAAATTCCAACACTTACCTTGGCAAGTAATGATGAGTCCTGAAAGCAGATTAATAAAAATTGAGTCCTGGGAAGTTGGTAAAACAGCTCTAGAACATGTGGTGACCATGGTCAAGATGGATAGTAAATTATTACTCTTCTCAAACTACACATTTTAGCTTCACTCTTCAATTTTAACTTGTTTTACATTTTCTAGCAAGATATTTGTAAAGATATCTTACTATTTGCTATTGAGAAAATTATTTTCTCTTGAGAAAATAGTAAACTATTGTGGGCTAACAGAAGTTTACTATAAACATCATAGCAAAGATTTAGTGATTAAGGGGTAGCTCAGGAATTGAGGAGAGGAAGCCAGGTATGGTGGTCCCTGCCCGGAACACAGCAAGTGGGAGGCTGAAGCAAAAGGATTGCAAATTTGATGCCATCTTGGGCCACAGAGAGACTTAGCCTCAAAAGAAAAAAAAAGATGAGACTAAGAAGATGAGAAGCTTCTTGGATCCACAGTGATCAAACCAGGTTATCACATAGATTCCTTGTCCAGCTACATCCAGGGGACTCTGTCATAAGATTTAAAACTTCAAGAAGCCTTACTCATACTTGCTCATACCTACTCATGAATTGTGGGGTAATTCTCGTAGAGAGAAAGAAGGACACACTCCAGGCAGAGAGAACAGCAATTACAAAGTTATGGATAGGTTAGCTGCTGTTTAGGGACAATGCCCGTCTCTTGTCATTCATGTCTGTGCAATTCCTTCTGCTTGAGTGTTCTGTAATCAACTTGTTGATTGCTTGCTTGTAATCAATTAAAAAAACCATCAAAAGTTATTTCTGAGATTTGGGTTAAAAAGACCCTGGCTTCTGTCTTGCTCTACCTCTTTGCTCTTTCATTTGCTCCCTCTAATGGAAGACAGCTATCATGGTATGAGCCAGAGAACACTAACAGAGGAGCTCATGTGGTAAGGGACTGAGGTTTGATTCTGGTTAATAGCCAGTAGGGAGCTGAGTCCCTTAACCCAACAACTTTTAAAGAAACGAATTGTGCAAATAACTCTATGAATAAACTTGGAAGTGGATCCTTGTCTATGGAAGGAAGTGAGTCTGGGGGGTTGACTGTAGTCTTGGCTGATACCTGGTCATGACCTTGTAATTGTGGATTGCACCACATAATATAGTACTCCCAAATGTAGTGATTAAACGTGCATCTAATATATCACAAGTGTCTCTGGGAAAGGGATCTGCATGAGTCTCAGTAGTGTGTTCATGAGCCCACAGCCATATCAAGGCTTGCCTGGAGAGAATGCTCACTCCTAGCTCACTCCTATGGTCACTGGCAGAATTGAATTCCTTGAGTGTTATCAGACTAAGGTTTCAGTTTTTTGCTGGTTATTGGCCAGAGGCCTCTGTTTATTTGTTTGTTTGTTTTTCCACTGTGGGCCTCTCTATATGATCTCTCAATACAGAAAATTGATACATCTGTGGGAGCCAATGAGAAGTCAAGAGAGGAACTTGTAGGATGGAAGTATAATCTTTTACAATCTCATCATGGAAGTAATCCTACCACTTTTGCTGCGTTTCTTTTGTTTGGGTGTATTCCAAATTTTTGATTTACTGTCATGGAGAGGAGTCTTACACAATCACTTGAACACTTGGAGGTACACATCATGGCGAGCCAGGTGGAAGCAGTCTACCACAAGTATGGTTATTTATTGAAGTTGTTGTTGCCTTCCCCAAGGACTTTCATCTCCTAGAAGGACTACTACTTTATACATAAGTGCTTAATAAATATTTATTGGATAAATGGGATAATGTTTGCACAGACTGTTAGTGGCATCCACGCTGTAATTTAGGACATTGATATTAAAGCACTGACAGCTTCTTCAACAGGTCAGCACTATGATAGGGGAACATAGCCAGTTTTTTAGACAGGGATATTGACCTTAAGTATGTAAAAAAAATCTTGCTTGTTCTATTGGGTGGAAAAACTTTAAGGGCCTGGTCAACGAGACCAGTCGTTGCTTAAGTCCAGTCCATTTTCCACTCACCAAGCTGTGTGCCTTGGTATGGGGCTGTGTCAACCAGAAGAAGGGGTATCTTTTTGACATGTATCTATTCACAGAGGATCCTTTTTTTTGCAATGAGCACAAGGGATTCCATCTCTGGCCCTCTGGGGAGGTGTCAACCCTCATTTCTGCTTACTTTCATCTGTTCTTCCTTAATTATAATAAACCTCCCCAATTGGGCTAAAAGCAGTGAGAGGCACAACCATGCCACACTTGAGGATTAAGTTCTGTTTTGGGGAGACCTATGAGAGCCCATGAGGAAGGTACTATACAAATGCAGACAATTTCATCCTCTCTATTAAACTGCCAATAAAATGCTTCACACACAGTGAAAATAATATCACCTCTCCTTGAGTGCTGGGTCTGACCAGACAATAGCAAATGACCGGGCAAGTGGTGATCTGTTTTCTAATTCTAAAAGAGAGGCAAGAAGGAGGAAAAACAGCTCAGCAACAATGTGTACTTTGGCTGAGGACCCCTGGAAGCCTTGTTTCTGTTAACCTCAGCTCATCTCCCTCCCCAAAGCTCAAACTCACACCACTGGAATGGTTGTGTATTGAGGATAAGGATGTTGACAATAGGGTTTAAGCTGCATAAATAACTGCAAATTGCTGTTCAGCCCAGCAACTGCCAGCAACACTGAGGAAGGAGATGATATATGGAGCATAAGTTGTAGGGAGGGAGTGCCGGGAAGGAATAATGTGGAATCTGGCAACCAGCTCTGGGTGTAAAAGACACTTTGACAAGGTGATCACGGGCCACCTACAATTGTTACACAGCTATAAGAAGTTATTTTGACAGGACATGTGGCACACTTCAAATAGAAGCCTCAAACCCATAAATGATTAGCAATATGATATATTCAAGTTCTTGGTTTAAGCAACAAGTGACTGAAGTAACTGACAGATAGGCAACTTCCAAATATTCGTTTTGTAATTTCCATTTAGTTCTTTTTGTGCTGATGGGCAGAGGGAAAGGGAAGGGAAGATATCAAAGAGGTTTATAAGAAAAAGCAGAAATACCAGTGAAGGCTGCCATGTTATGCTCTCCAGTCTTCTCGCTTTCCCTTCACAAATTTTTTCAGTGGCTTCTCCAATATTCTTTCTCAAAATGCTCCTCCAGTATATACCACAAGATTCAGAAAAGGTGGGTGAGCATATGTGTGCTGCATCATGCCAGGGGTTCAAATAGGATTCATCATTCCATCCCTGTCTCTTTAATGACTATTCCTTTCGATTTATATCCTCCTTCCTTTTTCCATTTTTCCCACTTACAATAATGAGATCTTTGGTGAAGCCAGGCTATGTTCTTCTTTTCATATCACCAACTCCAGAAAAGCATGTTGTTAAGTGGTTGGTGAGGAAATTCAGGTGAGGATAAAGAATTCATTGACTTAGGAGTGCACACTTATAATCCCAGCTACTTGAGAGGTAGAGGCAGGAAGATCTTAAGTTTGAGCCCAGAAAAGTTAACAAGACTGCACATCAAAACTAAATACTAAACCAAAATGCTAGAGGTATGGTTCAGGTGCTTGTCTAGGATGTGTGAGGCCCTAGGTTCAATGTCCAGTACTGCAGTGAATAAAAATGGAGTGGATAAAAGAATAGAAATATGAGAGGTTAGAGGACATTCCTACTGATTTGTGGGTCCAGCATCCTCCCTCCTCCTGCCATAACCTTCTGAAAACCATTTTCTCTCCTTTTAAATATAATATTTGTGCAAGAGAAGCAGTTTTCTTTCACCATCACAGAGTACTGGTATAGTGCTATCCTTAATAAAATTGTGTGTAACAGCTAGCATTATCAGTTTAACAGATGGTATCAGAATTTGGTGGCTGAAAATAATAAATTACTTTCACTCAGGGGTCTGAGGGGCAATTGGTGGCTCTACATTGTGTAGCAGGTCTGCAGACAGCTGATGTGTCTGTTCAGTGTTGTTTATTCTGGGATCAAGGCAGAAGGAACCATGTGTCCCTCTTCAGACAACGGCAGAAGGGCAAGTAGAACCATATAAGCATTCTTCATATTTAGTCTGGAAATCCTATACTACCTCTTTGCTGCCATTTAATTGACCAAATGCAAGCTACAGACCTGAGTTCAACATCTATTGAGGGGTGGGAGATGGTTCTCTACCTCTATTGAAGCCATAGCAAGAATGGAAGGCAACAAATTCAATCTACCAGTGTGGATCTTTCCTTGGCATTTTCCACATTGGGTCTGAGGATAGGAGGTTTCACAGTAATGTGCTAAAGTTTAGATGGAAGGCACAGGATCTTTTACTGCCATGGTTTTTGCCATGCTGAGGAAACTTTTCTACAGTAACAGAATGAACAGAATGGTGTGGTAGTAGAAAGAAGCAGTGAAGACAGAGAAAAAGAGGTTCCAGGTACATTTAGTCCGGTTTGGTTTTTTCATACTCTTATCCCCTTCCTCCACTATGATTTTGTTGGTTAACTCTTCTATAGATCATGTGAACTTTGCAATGTCTTTATGAAAACATAGTTTTTTTTCTTTTTTGCTGTGTATATTAGTTTGATTAAATTTCTACTACTCAGGGGAGAATCTTGTCCTGATTAGCACATGTACTTTCCATAGCAATGAAACATGAAAATAGTTGTTTTTATGCTTTAGTGGTTTCTATGACAGATATGTATGGTTCCCACATAGGCGCTTTCCACAGCAGACCATCCTCTTCTCTTCCCACGCATCTCCTATTAGGAAATCCTCTGGCTGGGAAAGCTCATGCTGCAACTGGAAGGGTTTGTTATCCCTTCATCAGAACTTTTCATTGGAAAATGTAACCCAAGAGGGAACTGAGTAGAAGGACAAAATGATAATACAAAGAGATTGGGGCTGGCCTGTTGCTAAATAGTTGAATGATCCTAGGCTGGCTTTTTTGTTTTGATAAACCTCTGTTTGGTCTGCCTATTGAAGAAAATCATCTTGAAGATCAAAGAAGATTATGGATAGAGGCAGTCTGCATACTGGTAAGCAGCATGCTAAACAAATGAACCATTCATTTGTTTATTCAACAACTACTTATCACATGTGTAAGTATGTCAGACACTAGATCAAGTGACTAAAGCAGATATGCTTTTTTATTTTATCGAGTTTACAGTCTAGAGAGGAGCAGGCCATAAGCAAGTCAGGTATAGTGAATGGGACTTATATCACTGGTGTGTACTGGTGGACTGTGCCAAGTCATGGCAGCTGCTAAGTCATGCTTGCATGAATGTCATGGCTAAGCCAACTTCTCTTTACCTTTACACTCCCTCTCTGGTCAGGCCTGGAGGCTTTGAGGTTCTGGGCTTTAGTAGGTGTGAGAGGAAGGCACCTGGCCAGTGCTTTGCAGGCTCATGGTCAAGGATTTGGAGCTTTCTTTAGAACCTTTTGATGCATAGAATGTGTCACTTGTGAGATTGCTGTGAAGGAGGTTAAGTTGATCCAGAAAACTTGGCGTCCTTCAATCAATCTTGTAAGTGGCCCACAGAAACCCTGCTTTCTTCCCAAGGAAATTGCTTCTGTAGGTGTTGCTGGCACAGCCTGCATGCTTACCTTACTCTAGGATATGACTCTTCTAAAAACCGTAGTGATTAACCCCGATAATGCTTTAAGTACAAAGTATTTTGAAGGGCTCTTTAACTGGTGTGCCGTTCAGATCCTCAGCTGTAGGCGGTTGCCTGCAGGTGGCTCAGGAACTGTGGGGGTAGCACAGGAATCCAGAGGAAGGCTAATGATAATAAGTACCGCAGGGCCGGCTTGATGAGTCCACTTCTTCCCCTGCTGCACCTCATCAAGCAGCAGAGGGCCTGGCAGCTTCATCATAGCTGACATTCCATGGTCCCATTCCTGGGCCAGACACTGGATCTAGTGGGTGCTCAGAACCTGATTCTAATCACTGAATGCCAGACGCTTCCAGTGTCACCACAACCACAAAACCTCCAGACTGCACAGTATACATAACCTCTTTCCTCATATATCTTTCAGGTGGAAATTGAAAGTTGTAATGTCTGTCAAGTGGACTTTTGAGGGGTTGTCTGTGTGTATCTTAGTTGCAAGGATGCTAGAAATTCGAATTCTGACTCTAGTGGGGAGGGGTACTCCGACCAGGAGAACTCCCTCCTATTTAGAGAGGTTTGTAAAGAAGGAGAGATGCCCATGAAGATGTCAGGTATCTATCACTCCTGAGTTTTCTTCTCCAAACACTGAAATCTTAGTGCAGAGAAGGAATACCAGGGGCAGAGAGCACAGCTCTGATGCAGTTCCTTAACTTTGAGGACAGAAACGTTTGAAGACAGCCAAGAATTTTGTAATGAGAACGTAGATGGCTTTCTCATCATATTTTGCCTGGTGATAAATAGTATACTGTGGGTTCTGACTCAAACTCCTTTGCCTTGGCTAAGAGACATTGCTCGATTGCCCTTTGTGTGTCTGTTTCTCTCTGACATTGCTTGGGCCATCTTGTTTCCTGTTTCTCCACAACTCCTTCCTCTGTGTGACTGGTTGAAAGGATTGCAGGGCAAGGGTGGAAGACTTGGGCACATATTGCCAAAGAACAGTGCAGGAAAATTACTCACTCGCAAAGAATGCCAAGGAGTCTGGCTTCAGATGGACACAACTGGTAAATTAAAATATCGAATCATTATTTAAAAGAAAACTTGCAAAGGTCTCAGTGATGCTAAGCATCAAGTAATCTGTCAGAGTGAAGACAGCCATTTGCCCACGTGACAACCTTGTCCACAAAGGTTGTGATAGATCTTTGGACAACAGCATAGCCATAATTGGGGATAAAATAAATTTTTTTGTTAGAGGTTTACAAAAACCAATCAACTGTTAATTTAACTGTTTATTTTAGCACTAGAAATGTACTAGATGGTCTTTTCTGTTTCTTTTCAATGTAATGGTGGGATTAGAACTCATAACTCCACTGCTTATTAGATAGGTGCTCTACTATTGGAGCCATGACCCCATTTCTTTTTGCTTTTAGTTATTTTTCAAGTAGAGTATTTTGCCCACAGCTGCCCTCAGATCAAGATTCTCTTACCTATGACCCTTATGTCACAGGGATTACAGGTATCTACCACTATGGTCAGCTTATTTGTTGTGATGGAGTATGAGAACTCTTTTTGTCTGGACTGGCTTCAAGTAAAAATTCTCCCAAAATCTCTGTCTCCCAAATAGCTGGAATTATAGATGTATGCCAGGGCTGAGGATGTGGCTCAGTGGTACATTGTTTGCCTAGCATTGGTGAGGTTCTGGGTTTGTTCCCCAGCCATGCAACAACAAAAGAAAACCCATGAATTCTTTGAAAGTATCTCTTCAAAAGGGGAATCTTAATTCCTCTTCACTTGATTGTGGATCAGACTTCATGAATTGCTTCTAAAGAATTCTAAAGAACAGAGTGTAGCAGAAGAGATGGCATATGATCTTTAAGATGAAGTCATTAAAGGCACTGTAGGTTCTACTGTGCTTGAGTCATCTTGTCTCGGCCAAGGTAGCTGTCATATTATACATAGGAATTCTCCATCAGCCTTATGGAAGATTCAAGATGTGAGAAATTGAGGCCTCTCGCCAATCACCAACACTACCTTATCAGACATGTCAGTGAGCCACCTTGCAAGTGGACTCTTCAGATTCACCAGAACCTTAAGGTTATTTCATCCTCAGACAGTGTCTTAACTATAGCCCCAATAAAGGAGCTTGATCCAGATCTCTCTACCTAAGTCATTTCTGCATTTCTGAAATAAATAAATAGTATGAATTAATGCTTATTGTTAAGTTGCTGATTTTTTAGGGAGATGTGTTATGTGGCTGTTGGTAATGAATACTATGGACCTGTTGTTTCTGTTTTTACATAGAGTCACGGTTATTTTTTATTTGTTCTGTGTGAGATGCTTAGACATATTAGAGCAGGGTGGAAGATCAACATCTTGCTTACTATGAGCATTCCAAAACACATTTATAGGTCTCTGCACTGGGGCATAAGGCAACAATAAATTCTATTAACTGACTTCTCTCTCTCTCTCTCTCTCTCTCTCTCTCTCTCTCTGTGTGTGTGTGTGTGTGTGTGTGTGTGTATCTGAGGTATGGTAAGAAGATCCTGTCAGGGGGAGACAATTAGCCTTCTTCCCTCCTTCCCTTTCTCCCTCCCTCCCTCCCTTCCTCACTCTTCCCTCCCCCCTTTTATTTTACAAGAGTGTGAACTTGGGTCTTTGTGTTTGGTAGATGAACACTACCACTGAGCTGTGCCTCCAGCCTTTTTTTTTTAATGCTTTTATTTCTTGAGTTGAGACTTGCTTCCTGCTTAGTCATTCGCTTGGACTATAATCAGACTATTTCAGGCTTCTGGTCATAGCTGGGATGACTTATGTATGTTTCAATACCCAACTTCTTCCATTGAGATGGAGTCTTGAGGAGTTTTCTGCCCAGGCTGACCTGGAGCCATGATCTTTCCCATCTCAGCCTTTCACATAACTATGCTGACAGTCATTCACCATCTTGCCTAGCTATCAGGTTGAGAAGGAGTCTCATGAACTTATTTGTCCATGCTGACCTTGAACCAGGACCATTCTTTTCTTAGTCTCTTAGGTAGCTAGGATTATAGTGAGATACCAGCATCTGGCCTAGACTCCAGGACTTACGGCAACAATAAGCCTCACTTTTGTTCACTCCTGTTTACTTTAGTACCAAGTATACCACCTGATACAAAGAGAAACTCAATAAATGTTCACTGAATGGGTAGTTCTTGGGACAGATGTATTGATATTTCCCAAATATTATCACTATTCACAATAGCTAAGATAAGGAATGAATACCTAGGTGCCCGTCACAGCTGAACTGATGATGAAATCATGGCATCGTTACACACAGAACGTTAGTGATAGCAAGCTGTGCTTTTTTTGGTGATTGGACTCCTTTTGCAACAACAGCATTCTTTAGTGTAGAATGGAGTATAAACAGAATACAAATTATTTCCACTTGGGAAGTATAATGACACATCTGTAACACTATCCCTGAGGCAGTGGTACATTGGATCATCACATTTAAGCCCTCCTGACCAATATCCACTGGATTATTACTAAGGTCCATGAGTTCAAACAATATTAAGGCCTTGGCTTTTGACAACCATCATGGTCACACCTTCTTAATGTTGTCATACTAGCTTGGGGTCAGTAATTGAGATTGAAGACAAATGTGATTAATTACATAATTTCAAAATGTTCAGATTGAATTCTACTCACATCTTCAAACTCGTGAAAGGAATGAATTAAATCTGCCTGTACTTGTCTAGAATCTGAATTCTTCTAGTTGAAACATAGACTTCTGACTCATCCTTTACTAGCCAGGTATTTTTGAGGTTTGCAAATATTTGCATATTGAATCTCTGCCCTAAAAATATCTAATAGAGAATTTGACACAGAGTACATTATGTGAATATTTGGTAGCTAATGAATGAATGAATGAATTGAATGAATACAATGAAAACACAATGCAGATATTTGTTTACTAGCAATCCATGTACTCTTAATGACTCTCATAGACAGCAGGGAAACTGATGTGCAGTGTGATTAGATACTATGATTAAGTGGGGTGAAGATTGACACTTCCAGGCTCTGTTGAGGTGTTTAATCAGAGGCCTATAGCTTAGCATCCTACATAGGAGCACTTCAAAGATTTATAAAAAATGTTTGAGAGCTGAAACAAGATTATTTATCGATTGACTGATGGACATGAATTTTGCTTCCAATCTCTTGCTTTTAGAAATGTGCTATTTTGACCTCAATAGCTCTGTACATATGACCATACAAAATGATGCTAATTGAAATGAACTCCAAGATATGGAAACAATAGGTCTTTTTTTTGGAGGGGGTTGTTGACCTTATTGTCACTAAGGTACTGTATCTAGTTCTTTCTTCTTATTTTATTTCATTTTTCGTTTTCCATTTGTTTATCCCTGGCAATCTTTGTTTTGGATTCTGGTACCCTGTGTCTTGTATATATACATGTATCTGATTTGGGGAAGGGAAGGGAAATAGCAAAATGCTGAGAGAAGGACAAAGGATGACCCATTGCAACAACAATGCTCAAAAGATACCTGTTGGGAATGAGCTTTACAACTTGGGAGTAGGGAGGAGTGGGCAAGGAAGGGATAATGGGAGAACAACAAAGGGGTGGGTAACAAGGTTTGACCAGAAATGTACTCATTACTTTATTCATGCAATTGTAATCCCTCTGTACATCATCTTTACAATATAATAAAATGAGGAAATATGCTATTTTGGCTGGAAACCAGTGAATGAATAGGGTAAACACCTCCATGAGAACATGCTAGGTCAGTACAGGATGATTTTGTAATTTTGATAACTAGTACCAAAGTGACTTCTATACAGATTTGTTAGCTTGCACCTCTAGCTCTATTTCACATTGCCTATTTTTCTTCAGTCTTATCAAGAGTATGTCATCCTTATTAATCTATTGAACTTTGTGCATGTATTCTAGTACTGGGCATGAACTCAGAACTTGGGCTCAAATTGGTACTTTACCACTTAGGCCACAGCTCCACTTCTGGCCTTTTGCTGGTTAATTGGAGATAAGAGTCTGACAGACTTTTCTGCTTAGGCTAACTTAGAACTGTGATCGTTAGGTGTCAGCTTCCTGTGAAGCTAGGATTACAGGTGTGAGCCACTGGTGCTGAACTTCAAACTTTTGAGTTTTTGTTAACCGGATGGATTCTTTGTTTGAGGAATTCATAGCCTTATCATGGGAAAAAAACCTTACCAGTTTTGTATTCATATTTTTTTCTTTCCTGCTAGAAAATGAATCTAAGGAAAACTTTAGAAAAATAAGAATGTTTACTTTTCTTGTTAAGTAATTCACACATATGCCTCATTTTTTCCCCAGGAAATATTTATTATATCTATAAGGAAATAATAACACAATCAAAACATAGAGATTGAATAACTGTGTAAAAAGACAAAGTGGAAGCAGGATTCTATTAAAAGTTTGTTTGCTATACTAATGTTAATACCATTAGGTTCTAGATAGTTGCTAAAAGATTATGTGTCTTTTGTGGAGGTGGGAGGGAAGGGGTGGTAGGGGAAAAACAAAGGAGGAGGTAACAGTGCTTGATAGGAAGTATACTTATTACCTTGCTCATGTAACTGTAACCCCTCTGTACAGCATTTTTACAATAAAAATGTATAAAAAAAGATTATGTATCTGGATTCTCTGGCAGCCAATAAAAAAAGTGGGAATATAGTTACTTGTAAGAGTCACAGTGAATAAGAAATTATCAACAAATCAGCTGATTAGAAGAAGCATAACTTTTTCTCTCATTTGAATGCATTTCTTTCCATTTAATTTGGTCGATTCCCATCAACTAAGGACAAAAGTCTCAGCCAGTCCTTCCTTGATTTCCTTGTACCTGTAGTTACAATTCTTGAAATGTTGGGCTGAATGTACATCTTATCAGCTCAACAAATGGGCTTTGGAATCATATGCCTAAGTTCAATTCTTGTTATATAATTCATAGTTGGCTGATCTTAGGCATTGGAATAATCTTGATATAAGAAATAGATGTCTTTGTAACTTTCTAATGTTCTGTCTCCTCAGATGTAAAATGGGGATGCTAGTAGTACATACCTTCACAAAGCTAAATAAGGATTAAATGAGTTTATATGTATTAACTAAATGGTAAGTGGTTATAAGTAATT
This sequence comes from Dipodomys spectabilis, assembly GCF_019054845.1. Taxonomy (NCBI): domain Eukaryota; kingdom Metazoa; phylum Chordata; class Mammalia; order Rodentia; family Heteromyidae; genus Dipodomys; species Dipodomys spectabilis. Next base: position 11,781,715 of record NW_024870731.1, read on the forward strand.
GCTATATCTTTAGTTGTTATTACTCTAACAAGCTACTCCCACCATCTGTTGTATAGGTTTTTTGTTTTTGTTTTTTGCAACAGGGCTATTTTCTATTACAAGTTAGCTTGACAGCCTTTATGACATTCTTGACAGTTCTTTATATCTAATTATATGTTATTTTGTGCAAGTGTCTATCTGAATTCTTTTATCTAAGGTCAGAGAGTAATATCTTTTATTTATTCAATAAATATGACATACAGGTAATATAAAGAGACATTTATCATAATCAGTGGAAGCTTTAATCAATTCAAAAACAACCCAAACAGAATGTAAATAATGGATGATCCAATGTGCTATTCTTCTTTTGATTGGAGAATTGAATCCATTAATATTTAGGGTTCTTATAGAGAGATATGTCATGTTTCTGGCCATATTCTTGATTTCCTATATTTTGTTTTCTTTCTCTTTCTATGTTTACTAAAATGATCATCTAGTGATTTTTTTTTTTTTGATCAGTCGTGGGGCTTGAACTCTGGGTCTGGGCACTGTCCCTCAGCTCTTCAGCTCAAGGCAAGCGTTCTACCACTTGAGCTACAGTGCCACTTTCGGTTTTCTGGTGGTTTATTGGAGATAAGAGTCTCACGGTCTCTCCTGACTGGGCTGGCTTTGAACCGCGATCCTCAGATCTCAGCCTCCTGAGTAGCTAGGATTATAGGCATGAGCCACCAGCGCCCGGCCCATCTAGTGATTTTTGTCTGATGTGCTTTTTGATTTTGAGTGTTTTCTTCAGATTGTATACCTCCCTTCAGAATCTTTGTAATGGTGGTTTAGTGACCACAAATTCCTTTAATGTTTGTTTGTCATGGAAGATTTTGGTTTCACCATCTAATGTAAATGATAGTTTGGCTGAGTAGAAACAAGTACCAGTTGTTGATATTGAGTGGTTGGATTATACCAATTCCAGGCTCTTTGTGAATTGAGGGTTTGTGTGGAGAGGTCTACAGTGATTCTGATTTTCTTTCCATTGTAATATAGCTCCTTCCTTAATTTTTTGTGGTATTTAAAATCAGTTCCTTGCTATCCATGTTTGATGTTTTTACTATGATGTGTCTAGAAGTGTTTTTTCTTGGATCCAGTTTACTGGGGGTCCTATATGCTTCTGTTAAGCAGATAAGATTTTCTCTCTTAAGAGTGGGAGAAGGTCTCAGCTATTATTTTACTGAGTAGGTTTTTGATGCATTTACTATTAAATTCTTCTTCCTCATCAATCCCAATGATGTGTAGATTAGATTTCTTAGCTGAGCCTGCTAATTTCTGGACTCTCTGGTAGTTTCTGAGTATTTTGACTTTTTGTGCTAACTGCTTTTTTTTTTTTTTTTTTTTTTTGTCCGTGGGCTTGAACTCTGGGCCTGGGCCCTGTTCCTGAGTTCTTCAGCTAAAGGCGAGAATTCTAGTATTTGAGCCACAGCATCACTTCCAGTTTTCTGGTGGTTAATTGGAGATAGTGTCTCACAGACTTTCCTGCCAGGGCTGGCTTTGAACCATGATCCTCAGATCTCAGCCTCCTTAGTAGCTAGGATTACAAGCGTGAGCCACTGGCACCTGGCTAGCTCCTTTATTTTATCATTGACTTCTGAAGTGTTATTTTTCCAGTTCACTTATTCTGTTACCTATTGATTCCACTGTGGTTTGCATTGTGGAAATTGAAACTTTTATGGTTCCAAGATCAGTTTTCATAGTGTCCATTTCATCTTTTAATGTAGTGGATAGTGTGTCTATTTTTCTCTCCATATCTTTCTGGGAGTCTTGGATTTTCTTTGCCATTTCTTCTTTGAGCTCATGAAGTTGTTTTTGCATCTTTCCTTTTATTTCTTTGGCAAATCTGTCATCATTTTTTTTCTTTTAGTATATTTAATTGTAAAGATAGTGTTCGAAGGGGTTACAGTTATATGAATAAGGTAATGAGTCCATTTCCTATAGAGCATTGTTACCCCCTCCTTTGTTTTTCCCCTACCATTCCTTCCCTCCCCACCTCCATAACTCCTCCCTCCCTCCCCCAAGTTGTAAAGTTCATTTTCAACATAGTGTCTTGCACATCTCATTGTTACAATGGGTCAATTTATATCCTTATTTCAGCATTTTGTTATTTCCCTTCCCCTTCCCAAATTAGAAAAATGTATATACAAAATGCAGGGCACCAGAATCAAATACAGTAAAAACAGGGGTTATACCATGGGGGAAGAACATACAAAAGAAATGAAAAAAAAATCACATAGTACATTATAAATATATTAAAGACAACAGAAAGAAAGATAAGACCTCTTGTGTCCATTCATCTACTGAGGGGCATCTGGGTTGGTTCCATATGGTTCTTTTGTCATCCATATCTTTTTCATTCTCACTAGAGTCCTTCCCTGGATTGTTGTTGGATATTGGATTTAGTTTGTTGTCCTGATTGCTCATGAAACTTGTAATCTTTCCTTGTGATTTAGGCACTTGGCTTCAGGGATTGTCAGGGCCATGGTCCCAGGTTGGCCTGTTTGCACCTGACTAGTGGCAACCCTTGCTTGGCTTGGACTAATTCACACTGTGTAGGCTAGCCTACAGTAGATCCCAGGGCCAGTAAACGACTGTGTGTGTTCAGCCCTGAGCTAGTTTGACGGAGCTCAGAGCTAGGTTCTTGTAAGAGAATAAAATCTACTGAACTGCCAGTACTAGGCTCACCTGATATCCAAAACTGAGAAAATGGAAGAAATTCCATAGGACTAAAACACATTCTGGACATTATTATTTTTATCACAGTGGCCAGATGGCAACCTTCCCCTATTTTAGGGGAGATGAATCAGAAAATGAAAAATGTCATTTTTCTTTCAGATGAGGACATTGAAGAAAGATGTTAGCAATCAGTGAGCATGTTTCTACAATATAATGTCAAGCCCAGGTAGATTGATTTGTCTAGCACACACATGTATTGATATTTGTGTTATCTCAGTATAATTGGTTGTGATCTTACAGTAGCTAAGGGATGCATAAGCTTATCAGCTAATTTCAAGTTTGTTTTTAGTGATATTAATTAAAATTTCAAAACTATAAGGTGAAGGAGCTTCCCAAATTCCTTCTCTGCCAAATGTCCTGGGATCTTCTTGTATTTATTAGTCAAGATGAGCTAGATTATGTTGTAGTAACAAGCAATCCCAAAGTCTCAGTGGCTTAGCACAATGGACATTTCTTGCTCATGATACATGCCTATGGTTGTCAGGGGGCCTCTCTGCTCATTGTATTTACTCAGAGATTCAGACTAGCACATGCTTCCATGATTACTATGGCAGGGGAAAGAAACAGGGTGAATGGCACACTGGCTCTTAATTCTTCTGCTAAGAATTGATACCCTTCACTGCCATGCTCATTTCATTAAAAAGGGCAGGGAATTGCAATACTACCATGTACCTAAAGAGGGTGAAATAGAATATTTGTGAGGAGCTTGTAATCTAGCAATGCTGTTAACCACAGTAAAACACTAACTAAATGGTAAAACATTCTTTAAAGTGAGTCATCTCACTTATTTCATAGTAACTCTGTGATACAGGAGATCAGGCTCTTCTTACCCATTAGAACCTATTTTTTAAAGAAATTTACAGACCTGGGTGTATGACCTTCCAGGAAGACCTTATATTTCTACAGCTTTCTGTGAAGCAGATGTATTATGCTAAGGTCAAATTGTGAGTGTGAATGATGAATGCCACTTACAGGTTATTTGTTTCAAAGGGATCACTGTCTCAACCTAGTGTTCTGTTTCTACTCCTGTGAACTAGAATTCAATGTTTCAACTTGGACAAAGCATTTGAAGACAATGACCGTATGGGGAGATAGCATGATAAGATCGAGGGCACTGGAGTCTGTGAATGAATAGGTAGGACAAACCACTCCATTCACTAGATTACATGCTGCGGTTGTTTGCTTATTATATTATGCATCCTTGGGATCTCATTTAGGAATACTGGATTTTTGTTGTTGCTGTTGTTCACTTGTGAGCCCTTGAACTCAGGATCTGGTGCTGTCTCTGACCTTTTTGTTCAAAGCTAGTGTTCTATCAGTTTGAGCCACAGCACCGCTTCTAGTTTTCTGGTAGTTAATTGGAGATAAGGGTCTCATGAACTTTTCTGCTAGGGCTGGTTTTGAACAACAATCCTCAGATTTCAGCTTCCTGTCTAGGATTACAGGCATGAACCTCCTGTGCCTGGCTGAATTTTCCCTCTCTCTCTCTTTCTCTCTTCCTTTCTCTCTCTCTTTCTTTTTCCCTTTCCTTCTCCCTCTCCCTCTCCCTCTCCCTCCCTCCCTCTGTTTCTCTCTCTCTCCTTCCCTCTCTCTCCCTCTCCCTCCTCTCTCTCTCTCTCTCTCTCTCTCTCTCTCTCTCTCTCTCTCTCTCTCTCTCTTTTTCTTTCTGTGTATGCTGCTCCCAGGACTTGAACTCAGGGCCTGGGTGCAGTTCCTGAACTTTTTTGCTCAAGGCCAATACTCTACCACTTGAGCCACAGTTCTAATTTCAGGTTTTTTTGGTGCTTAATTGGAGATAAGAGTCTCATGGACTTTGATTTCTAGACTGGCTTCTAACTGCAATCCTCAGATCTCAGCTTCCAGAGTAGCTGGATTATAGACATAAGCCTGGCTAGGAATACTGGAATTTAAAGCACTGGTTCAAGGCTGACTTTCCAATCTGACAACTAAGAGAAGTTTCTGAATACTGTTGTTGACCATACATTTAACTGCTTCAAGGACAACATCAAAATATTTTTATGTATATGAGGGCTATCAAAATTGGTATAAAGATACTGATTCTCTTGTCTTAGTAAATGTGTCCACATTCAGTCCATAAAAACGTGAGCAAAATAGTACACAAGAATGTACTAAGAAAAACTGCAAAACACATAGGCACAGAGAAACTATGATCATGGCCTTGTTGAAATTCTACCATGACCATAATACTCCTTCTTAGTGGCTTTATATACATTGATGATTTTTAGAATATTCCACAATCAATATTTTCTCATTCAACACTCTGAGAAAATAAAGGCATTTAAGTGATGGCTGTATAACTACTGGAAGGGAAGAATCTCAATGCTCAAGTTGTTTCTTGAGGAAAATATAATTCTTCTCACATTTCAATAGGAAGAGGAATAGTATGGTGTTACTGATAGGTAATAGTGGAGATACAAATACGGTTGTTAAGATGCTCATTCAACTCTGTTTTCCAGAAGAAATAATATACATGTTTTTTGAAATAATTACATTGGTGGTGATACAGGAAGCACAAAAAGCATTTTGTAGGATTTGGGTTAGTTTTATTTTGTCCAAGAGTTGCACTATGGGGTCCTTTTCCATACAGTAGAAATGCACTGCTCAGTGCAAGTTATTATCCTATCTAAGTTCCAAATGTAACTTTCACTTTTTTTTGTTGTTGTTGTTGGTCGTGGGGCTTAAACTCTGGACCTGGGCACTGTCCCTGCGCTTTTCAGCTCAAGGTGAGCACTCTACCTCTTGAGCCACAGTGCCACTTACGGTTTTCTAGTGGTTTATTGGAGATCAGAGTCTCAAGGACTTTTCTGCCCAGGCTGGCTTTGAAGCGTGATCCTGAGATTTCAGCCTCCTGAGTAGTTGGATTACAGGCGTGAGCCATGGGGGCCCGGCCTAACTTTCATTTTTTGATGCTAGGACTAGAATTCAGCAAACCTCATTTGTGCCTGTAACTAACTGATCTTAAATAGGCTTTGCCAATGGAGACAGTAGAGGGTAACTGCTAGGTGGCCTTGCAGCCTGTCCTGGGAATGTCATCCTAGCAATGCTCTACACCTAACACAAATTCCTTCCTATAACAGTAACCGAATTCACTTTGCAATTTCTTTAATGCTTTGTAACTGTCACTGTTTCCTCTCAAGAGACTTTAATATCAGCTGGCTAAAGTTCTCTCCTCAGATCCACATCTTGTCTCCTGGAACTCTACTGAACTCAGAGATGCCAGTATCATATGAAAGATGCCCCATATTCAGAGATCTGTGTTTCAACTCTTAGAAAATAAGAAATTTGAATAATTCTAAATTCTTATTTATCTTGTAAGTCCCAAGAGCAATGACAGCTTCGTGAAATTTCTGTCTCCATTACTTCAGAAATAACTTTGAATACCTTTATTGTCCTAGTTAATAATCTTTTTTTAAGTCAGTTTTCTCTGTTTAGGTAAGTGATGTGATTTTTGTTTTCTGAGTGGACCCAGCCTGAAATATATTCTATATTCTTGTACCAAAGGAATACTTGATAACATTGATGTGGTTTTGGATTTATGATGTAGAGATCAAACGAAAGAGCTTAGAAATACTTTTTTTTTTTGACATTGTAAGATCCAATCACATGTTGGAAAGGATTGTTGACTAGAATTACAAAACTTTTTGAGAGGTCATTTGGGTCAGATGATGAGATCTTATATTAGTGATCAGGACAAAAGTGACTTTAGCTAACCAGAATGTACTTCATTTAATATCAAAGAGTCAGGCACATTCCTGTTATCAGCGTCTGGTCTTAAAGCTCCACATAGCACTGTGATGTTTCTGACTATTTATAATCTGTCAAAAATCTATGTGGGGAAAGTTGACCAGGGCCATAGAGGAATAAGCATGGTACTTATGAACCAAGATGGCCACAGTCATGTCAAATTGCAACCATATACCAAAAAAACCCCCAAACAAACAAACAACTCCAAAAAAACAAACAAAAACCAATTTCTTGGGAGGGAAGAAACTTTTTCTGACCTACTGAAAATTGCTAATACCCACATGTACAAGATTGGCCCTGATTTGAATAGATTATTAAAGTTTGTGAGTTCAAATAGATAATTATTTTATTCACTTCATTTAATTGGAATTTATCTTTAAAAACAAAATTAAATCAACAAATACATGAATATATTATTAAGAATTACTAGAGATCTGTATACAACAAAAGAAATGTCTATTGACTACACTGAGCCTAGTCAAAGTCTCTGGAAGGTTTTAAGAATATATCAGGTCCTTATCCCTAGCTAGAAAGAGTAGAGTGAAATTTACAAAACAACAACAACAAAAAGGAATTTCTAGTACCAAGGCATTCAGGTTACAGTAGTAGATGAGTCCTGTTTCATAGAAGCAGTGCTTCTTGAGTTGGGTACTGGAAGCTCAGGCCTATAATCCTAGCTACTCAGGAGGCTGAGATCTGAGGATTGCGGTTCAAAGCCAGCCTGGACAAGGTAAGTCTGTGAGACTCTTATCTCTCTAATTAACCACCACAAAACCTGAAGTGGCACTGTGGCTCAAGGGGTAGAGTGCTTGCCTTAAGCTGAAGAGTTGAGGGACAGCACCCAGGCCCAGAGTTCAAGCCCCACAAGTGACAAACCCCTCCCCCCCAAAAAACCCAAACAAAACAAAACCAAAAAACCAAGAAAACAAACCAGGGCTTCCAATTTTGAGCTCCTCATATGTTCAATAGTTCTGTAACAACCATGCAAAACCAATAGTATTAGCACAGTTTATACATGTATTAACTACTCAAGAGACTTGTCCAAAGCAACCCCATTATAGATGCATATCTACTTTCCTGGCACCATTCTAGAGAATGACTATTGTCTTAGGGACATTATAATAGTCTTTCACTAATGAATATTTTGATTTGAATAATAAATTGGATGGTCACCTTATCTAACTAGTAAGTGAAAAAGATGGCAATTGAGCTCAGTCAAATCCTATCTGCCTTTTATGAGTTCGTATGCCTCTGAGTCTTCCAAACTAGTAATTGCTTGATTTTATAGTACAAGAATCATCCATGGATAAAACAGAGATGGATATTTCTGGTATCAGCTTAAATTTCTTAGAAGAATTTAGAGAAATCACAGTTTGCCCAATCATTTCCCAATGTGCAAATAACCTTAGAAGATATTCTATATATAAACTTATTATATAAAATATACTAATTATATATTATTATATATTAGTATATTATATTACATATTAGTATATACACTATAATTATATAAATATAGTATGTACATTTTATGATAATAGGTATACATTACATAATAAATTGCATAAATAATTATAAACTAAAAAGTATATGAATTATACATTTTTATCATCATTAAGTAGTGTACAAAGGAGTTTCAATTTAACATGATAATTTATGAGTACAATGCATCTTGATCAGTGTTAACCCTTCCACAATTCTCCTCCTTCTTTTTCTTTTTTTAAATAAGTTTTTTTATTGTGAAAATACTGTATAGAAGGGTTACAGTTACATGAGCAAGGTAATAAGTATATTAAGCATTGTTGCCTCCTCCTTTGTTTTTCCCCTACCATCCCTTCCCTCCCACCTCCACAACTATACCCCCTCCTCCGCCTAAATTGTAAAGCTCATTTTTCAACATAGTGTTACAATGAGTCAGTCTGTATCCCTATTTAAACGTTTTGTTTTTTCCCTTCCCTCCCCAAATTATACCAACATCAAATACAGTGGAAACGGGTTATATTGTGGGGGAAGGGCATACAAAGCAACAAAAAAAATATTCACATGGTACCTTATAAATACATTAGAAACAATAGCAAGAAAGTAAAAACCACTGTGTCCCTATCTTGGGGTTCATTTCACTTAACTTCATCTTATCTGGTCAGATGTATATAGCTTTTGACCTTTTCTACTTGTCCCAGACATATACTAGTTATTGCAAATAAGGGACCTATGTTTCTTTGGGCCTGGCTTACTTCACTTAATATAATTTTTTTGCAAGTCTTTCCATTTCCTAACAAATGGGGCAATGCCATTCTTTCTGATGGAGGCATAGAAATCCATTGTGTATATATACCACATTTTCTTGATCCATTCATCTACTGAAGGGCATCTGGGTTGGTTCCCTATCTTAGCTATGGTAAATCATGCTGCAATAAACATAGTCGTGCTGGTAGCTTTAGTATGGTCTTGTTTGTGATCATTTGGGTAAATGCCCAAAAGTGGGATTGCTGGGTCATAGGGGAGCTGTATGTGGAGTCTTTTGAGGAACCTCCATACTGCTTTCCAAAGTGCTTGAACAAGTTTACACTCCCACCAACACATCCCACCACATCCCCTCCAGTATCTGTTGTTAAGAGTTCTTGATTATAGTCATTCTATCTGGGGTGAGGTGGTATCTCAATGTTGTTTTGATTTGCATTTCTTTTATGGCTAGAGAGGTTGAGCATTTCTTCATGTGTCTATTGGCCATTCTTATTTCCTCTTCAGAGAAGTTTCTCTTTAAGTCTTTAGCCCACTTATTTATTGGGCAGTTGTTTCTTTGAAAATTTGTTGCTGGGGGATTTAATTTTTTGAGTTCCAAGTATATTCTAGATATAAGACCCTTGTCTGTTGAATGGCTAGTGAAGATCACCACCCATCCCTTCAGATTACCTAGTCCCATTTTCATATATTTGCATTGAATATTATGACTCTCCATTCCTCTGTTTGTCTGCTTCCTTCTCCTTAAGCCCCAAACTCACTCAGACTAAACATTTTTCAGCTTTTTGGTATTCCTTTGGTTAAACTATTAGTTAATTGTCTAGAGAACTTACATTATAGGAATCCACCTTTTTTTATGCCATACATTTGATTTTTGTATATATGCCTATGGCCTTCTATACCTTTTCATTTATGTTTACATTTTAGTTTTAACTTCCACATATGAGAGAAAACATGGACCATTTGTCTCTGCCTGATGTACTTCACTTAACAAATTTTTTCCAGTCCATACATTTCTCTGCAAATGACATAATATTCTTGTTCTTGGTGGATGAATAAAGTTGCATTGTATATATATATATATATATATAAATATGTATGTATGTATGTATCCAAGTATGAATAAATATCACATTTTCTTGAACCATTTGTCCATTGTAGTATATCTGAGTTGTTTGCATAATTTGACTATAGTGAATAGCGCAGCACTGAACATGGTTGTGCAAGTGGCTTTACTGTATACTGATATAATCTTTTGGATGAATTCCCAGGAGTGGTATTGCTGGATCATAGGGTAGTTCTAGTTTTAGTTTTTTGAGGAATCTTAATAAGGTTCTTTTTTTCTCCTGTATCCTCCTTAGCATTTATTGTTATTTGAATTATTAGTGATAGCCATTCTGACTGAAGTGAGATGGAGTTCAGTGTTGTTTCACTTTGCATTTCCTTCATGGAAGGTATGTTCATCATTTTATTCATGCATTTATTGTCTATTTTTCCTTCTTCTGAGAAATGTGTAATTATTTTTATTAATTTGGTTATTGATTTTTGGGGGTGTAGCTTTTTGAGTTCCTTGTATATTCTTGTTACTAGGTTCTTGTCAGATATACCTGACAAAGATTCTCTCTTATTCATAGGCTGTCTTCTTAGCTTAGTAAGTATGCCTTTCTTTGTGAAGAAAGTTTTTATCTTGATGCAATCCCATTTGTCATTTCTCTCTCGTATTAGATGAGCCCCTAGAATTCAACTGGGAAAGTTCATGCCTATTCCAGTACGCTCTAATGTTCCCCCTACTTCTTACTGTAGTATCTTCAGGGTTTCAGGTTAATTGAGGTTCCTGATCCATTTTGAATTCATATTAGTATAGGGTGACAGAGAGGAATTTTGTTTTAATCTTCTGCATAGGAATATCCAGTTTTCCCAACACCATTTGTTGTAAGACTGTCTTTTTTCCAACATACATTTTTGGATCACTTGTCAAAAATCAGATTACCAAAGATATATGGGTTTTTTTCTAGATCTTCTAGTCTGTTCCATTTGTCCTTGGGTCTTGTGTAGTTCAATGATAGCACCAAAAACCTACTTTAGGTGACATGCTTTCACTTTCATGCTTAGAACATTGTTTAATATATAGTAAGTACTCAGGAAATGTTAGCTAGGATTATTAAAGGTCAGCATTGGGAAAGATATTTGTCAAGGTTTCTTTGGCAAGAGAGTTTCCTTTAACCAGATAACTTGGGATGAGCAGAGTTGGAAGAGGTAGGGGAGAATGATGGAAGGGGTGACATTGATTATGATGCATTGTATTCGTAAACTAACATGCTAAATTTAAATCCTCAAAGATAATAAAAATTTAATAATAATATTCATCATAATAATGATAATAAAAGAAAACTTCCTTTAGTACTTAATAGGTTTCCAGCATAATCCCTTTTGGTCAGGTATCTGTCTACGGTCTTTGATTTGGAAGAAGTAGATTCTTTCTGAGCCTAGATATCAGTTTATATGGTAATGTCCATGATTTTCTACCTTATTTGTGCAGAATTAAAGGCATATTGTCTATCTAGTGTGTATAACTAATTAGATACTCTTTCTTTATTTTTTAGAACCAAACCTTTCACAAGGAAATACTTATTGTGAGCTATGTTCATGGACATCTGCTAAGAAGTATTGTCAATTGTCAGGGAAAACTGTAAAAGGTAAATTCTTAGCCACTAGTTCTCAACCATTTGGCTATACTGAGAGTGGGGTTATATAATCATATTACATGATGATAGGCCTTATACAACATTGTTCTTTCCTACTAGTCAGATAGAAGTTCATAGAAGAATGCCTCATGACATGTCAACCAAAAATATTAAGACATTATACCAGTGACCATCCCCTTGCAATGACATTAATCCAACACCAGCTAAAGTTTGAACTCTTTTGTAAGTCTTCAATAAAAGTCTGTTGGGAGAAAATATGAGACAGGCATTTATTGAAAGGCTTTATTTTATACCCATTCTCACACATCACCCAGATGAACCATGAATTATACTTTCCCTATTTTTATATAAAACTATATACACCGCACTGTACATGTAAAACAAATTTGGAAAGGAGCCTCAAGCTGGCCTCTGAAATTGTGTAAGCAATTATCACATTTTTGTGCGCAAATGCAGTAATTATATGTGTAATTTGGCAGCTGGGTTTGAAAATTTGGCCTTAAATGGAACATAGACAGGAAAAATAAATGTTGGAAAATGCCAATATTTTATAAAGATTTTGAATCAAATAATGGTGAAATTATTGCAAGCCATCTTAATTTTTAATTATAATGATCATTACACAATATACAATAATTTTTTGAGAAAGAAAAGAACTATAGATCAATTGCCCATCGTTTTTGTCAGGGAAAAAAATGGCTCATTTCTTGGGAGGATAATTGTATTTCCAGAGGTTATGGTACATATTTCAAACGCTTTTTTTTCCTTATAAAGAAAAGATAGTGATTGCTGACTAGTTCAAGTTCCATGACATGTTACTACGGGAGAATAGAACTCTTTGTACTGATTGCTTTAGAGAAAAAGTAATATTTGAGCTAGTAATCTTAAATTAGATAAAGCTTTCCTATAAGCATTTAAGCTTTGGAATATAAGATTATAGCCCAAATGAAGAGTAATTTAGATTTCTTTGATCTAGATTTAAATTGAATGTACACGTAAGAGCATAGCTAGCTTTCATATTACCATCAAGATTGACGCTAATGCATATGATTTTTCATGTGCATGTGAAAGCTAGCAACTTAGATTTAATATATGAGTGGCCCTAAAGAACTGTTATCTCTGGTTGTTAGCAGGGTAACATAAAGGTTAATTTTGCAAGCTCTATAGACAGCCTGGATTCCGATCCTAGCTCTACCTTTCTATTAGCCCTTTTGGCACCTCAGTTTCCTCATCTAGTGAAATGGGAGTACTTATATGCCTGCCAAATAGAGCTTTTGTAGGGATTGAATAAGATAATCATTTGAAGCACTTTTATAGTGTTTGGCACTGGTTAAGTCCTCAAGCATAGCTTTAAAAAGCTAATTTTCTTCCGAGTGTTACACCCCAATCATCACTAAGTAATCAGCAAAGTGTAGCCAACTCAGAAATGCAATGTTCAGGGAAGAAAATATCAACAAGTAACCCAAATATCTGGCAAGTCCATGGGAGATTCAGATCTTTCATGATGATGTAACAGCCCCAGTGGGTGAGGAGGAAGCAAACAATGTGGGCAGAGCTCAGTGGTAGGATTTTCTTTCAATACTGTTATGGTTTGCATATGAAGTGTCCCCCAACACAAAGATTTCATGTACTGAAAATGTGGCCCCCAGGTGGTGGTGGTACCATTATTGGGAGTTTCTGAAAACTTCAGGAGGTGGGGTCTAGCTGGAGGAAGTAGGTCACTGGTGGGAGAATAGCACTGGGGGCTGTATCTTATCCCAGGCCCTACTCTGTCTTTCATTTTCTGCTTCACAGAAATGGACAACTTCGCATTTCTATGCCCTCTATCATGAGTCTTTGTCTCACAATAGGGTTGTCTGACTAGACGGAAACTGCAAGTCAAGTACATCTTTCTTCCATTTCAATTGCTCACCTCAGGTATTTTGTCACAGTGATTAAAATAATGTGTCTAACTCAAATGCTGTATAGTTCTCAGACCTTCCAAGCCTATGTTTATCTAGGAGCTAAAAACAAATCTTGATTAAGGAAATCTCTTGCATCTGGATGTCAGTGGCTCACATCTGTAATCCTAGCTACTCAGGAGGCTGAGTTCTGAGGATCACAATTTGAAGCCAGTTCAAGCAGACAAATCCATCAAACGTTTATTTTCAGTTAGTCAACAAAAAGCTAGAAGTGGCGATGTGGCCCAAGTTGTAGAGTGCCAGCCTTGAGTGAGAAAAACAAGCCAAGTGAGAGCATGATGCCCTGAGTAACTGGAGTGCATGCATGTGCATGTGTGTGCATGCTCGCACGCATGCGTGTCTGTGCGCACACACACACACACACACACACACACACACACACACACACAAACACAAAAAAAGGAAAAAAAAAGATCTTTCTCTTATATAAGTCTACAAAGGAAAAGAAAGGAATTTAATACATATTCAAAGGACTATCATACACAATATAGTATATATTAGTGGCTAAATACCAGATGAATATAAACAAAAATACATGCTTTAGGGGGGCTGAGGGGAGAGAGAGAAGAGAGAGGGATTTACAGGTAGCTTTTTGCAAGTTTTCTTAGAACATAATGTATAAAACAGGTATTGAAAGTTGTAAAGATTTTGGTTAAAGGGACATAATAGGTTTAGAGAGGAATTCCTGGTATAGAAAAGAGCATAAACAAGATAAACAAGAGGGAGAAGAGGGAAAGAATATTTAGGGCATCCAACTTGGTGAGGTATCATGGAAACAGGCCAATAAGTAAGACTTGGCTGTATTTGGAGAGCTTTGGAATGATATGGTGAGAAGATTGGTCTTAATTTAGTAAGCACCAGGCAGCTTTTAAAGATGAGTGTCTTGATCAATCTGTGCTTTAAGGCAATACATTTCAAACTATCAGAGAATCACTTCAAAATCTTGTTGAAAAACAAAAGCCGAACTAATGATGATATAAGCAATCATCACTTCAATTTAATTATTAGTAATGTAAGAGTTTTCTTGTTTACATAAAATTATTATTACATTTGGATATGTTTCTTTGTTTTTGAAAACTTTGGTTTAAAAATTATGAGGAAGTCCTGTAAATACGTATCTTGTGTTTTTTTCAAAATTTTGTTATAAGCTTCTTTTGAAAATAAATAATGCATCTTGTAAAGATACACAAATCCAAATGGTAGAAATAACTTACTGGCCATTTTAACTAAATTTTCTTTTGCTAAAAGATTTTTGCTAAAAATTGGCTTTAGTAGGTCTTCTTCTTCTCTGATATCAATCAGTAGTTTGTGCAAACCAGTGAACTGTTTTACATTGTTATTAAAATGGATTCAAATGCCACTGAAATTCTTCATTTGGAAGAGTTTTAGAGTAGTTAAAAATGCAGTATTTGCTGACAAAGGTATTATTTTATTTTGAATCTTGTTTTGTATGTGCCATTTCAGCATACATGTAGCAAAACTAAGGTTCGAACTCAGGATCTTGTGTTTGCTATGCATGTTCTCCATCAATTGAGTCACTCTTTAGCATTTCCTTGCTTGAGTTTGCAAAATTATTATTAGCTTCTGTTCAAGGGTTCTTTGTATAAATCTTTAAGCCAGGTGTCCATTTTTACCAGGGATGGTTTAATTACAATTCAGTTATATAGTTTTGAGCCTGCATTTTACCTAGCTAGACTAAGGTACAATACACTGAATGTACAAGCCAGGCCAAATCATCCTAATCTTTTCAGTTCTTGGATATCTCATGTATCTTATTCACTCTTGGCATTTTCACTAAAGAGGTGAAGATATCAATGTGAAACTATGTAGCAAATTTAAACTTTAAAAAACATACATATATATGTATATTTATGTCACTTTGGCACCCCCAGCAAATCATTTTGCACATTTCTTGGACATGTATACCCTTGCATATTGAAGATCACTAGATCTCTTGTGTAGAGACTGGAATCAAGTTAAAAAAAGAGTTTTCCAGGAATACTCAAGAAATAAGACTATCTGACCTCAAGGAGCTTTAAATTACATAACGAGACAGAACATATTCTCGCGAAGCAATTCCAGGCTAGTTACCAAGCCATGAATCAATGATTTGGGCAGAACTGTAAATTGAGGATATGAGGGAGGAAGTAGCCTTGCCTTCCCCATGGAATATCTTGCTCCTTGGTGCATGAAGTTGTGCCAGAGTGATTCATTTCCATTGATGAAGTCAGCCTCATCCAGAGATATAACTTCAAGGAGAATATTTTAAGTTTCTTATACTTCAGTCTGAATGTATTTTAAGGAATTTTCACATTTTGCAGGGTTGTTCTGAGGATTAAATGGCCACCACAATATCTGGCACATCAAATATGCTCGGCAGTCAGTGATTAGTATTAATGAAATTAGCAACAGGAGTTTGAATGTGGGAAGAAATATCTCTGTGTGTATCTGTAGGGAGGTGTGTGGTGGAGTAAGGAATAAAAAATGTGGATTCAACTGTAGAATATTATGCATTTCTGTGTCCGTGAGTAAAATGTATAAAAACTTACATGAAGTATGTACGGGTCCTCTCTAGAAATCATGAAAAAATGGATTTATGGGATAGTTACATTAATAGTGAGTTTATTTGGGACCATTTTTTAAAACTTTTATGGCTCTAGTATTTGAACTAAAGGCCTTGTATTTGCTAAGCAGGTGCTCTACCACTTGAGCCACACCTCTAACCATTTTATGCGTTAGTTATTTTTCAGATTTTTATCTTTTGGGGCTGGCTTTTCTACTCATGTGAGCCAGCTTGCTTGGTGAGATAGTTTTTTAAAAAATTAAAATTGTACAATTCCATAAGTCAAATTATGAGCACAATACATCTTGATCAGTGTCACCCTAACATAATTCTCCCTCATTTCCCCCTTCCCATTCTTTAACACAAATTACATAGTTCAATTTTTACATAATGTATATTGAATGTAATGACTGCATTTTCTGTCCCTATTTCCTCTATTTGTCTATCCCCCTATTACCCTCCCATAATATGTTTTTGCTTCCTGGTATTCATTTTGTAAACAGTTTGTTAGTTGTTCAGAGGAGTTATACCACTGGACTTACACTTTAATTAAGATATAAACATATGTGGTCTATTTAGCTCCAGGCACCTACCTGGGAGGTCAGAACTTCCATTGGTCCAGATAGGTTGAATTTATGATTTGGAGCTGTGGAAAGATGGCTCTCTCTCTTCTAGGAAAGCTCAGTCAACTATCACAATTTAGAAATAAGTAGATCATGGTGAACACCAGACATAGTTACAGGAGTTGCAGGGATTTAATTATATTTACTAGGGACTACTCCATAAGTAGCTGATACCAAGGGATAAGTGGGGAAGAACGAATCTGAGGCGGCACATAATTTGTGTCTAGTACATGCGTTCTATGCATGCTGGTTATGTCTCTCAAAGGTGCTGGAATAAGAGAAAGAGAGCAACCATATTGATACTCTAAGCAAAAGGGTACATTAAGTGCTAAGTCCTTGAGGCCAGAAGGGAAGGTGGGAGCACAGAGTGCTGAGAAGTATGAAAGAAGTCAATGTGGTTAGGTTGGAGTACATGATGGAAAGATTGGAGAGGGGATAAGAGAGAAGGGCAGAAAGGCAGTGGGGCTTCGACCCTGGAGACTATTTTAATCTGGCAAGGTCTTTGACTCTGACTCTTGAAAAAGAGGAAGCCCCTGCATCTTGTATATACATTTTTCTAATTTGCGGAGGCGAGGGGAAATGAGAAAATGTTGAAACAAGGATACAGGTTGACTCATTGTAAGACATACAAGTCACTATGTTGAAAATGAACTTTACAACTTCGGGGCAGGGAGTGAGGGAGGAGTTGGGGAGGTAGGGAGGAAAGGGATGTTAGGGGAAAAACAAAGGAGGGGGTAACAATGCTCGATAGGAAATGTACTCATTACTCATGTAACTGTAACCCCTCTGTACAGTATTTTTATAATAAAAATATATATTAGAAAGAGAGGAAGCCATTAACTTGAGGTAAAGGAATGGCAAGATAAGAATAATCTTTCTGAAGAATTATTCTATGAGTTTTGATGGAGAATGTCTTACAGAGGAATAAAGGAAGACTCTACAAGACCATCTGGGAGAGCCCTGGACCAGGGAGCGGCTGTTGAGGTGATGAGATGCTGGATTCTGGTGATATTAAATTAAAGGTGTCAGGGTTTGCTAAGGGTAGGATGTGCAGTATAAAAAGGAAGAAATTAAAGAAGAGTCCACAAATTTTGGCTGGGGAAACTGGAAGAAGAGAAATGAATCTTAATGAAGCCAGGTTCCCTTTCTTCTGGTCTATTTTTGCCAATAAGACGTTACCACTGAACAGGATCGTCTATTGTCAGATATTTCCAGTTGAGTTGACTCATACCACATAGTATTTTTAACTAATTTATGTTTTATATTCATTCGACATACTTAAATTAAAAGTTAAGTTTTCCATTATGCATTAACTCTAGTAGTATCTCTGACAGAGAAAAAGGAAAAAAAATGACCCTTAAAAGAAGTTGCCTGGATGGTCACGATGGCTTTATGTGTGTGTGTGGGTGTGTGTGTGTGAGAGAGAGAGAGACAGAGAGAGAGAGAGAGACAGAGACAGAGAGACAGAGAGAGACAGAGAGACAGAGAGAGACAGAAAGAGAGAGAGAGAGAGAGAGAGAGAGAGATGGGGGAGAGGTAGTAAAATGTCCTTATTTTTAATGTTCTTATTTTTATCCTTCAATGAAACTCCTTATGTGATATTTGAGATTGCTTAAGATGTTGTCATGCCAGTTTTCATTGTTATTGATGCGAAACACTCTAAGAATATCTCTGGCTCATGCAAAAGGTCCTGAAATATTTCAATGATTTATGAAACAAAAGGCTTCCTGAATGCCTACGAAGCAACACTGATGGCTTTGACGAATGCAGCAGCAAGCATTTATTACAGCACCTGGAACACAGTTACCTGGCTGCTCTTTGTTCCATTAACAAGTTGTGAAAAAGTCTTGGTGGAGCTTTTAGCTGTAAAACATCTTAGAGTGTAATCTGTTTTTAGAAGATTAATTCCATCTGAAACCGAGAAGCAAATGATAAACAGCTTCCAGGAGACCAGAGAAATAGATCGTGTTATAGTTGAGAACACTAATATGGTTCTATACTTCAGGAAACTTCGCAGGAGAAAAAAAATCCGATAAGAAAAATGAGCTGAGCCATGTTTATTGGATGAAATCAGTTAGGATATTTTTGCCAAGGTATGGTAAAGAGGAGAGAAAAACAGACATTTCTCACTTTTTTTTTTAAGACATAGAAATTTTATTTTAAAGGCACTTTTGGGTTCGTATAGTAACTTGAAAACTTCCCACACTCTCTAAAATTTTCCCATTCATTCATTCATCCATCCATCCATTCATTCATTTATTCTTCATCTATCACTTGGGCTTTCCTAGCAGAAAAGCTCAAACCTATATGATTCCTGGAGTCCAGCCAACAAGGATATGAATAAGATCTAGTTGACGGAAGTTCTACTTGGGACTAAGATTTTAATGACAAAGAAGGGAATAGTTTGATTTGTCCTCAGCCTCCAAAGGGAAGGAGTTAGACTGCAAGATTTTGCTTGTTGTGATTTATATCTTTAATGACTTGAGTCAAAGCACACTGTGATCAGCGAGGTCAGTAAGATGGGAGTTTTAGTGCAGCTCAGGGCAGACTGTGAATGATTAGCAAATGTGAAACCCAGCGTATGCCTTGTGGAAAGACACACGATGACAAATAACACTCCTTAGAGTTTTAGACAGACAGGCACAGGGAGAGGAAATGCTGCTTACCCAGGGCATAGTAACATATGACATTTACCACCCTAAGGAGATGTTGCAGATGGAAAATATTATCAATTCTAAAGGAGTTTTTAGATACATTTGCAGATGATAACCATAGAAGTTTTGAATGCTTCTGAAGTCTTCCAGAGTTTTTGGATGTTCTATTCATTCACTACTCCTCCTTTGCTTGTGAATCCTGTGTGCTGCTAGTGAGGTCTAAACATGACATCTTTTATTTTCTAATTTCAGGCAAACGTGGTAGAATGAAGGAGTCATACATTTATTTATTCATTCAGTCAGTCAACATTTATTTAGCACCTGTTCACAAGGCATTAGGCTAGGCAATGATGAATAAGAAATGAAGGACTTTTTGTTATAAAATTACTATTATCTGGTAAGTAATAATAGTTATTGCTCTTATACTTGCCCATGCTACATAAATCCTGGTTGAAATGGTTTGACAGAAACAGAAACAACACAGATTTGTCTGGCTTTCTTTTCATCTGTAATTATAAGACCTCCGCTTAGGGGAAAGGTCCTGCACTCATCATTGGGAGTCCCCTGTGGTTTTGGATGGATAGCTGTCTGGCTTCCTTTCACTTTGGCCTCCTCTCCCGTGGCAGTTCTCTGCCTGGGAGGCTGAGGCCATGGCTGAGCTGCTCTCCTGTGGGTTCCATTTCTTTTTGCTGAGCTGGTGCTGCTGGTGCTGGTGCTGCTGCTGTGTGGTGTTCCTTAGGTGGGAACCGTGTGTCATACTTTTTGAAGACTTGGATGTCAGTGCCATACCACACTTCCAGCAGAAATAGATCGCACATGTCTCCCACCAACTTTGGACCACATCATGATAAATAGCTAATTGTGCCACTGTCCTAAAGAGCTTTACTGCAGCAGATTGTTCCGTTCTTGTAGTTTTCCCTCCCCAATTCTTCATTCCTTCTCTCCCCTCTTCCCACCCCCAGAACCACAACTGTAAATGCAGCTCATGGGGGCTAGGGTAGAAGACAATGAGGGGAAAGACTGGCAAATCCAGGCGACAGCTCTTAATTGGAAATCACCCTCTCTTACGTTGACCACAGTTAATAATTTGGCTGTGCTTCTATTTATAGCTTGAAGTTACTATTTGCAAAGATGAATAGACATTTAGAGGATTTGTCTAAAAATGTGCTTGTTTGACGTTACTATTATTTTGATATGAAACAGAATTCTAGGTTCAAAATAATTTCTACTTAAAATTTTAAAGAAGTATCCCACAGTTTCCTAACATGTTATATCCAAGGTCTTTCTTCATGCTGTACTTCCTTCTTCCTTCTCTGGTAACGTGTCCTTAAGAGATTATCTATGAATCTTTATATTATTCTCAGTGGTCTGAAATATCATTAAGTTATCACAGGGGACAAGTCTCCTCAAGGTCATCCTGTTAAGCACTTTATGGTTGTCTTCAATTTCATGACTTCTGTCTTTTTTCCCACTCTGGAAATTTGTCTTCATTTGTTTCTTCCTCTTCCTTTTCTTTATTTCACCCATAGACATTTGGAATTAGTTCTCTGCATGTTTTCATTTTTATTTCTTTTTGTTTTTGTTGTTGTGGGGCTTAAACTCAAGGCCTGGGCTCTGTCCTTGAGTTCTTTTGCTCAAAGTTAGCTATCTTCCACTTTGTTGCGTATTTCATTTTCAACTTAGTGTATAGTGAGTGCCACTGCTGCATTTGCTTCTTTTTATTTTTATATTTAAGTAGTTGTGTAAAGAAGTTACCATTTTGCAAAGCAGTTTATATATACAATACATCATAGTTCTTAATTGTTAAAATATCCTTTTTAAAAAATAGTAGTTAATTCTTGCTTTACAAGTGCAGCTTTCCCACAAGCTATGACAAAGGAATTGGGCTTTCATCACATTCCTGAGGGCATTTTTTTTTTTTTTTGCCACTTCTGGGGCTTGAACTCAGGGACTGGGATCTGTCCATGAGCCTCTCTGTGCTCAATACTAGTTCTCTACCACTTGAGCCACAGCACCATTTCTGACTTTTTCTGAGTAGTTTATTGGATATAGGAGTCTCACAGACTTTCCTGTCCAGGCTGGCTATGAACTACAATCCTGAGATCTCAGCCTCTTGAGTAGCTAGGATTACTGGCACCTGGCTTTGAGGGCATTTCTTGCAAAAAAAAAAAAGAATCATAAGAAATCTGTGAGAATCTGGACAGAGAAATGAAATTAAATCTTAGGGATACAGTTTTGTCTGTGGTGTGATATTATCTTGTTAACTATTATGAGAAGTTTTAAAATAAGTTGCATTTCATTTTAAATTTGTTTAAAAAATCTTTCCTAGTTTTTTTTTTTTTTTGGGTGGGAAGTGAATCATGACCTTTCAGTCAATCTTTGGCCCTCATTTTAGGTTAAGTGGGATTAAACTAGGCATAACAACACACACAGCCAAATTGTGTGTGTGTGTGTGTGTGTGTGTGTGTCCTGCATTTTTCCTCACCTATGGTCTTCATTGCTAGAGTGATTAATTATAAACATTTTTTTCCTGTAAATAAAAGATAAAGGACTAGAAGTTATTTCCGATGAAATGAACTACTGTTGATGAATCATTTCTTCCTAATAAGTTCTGATAGTTGAGACTTCAGAACTCTGCTTCCCATATGTTACAGTTATTTTTAAATTATAAATCTGATATTTGTGAGTGTTGCCAAGGTTAGCAGTGAGGTTAGATGATTCCCGAAGGCATTTTGGCATACTCGGTACTTACATGTTTTTAGACATGAGGAAAGAGAAGCAGGAACGTCTTGTCCTGGCAATTCTCCACATTTCTCTTTAACCTCTCCAACACAAGCATCTTTATTTTTATTTTTATTTGGGAATACCACTAGATTAAGGATCTATACCATTTGGAAAAATCTGCAAAAGTGCTTCCCATTGATAAATGGGCCAGTCTTTGCCTCTAAGGGGGCTAGGAAATATTATCATTAATATGATATGATGGTATTGCTCAAAGATATCTTACTCGAATAACATTCTGCTTTTTACTAATGTACCTGGGTTAATGAATACATTCATAATGGATTAACCAAGTCTACTCAGCTTTCTTAGATAGAAACATTGCCTTTTGCTTCTTTGTCGTCATTCAAGGCAAGATAGGGCAGAGTTTTGTGTAGTTCAGGTTGATATACCAAAGGATTTTGATGTCAACTCGAAATATTGAATATTAGTATAGGTTTTAGAGTTTATTCCAAGAGGATATTGAACTTAGAACATTTGAGAAAGGGAAATAGATGTCATATGGACATGGAGATGGAAACATTTATTAAATTTAAACCCTAAGTGTAGGATAAAATGAGCACTATTGTTAATCATATAAACTGTAAAGTAAGATAAATACAGTAATTTCAGATGTCATCAAAGGCAAGCCTCTCCTATTATTTTATTATGACTCACTGCATATCACAAATGCACACACACAAACATACACAGACACAGGCACACATACACACACACACATGCACACAGGTATAAACCCATCATTCTTGTGTATTTCTTCTATTTCACCATTATAGGGTTTTGTGTGTGTGTGCTGGTGGTACTGGGGCTTGAACTCAGGTGTGGATACTGTCTCTTAGTTGGCATTCTACCACTTAAGCCAAGCTCCACTTTTGGCTTTGCATTGGTAAGTTAGAGATAAGAGCCTCACAGACTTTCTTACCAGGGCCAGATTCAAATTGCCATCCTTATATTTCAGCCTCCTATGATTACAGGTGTGAGCTACCGATACCCAACTTTGCTTGGTGTAACATTAGCACCTCTTTGAGATTTTGAAATACAGAAGCATTGAAAACAAATTTAAAATGAAAAAAAAAAAAACTTCCCACAAACTGTAGTCATGAAAACATTTCTCCCTATGGTTCAAGAGGTCTTGATTTTAGCACTCAATTTCTCAAACATACTTAAAAGCTTCAAGGTTGACTATGGGAAACCCAGACATTACAATCCTGTCCCATCCACTTCAGAATGTAGGCAGTAGACCAATATTTGAGCTACAGGCAACTAGATCTAAGAAAACCTTTCAAAAGAGTCTAGTGAAAGCAAGAACAGTTCTTTAATTAATGATGTAACATTTTAGAAACTTATTTCAGAAACTTATTTTTCATACTACCTGAAAAAATTTAGTATTTATTAATGTTCTGTGATAGGTTATATGTACAGATTTATGCCTTACTAGAAAAGTCCAAATCGAGCATATTTTGTTTAAATTAACAACAAAAAATGTAGAGAGAATTGGGGGAAGGGTTGAAGGATTAGGTAATGAATAAGAGAAACAGATGCAGATGAAATACGATTTCCTTCATGTGGTGTATTTCAGGGAATCTTTAATTCACCTGAATATGGCTATGAGTTATGCTTAGAGTATTGTATTAGAATTCCTCGTAGGAAGGAATTTAGATATACACGTAAAGTTAAATATGGTTAGACAGTAAAATATTGATTGCTTACCACAAACAATGCAGCAGGGTATCTAACACTTGTTTTCCATGTGGAACATAATAAGGTAATTAATTTATCTCTAGCTGAGTTTTATTTGTGAAAAAAATTCAGTGATACAGATTTAAATGTATTTTATGCATATTTCAACCAGCTCTCTATTTGTGCTATAATAACCATGTGCAGTTTGTGGCAGCACTTTAATAACCATCACCTTGGAAATGGGGATACTTTCTTCTTCTTTTAAATAATAAAATACAAGGCTCAGTAGTAAAACAGCACTCTGGATATAAAAGCTAATGACTAATAGGAGAGTTCTGACCCTCTGAATTGCGTTTACTGTTCACCAATGATTATGTCATTAGGAATGAATTAGATAGTCAATGAGGTGAATCTTCAAATCAAAGCTGCCACTTTGAAATTTTCAATAATCTGTTCACTTGTAGGATTAGGCTAGTATTTAACAGCTATTACTGTTCTATTGCTGGGGTTACACGGCCGTGAAAAACAGTCTCTTTATGGCCTGCTCCTCTCTCTTTCACTCTCTCTCTCTCTGTCTCTCCCAGATTAACTACATTTCTAAAAGCTAGAATTCTCTGATTATTTACTCTTGATGCGAATATCCAAAAGCAGTGGGGCTGAGTAGAGGTTAGAGGGTCACAAAGAAATCCAGAATGTTGATAGATGAACATTTTCTTCTGCTTTTTTGTTTTTGTTTGTTTGTTTGTTTCTGTGTATAATTTTTATTATCTTAATAATGGTAGGAAACATAATGACTATCTTTTTTTGTCTACTGGGAAAATTCATTTATGATTTTTATACCAAATTTTATGTACTCTCTTTTTTATTGCTAAAACATCATGATGGTTCTTTTGTGGATATTCAACCATTTATATAAATTGGAATAATAGCTACAACAGTAGCCATTTATTGCCTGTTTTTGTATGTTCTAGATGCTGTGCTTCATCTCATATTTTTCTAACTGTGCTACAGAAAGGGATTGTCGTTTCCTTCTTACAGTGATAAAAATTCAAGCTTGTAAGTTATTGATCTAAAAGTTGAATGCAAGTTGCATTGCACTATAAGCTAGACAAGGACAAAGATATATCTATTCTGTTTACTGATTTATCTTTTGCACATAGAATGATGGTTCTTAGAAAAGAGGTGATGATATATTTTGTGTCAAAGTCCATGTTCTTCTTACTATACAGCATTACTTTCTCCTCCTTCTGAAACTTTGTAGACAATTCACTCCAAAACATTCAGCATAATAATACATTATACAAAACAAAACAAAACAAAAATCACTTGGCATTTTTTTTTGATTCATGGGATAATACAGCTAGAGTTTATTGTAAGCTGAGGGCATGGCTCAAGTAGTAGAGGGGCTACAAGTATAAGGCCTCAAGTTCAAACCAAACAAACACAAAAATCTTTCCTAAAGTTTATTGTAAGGACACAGAAGGATATACACCCACCCAATGCATACATCCCTAATGTATGTCAGATGGCTATTTTAAAAAATGAGATCAGGTGTCTACAGAATGCACCTGAATCATGGCTCAGACCATATAAAAATCACCTAGGAAGCATGAGTTCCTTAATACACATATCCATACTTAGCACTTTAGCCTAAAAGAAGAGATGTGCCTAACTTAAATGTGGCTTAGATTCCCTAACAAACTTCTGCACAAGCAGTGCTGGACTTAGACAAGAATCCTGGGTCAGAGAGACTTACTGGATAATGCATTATCTGGTGCTGTGTGTATGCTGAGGAGTTGTCTGCAAGCGGGCTCTTTTCAATGGATATTGTAGATACCCTAGTTGTTTTGCTTGCTCACTTTTTTTCTGATAACATCACCCTAAGTTTCCTTTGAGAAACCATTTCTTTTCTGACCAATCTCCCCACCTCTGACTATCTTCTTGACTACAGAAATTGTTTTGAAGGTAAGTGAATAATACAAACTGGCACAATTCAAGTCATGTCTTTGCCTTTTTCTAGAATACTGGGGAAAGAAACTCTCTCTTCTGGGGAATACTGGTCTGATAGGATGTTAATTAGAAGCTGCCAGAGATTGCCAGAGAAAAGAATCCTGACTGAGAATGAAGTTAACTCAGAGGAAAACCAAGAGATGTGGCTAAAATATTTACACTTTGGAACCTAGTCAGTTCTAAAATTAAATCTACTTTTGCAATTTTAAGGTATTCTCGTTTAAGTTCAGTAGGATTTCTATGGCTTGTAATAGGAAATTTTAAGGTACATATTCTCATCAAGTTGAATGGGGTTCCTATTACTTAAAAGTAGAAGAAGTCTAACATATATAATGGCTGAACATTCATATTTTGGTATGGACTTCCTTTCTTCTTGGTTGTCCTTTTTTTTGTTTGTTAAATTACCCGGAATCATCACAAAAACTCACCATATGTAGAATGGTCAGCATTGCAACTTTGAAAACCCTTTTCCTTAGAATGCCCTCATTTGATCTATCCAATGGCTTGTAAAAGTGGTTGATGGACCAATAATTTCTTAAATGTGTTCAGTGGAATACTGAAGAGAGACTTCTAAATAGTTACCAGGAGGATTTTAGTGTCTGTGTTCATTCTCCTTGACCATTCTTCCTATAACGGGTAGTTGCTATTGCACAATGGGGCCATGAAATATTTCTAAAAACCTGATAGTCATGGATTAGTAATAATATCATTAAAAAAGTTACTGAAGTAGTCACTTATAAAATAGCAAATATCATATGGAGATTTTCTTGTATATGAAAAAATACTATTCTCTGGTAAGATGAAAAACTTTTATTAAGTATGTAAACTTTGCAAATGAAAGTTAACTAGTTTAAGATTAGTAATCTATGATATGCACAAGTAACTTATTTTTTAAATGACTCTGAGAAAAATGGCCTGTCAAAACAAGTATGATTTTAAAAAAATCTTCCTATGAAACAAGTTTATATAACACAATACTTAAAATTTATGTTCTTTAGAGAAAAACAACTTGTAATTAAGTTTGTATTTCCAAGTTAACCTGTCCAAAGGATCGAGAGTTCACAGTAAAGCATAAACTATAAGTTTTAAAATGAAATTGTGAGAACTTGCTGAATTTGAATTTCACTTGACTGAAACAGTGATTTCTACTTCTGTTGTCAAATGGCATTCAGAGTCAAACCAAGTAGACCTCAAATGCACAAAGACTATACTACAATTTTTTCCCCTTAGAATTCATAGATTTTTCGAAGTCATTGGAGCATTTGTTTGCCTTTTAAGATGTCTGCCATCTGACACATCCTTTGCTGGGTATTGAGAAACATGCTTACTTGCTCTTTGTTTTGTTTAGGAGGTGGATGCTTTCCTGTTAGCCTGGTTTATCTGCATCTGCAGTAATTAGTTGGATGGTGAATTAAATAGGTTACACCTGAGTTAGTTGAGAGCTTTAATCTGCCTGCATGAGTAGGAAAATTCTAAGCTTCTACTGAACTGAAAACCCAATTCACTGGCAGGATAGAAGGTGACAATGGTCTTAGCTAATGAGGTTCTGTTGGAAGAGATTGAATAATCATTTAAAAATCCATTCATTGGCTGCTCCAGCTGTCAAGACAAGGCATCGTGACACATTTGGTGTGGCTTCCTGGGCCTCTGTACGCTGAGGTTAGTATAAATCTTTTAGGAGATTCCACTGCCCCCTATATCAGTGACATATTTTAATAATAGGAGTTATGGTGTGATGGACCTGTGTTTCTTAACCAAACTGAGAGTCTGCATTTGGCTAATGGTATCTTATAGAGAGGGAAATTGTTCATCTTCTATTTGTTTCTAAGAGCCAGCCACAAGCTCTTGGCATCAATATTCATAATGGGTTTTCAAACACTGGGCAAAAACATCAATAGCATCTGTTCATCCTCTTTCACCCTACCCCCACTTTCAGTAGATAGCTTTAGCTACCTGGATGGTTAGATTCTGCACTTTTCTATATTTAAACCAGCACCGTGAGTGAACTAACTCCAGAATGGTTGCTTCAAAACATGTGCATTTTGGCTTCAGCTTCACTCAAGGCTTACTTGACCAAATAGCTGAGCCAAAGATGGGGGACTGTAGTCGATGCTCCCTGATTGGCTGAACAACCAAACTTAGAATCACCATTCTGTGCTGGCTAATTTTGAGATCTTGGTTGGCTACTTTCATTTTAGCTTTAATTTTCCTCATCTATAAGGTGGAGATCATATTTTAATCTCTACCCCATTAGGTAAGTAGTTTAATTTGAGAGAAAATTTCTTGGTTTTTATTTTAGTATTAAATTTAAGTAACTTGTACTTTCTACTTTCCGGCCACGTGTTTGTCCACTGGAAAATGTCTACCTCTGTGTCATATGGAAAATGTCTGTGTATTTGTGAACTGGTATCATGCAACTGTTAAAGTCACTATTTCTGTTATTAGTCCTAATGGCTTCTTCTTCTTTTTTTCCTTCTTTCTTTTTTCCTACTGGCTTCTTAAACTACTCAACACTCCTTTTGAGGAAACTGTTTTGTTTTGTTTTTTCAATTTCCCTGTTAAGAAATGCACCCACAACTGAACACAGAGCTGATAGGTGCCAATAAAATCCTCTTTCTACAGATCACGGAATGATGTCCCAAGATAGCTTTTGCTAGTTTTGACAGCTAGATCTACTCACTCATATTGAGTTTTTTGCCCACAAAACTTAGTTTTCTTGTAAATGGACTTTACATGGGTTCATACCTGCTTTTCTATACTTAATAACAGTGAAGTGACCAATTTTCATGAAGTATCTACAGAATGCAATGGCACCATGCTAAATGATTTGCATACTGTACAGTTATTGTATGAATACTACTACGTCAAACTCTTTGGGGGAAAATTCACTTATCTTTCTGATTTTGCAAATGAGAGAACTGAGGTGCACAGAAAAAATATTTTTCTTGTGTTGACCTTATATAGTGTAAACCTTACAAGTTCACATTAATTCTGGGGGATTTAAAAAAATGGATAGGTTTCTTGGTACTTTTTTTAAATTTTCTTTTAAAACTTATTTATTGTCATCTTCAAGTAGTTGTACAAGAGGGTTACAATTTAACATCCATTTCTGTGTACAATGTATTTTGATCAGAGCTACCCTTTCCATCATTTTTCTCTTCCCCTGAATCCTTTCCCCTACCAGTCTCACCATTTCCTAGTTCCAGATTCATGTATGTTCATTGGGACTCATGACTGTATTTTCCCACCATTCCTCTTTCTATTCATCCATTCTCCTCCGTTAGCCTCCACGATCATAGTCAAGACATGTTTCAGCTTCCTGATATTCATTTTGTTAAACTCTCTTAAATTGTTCAAGGGGGTTGGAATCTCACTCCTGAATATACCATAATTTCATCAATTTAATCATTTGTGTATGTATATGTTCATATCTTAGGTCTAGGATCCATGTATGACAGAAAACATGTGCACTTTGTCTTCTGAGCTTAGATTACTTCATTCAGTATGTTTATTTTCCAGATCTATCTATTTCCCTGCAGATGACATAATTTAATTTTTCCAGATGGATGAATAAAACTCCATTATTTATAAGCATATATGTGTATATATCCATAATGAGATTTCAGTCCATAAAAATCATTTCTGGGGGCTGGGAAGATGGCTCAGTGGTAGAGCGCTTGCCTTGCATGCCTGAGGCCCTGGGTTTGATTCCTCAGCACCACATAAGCAAAAAGAAAAAAACTGGAAGTGGGGCTGTGGCTCAAGTGGTAGAGCGCTAGCCTTGAGCTGAAGAGCTGAGGGACAGCGCCCAGGCCCAGAGTTCAGGCCCCACAACCGGACCCAAAAAGAAAAAAAAAATCATTTCTGTATGTCTATATATGTATGTATATTTGGGAAATATATTTTATGGGATATATAATATTTTTTCTTGCTCTTCAATAGACTGTTTCTAGTGTTTCAGCATTATGCATAAATTAGCACAGTTTTTTTTTCATTTTTGGTGTCACTTCTGCAGCTTGAACTCAGGGTCACATCCTTGCTTGTTTTTTTGCTGAAGGCTGGTACTCTGCCACTTGAGCCAGGCTTCTGCTTCTGGCTTTTTGCTGAGTCCTAAAGACTTTTCTGCCAAAGCTGGCTTAAATCTTCAGATCTTAGACTTTTGACTAGCTAGGATTATTAGATGTGAGCCATCCGCACCTGGCTTTTGACTTTACAACTTTTGGAAACAGCAGGGAGCCTCATTTTGAGTTATCTGATCTGACTGAGTCATGATTTGACTCAGTTATGTGTCTGATTTATAAGCAACCTTCAGTCTCTAGTGCTATCTATTTCCTCTATGTGAGTTATCTTCCGTCTTCTCTGGGGTTCACTCCCCTTTTCAGTTTGTTCCTTCAGAGGTAACACCTAGATGGTAGCCCTCTGCCAGTTTGGGCTCATACCTTATCCCAGACACCCTTCTGTGGAGATACTCTCCTCACCTTTCTTGGCTCTGTCTTATGCTTGTTGTTTTGCATCTTTGCTCTTCTCACTCTATATGAGTTATAACAGCACGTGCCAGGCTGCCCCTCTGTGAGGATTTCTTCTAAGCCCTCAAGTCCCCAATACTCTGAGCTGGGCAGCGCTTCTACATTGATGTTCCCCTCAGCCTGCTCAGCCTTTAATATCATTCTGTGAACCAATGATACTATTCCCTTGATGCCTTCCCTGCCTCCATCCCCGCATTTGTACATCCCTCTTATCCTTTCCTACATGAGCTTGATGGCTCTAGGACTGAGCTATTCAGGAGGTAAATAGAGAGATGTGGAAAAGAAAGGAGATGGATGGAAAGGGGAAGACAGGAGACTAAAGGTGGGAAAGGGAAGGGAAGAGGAAGAGCTACAGTAAAACAATTTCTCAGGCTTTAAGTCATTTTGCCTCACAATAGTTCCATAAGGTAGAAGTATGAATATGATTACTTTTTTTTTTATAGAAATGAGCTGAAACCAGTGAGATTAAGTGACTAGGCCAAGGTCATGTAACAAGAGCGTCGTTTAATTTTGAAATGTTTTGCTCTAAAGTTTAGGGACATTTTTTGTAATGTAACAATTCATTGCCTTAATCAAAATTGAATTGTCTTCCAGGCTTTGGCAAAATCAGACCATGTAATTGGAAAATTCTATCAGATCCAAGAAGAATGCCCATGAGTTAGAAAAGCAAGTCTCAGAGAATCTACAGAACACAACATAGAGAATTTGTCAAAACTTTAATCAGTAGATTACCTGAGATGTTGGCTACATTCACAAATCAGATACATGTGAACATCTGTTTCTTGTCTCTAGTCAGAGATTCCAACAATTCTTGCTGACATTTTTTGTTGTATTTGTCAACTGTCAAATGCATATATTCTACATTCCTCTGGTCACTATCAGAAAAAAAGAATATTTTCACGTGTTTGAAGTATTGTTGCATTCTGATGCGACCCAAACAAATCTATCTTTTCCCTCCTCACTGTGTCCCCAAGTCAGTTTCTCAGATATGCCGTTCTCTTTGTAGAGGGAAAATCCAAAAGGAGAGCTTCACTTCCTGTCAGAATCTCCTAGGGTGTGGGAAGCTCATGTGTATGCTGAGATTGTGTTAGGAGTTGGAGAGCAGGTGTCGTAGTAGGCATGGAGAGGATGTCCAGGAGGTTGGAGGATGTTGGAGCTGGTACCCAGAGGATTTGGTGTTATATAGTTTATTCGGCCCTCAATTCAGTCATTAATTATAGTTAGGTTCATTATATTGTAAGCTCTTTGTTGGGGACCAGGAAATAGTAGTAAGATAATGATTGTACCTATCCTCTAGAACTCAGTCTTGGCAGGGGGCATGAGGAAGGCACAGTGGGAGGTAAGGTAGATGTCCTGGCAAGGGTAAGTTTTGAACGTGAATGGTCTAGGGGGTCACCAGAGGCTGTGGCATATTGATGTCAATTGGAATGTTGGCCCAGCTTTTGGGGCCCTAAGTGGAGATAATGCATCACCCAGGTGAGCCTAGGCCTTATGTCTGATTCCATCCAGCTACTGTGGCACAAAGGAAGCCAGAAAGGGTCCAGATTATTAAACATCTGTGGAGCCAGGGGCTGGTGGTTCATGCTTGTAATTCTAGCTACTCAGGGATGAGATCTAAGGACCATGATTTGAAGCCAGCTTAGACAGAAAAGTCTAGAAGACTGGATTTTCAATTAACCAGCAAAAATTTGGGCTGGAGGTGTGGCTCAAGTGGTAGAGCACCAATCATGAGCAAAAATGACAAGCAAGAGTGTGAGGTCCTAGGTTCAAGTCCCAGTAGTAGTGCGTGCACACACATGCACACACGCACACACACACATTTGATGAAGAAAGGTAGTAATCAAAATAGGACTGAATCATGACACTGCTCCAAGGGTACAGAGTTAGTTAGGGAAAGTTCAAGCAGCAAAACTAATCTATACAGTTAGTGGAATCAGTCAAGAGTGTGTTTCATTCTTTCTTTTCTTTTCTTTTCTTTTTTTGTCATCGCGGGGCCTGAACTCTGGGCCTGGGTGCTGTCCCTCAGCTCTTCAGTTCAAGGCTAGTGCTCTACCACTTGAGCCTCAGCGCCACTTCCGGCTTTTGTTTTTTGCTTATGTGGTATGAGGAATTGAACCCAGGGCCTTGTGCATGCAAAGCAAGCACTCTACCACTGATCCACCTTCCCAGCCAAGAGTGTGTTTCTTAAACTTTTCTAGGAACAGGCGCAGAGGATGTGTACAATGTATAAGACTGGGAGAAATGATCTTATTCAGGGGGATTGCAAAAATATGGAAAGCACAGTGAGAAGTTTCCAAGTTATCATTTCTTTTGTTGCCAACATTTTAAAATATCAATGAAAATATTAATCATTTTTCTTTCTTCCCTCCCTCTCTTTATTCCTTCTTCCCTCCTTCTTTCTTTCTTTCTTCCTTTCCTTCTTTCTTTCTTCCTTTCTTCCTTCCTTCCTTCCTTCCTTCCTTCCTTCCTTCCTTCCTTCCTTTCTTCCTTTCTTTCTTTCTTTCTTTCTTTCTTTCTTTCTTTCTTTCTTTCTTTCTTTCTTTCTTTCTTTCTTTCTTTCTTTCTTTCTCTCTCTCTCTCTCTCTCTCTCTCTCTCTCTCTCTCTCTCTCCCTTCCTTCCTTCCTTCCTTCCTTCCTTATCTCTCTCCTTCTTCTCCCTCCCTTCTGTTCCTTTTTCCTTCTTCCCTTCTTTTTCATTCCCTTCCCCCTTCATTTCTCTCTCTCTTTTTTCCTTTCTCTGCTTCCTACTCTTCCTTTCTCCTCCTTCTCTTCCTTTTCTTTTCTTCCTCCTACTTCTTTATTTAAAAAAATATTGTCAAGGTTATGTACAGAGGCATTACAGCTACATAAGTAAGACAGTGAGTACATTTCTTGTTGAAGTGTTACCCCTCCTTTGTTTTCTCCCAATTTCCCTCCCCACCAACATCTAAGTTATACAGATAATTTCCAACATATTGTCTTGTGAGTATTGCTTTGTCCTTTGTCTCACTATTTTGTTGTTTCCCTTCCCTTCCCTAATTCAGATACACACACACACACACACACACACTACCCAGGGCACCAAAATCAAATACAGTGACAACAGGGGATAAAACAAAGGGGGGGGGAAAACACACAAAAGAAATAAGAAATCACATAGTACATTAAAAACAATAACAGTAAAGAAAAACCTCTTGTGTCCGTGTCTTGGAGTTCATTTTGCTTAGCATCTTCTTGTATGGTCATATGTACATAGCTATTGAGCTATTCTGCTCATCTGCTAGGATTATCCGAGACATATAGTAGTTATTACAAATGAGGGAAACCATGAGACCTGTATTTCTTTGGATCTGGATTACTTCACTTAATATGATTTTGTTTCAAGTCTTTCCATTTCCTTACAAATGAGACAGTCTCATTATTTCTGATGGAGGCATAGAATTCATATACATACATACATACATATATATATATATATATATATATATATATATATATATATATATATATATATATATAAAATGTTTTCTTGATCCATTCATCTACTGAGGGGCATCTGGGTTGGTTCCATATCTTAGCTGTGGTAAATAATGCTGTGATAAACATAGTTGTGCTGGTAGCTTTAGTATGGCCTTGTTTGTTGTCATTTGGGTAAATGCCCAAAAGTGGGATTGCTGGGTCATAGGGGCACTCTATGTGCAATCTTTTGAGGAATCTATATCGCTTTCCAGAATGGTTGAACAAGTTTACACTCCTACCACAGCCTGGTAGTGATCCCTTTTGGCCACATCCCCTCCAGCATTTGTTGTTTTTAGAGCTCTTGATTATAGGCATTCTAACTGGGGTGAGGTGGAATCTCAGTGTTGTTTTGATTTGCTTTTCTTTTTAAAATTTTTTTATTGTAAAGATACTGTACAGAGGTGTTACAGTTACATGAGCAAGGTAATGAGTACATTTCTTATCCAGCATTGTTACCCCCCCTTGCATTTCTTTTATGGCCAGGGATATTGAGCATTTCTTCATGTGTATTGGCCATTCTTATTTCCTCTTCAAAGAAGTCTCTCAAGTCTTTAGCCCACTTATTAATAGGGTGATTGTTTCCTTGAGGATTTGGTTTGGGGGGGGGTTAATTTTTTGAGTTCTAAGTATATTTTAGATATGAGATCCTTGTCTGTTATATGGCTAGTGAAGATCTTCTCCCAATCTGTGGACTTTCTATTTGAGAAACCAGCTAAGCCATAGGGCTCCTCTTACTTCTTTTGTTTATTTTCTAGAGATGAAACTTTGCTATGTAGCCAGACTGGCATCAAACTCACTACACAGTTCAGACTGGCCTTAAACCCACATTCTTCCTGTCTCAGTTTTCTAACTTCTGGGATTATAGTGTGTATACCATGCCTAGTTTACATTTTCTTTATACATGCCATCAAAAAACTGTATAAATAAATCAGAGTAAGCAGCTTCTTTCTCTCCCCTCTTTTTCCTTCCTATACCCCTTTTACGTTTCTTTCTTCCTCCTTCTATCCCTCCTCCTCTCATTTTTTTCTGTCTCTCCTTTCCTCCTGTCATTCCTTTCCTTTTTCTAGTTGGTGTTATACTCGCATTTTCATTTTTTGACTTTCTTTCCTCTCTCCTCTTCTAGATATTACTACAACAGCAACCTACCACTTACTCTTCCATGGTTTTTTTTTTTCTGTGCTCATATATATAATCTCTTATATATATTCACATTTTTGTTTTTTATGAAAATGTTTGCACGATCTTCATATTCAGTATTATATTGTAGAAATTGCTCTGATTTGGTAGAGAGACTTCTAATTTATTTTTGTTAATGGCTACATCATGCTTGGTAGATTAAATATCAAGAAAATTCACACCTATTAGTAGATGTCTCATATTTTCACACCTTGTTCCTTAATATATGGGTCAGTTTGCCAAGATTCCTCTATTTTCATCTCACAAATTTGTCCTAGTTTTTAGAAGTTCCCGGTATCTTCCTCCAGCTTGTATTCTCTGGGCTCCTAGCTCACAGAAATTCTTTGGAACTGCAGGCTTATGACTGGCGCTGTGAAGGGGAATGCTTAGTTCCAGTTCCAACTTCTAGATGGAGGAGCTCTCAGTAGACACACTTCTGCCGTCTCTGCAAACTTCATCCTTGTGCCTCAGAGGGCAGGGTGCACCCCTGCACCTGCTGCTCTGACTTTTACAGAGGAATCCTCTCTCTCTGTCTCTCTCTCTGTCTCTGTCTCTTGTCTGTCTGTCTGTCTGTCTTTCCTCTCTCTTTGTGAAACTACCCACTCTCCCCCATTCACTTATTGCATAATTCAACACTGAATGCTATTCAGTGTATATTATATAAATACTCTGTTAAAAATAAAGTGGGTATTTTAATTTTAATGTATCTGACTTTTATGTCTGTTTTCAGTTTTTTGCTGAGTTTGTAAACAATAATTTATTCACACTTAGTTTTAGGTTCCGTGACAATTTTGAAACTTAATTTTATATTTTTTCTTTTTTCTCTTTGGTCATTTCAAGACATATTTTTCTAAAGAGGTTCAGAGGTCCAAGTGGCTTTCTCACCTTCAATATAGTCTTCACATTGCTGCTTTTCTTAATTTTTTGAATTGTTTTGCCCTAAGTTTTTTTTCACCCCTACTTTTTTTTTTGGTTGGTTGTGGGGCTTAAATTGACAGCCTGGGCACTGCCCCTGAGCTTCTTTGTGCTCAAGGCTAGTGCTCTATCACTTGAGCCACAGTGCCACTTCCAGTTTTTGAGTGGTTAATTGGAGGTAAGAGTCTCACAGGCCCAGGCTGGCTTTGAATCGTGATCCTCAGATCTCAGCCTCCTGAGTAGCTAGGATTACAGGCATGAGGCACTGACACCCGGCTGCCCTAAGTTTTTACCATGGTGGCAGGTAAGATAGAAGCCAAAGGCCAAATCAGGGGCATTAAACACTTAAAGTGCTATCCTAATCCCTTTGGGGGGAGGTGTCTTATCATCTGGTTACTGTGGTTCATATTGATTATTGGAATCTGACATTTGCTTTCATACTGCCCTTTAATATCTCTTCAAAAGATGCAGCACATATGTAGGGGACTTTGCTCCCAGACTTTCTATATCTATTCACAGCCTTTCTCTTATCCACTCATTCTCCATGGCATCATTTTTCAATCTTGAATTACTACCAGTTCACTTCTGTACTCAGTGAATAACACTCTCAAACTTGCCACCCCAAACTTAGATGGTCTTGTTTCTGTTAGAAGTATCCTCCCCTCTACCCGGGCATTCACCTCACTGGCCATTAAGGGAGTCACTCTCTGCCCTGCTTCTCTGCTTCAGGCAACAGTACAAAGTCCCCCATTCTTCAGGTTCTTCAAAATTCAGTTAAAGGCTGGCTCAAGTGCCAGCCTTGAACAAAAAAGCCAGATGAGAGTGTGAGGCTCTGAGTTCAAGCTCCAGTGCATGGTCACATGTGTGTGTGTATTTGCACATGTGTGTACGCACACATACCACACAAGGAAAAGAAAAAAGAAGAGAACTAGAAGGAAAGAAAGAAGGAAAGAAGGAAGAAAGATAGACTAATAGACATCACCATAAGGTAGTCCAATATGGGAATTATTCTAACAGAGGCAGAATTCTTAAGAGATGAGAAGCTTACTATTTATTTTGTGAGTGCTCGTCCTGGGGGCTTGAACTCATTGTCTGGACACTCTGAACTTTTGTGCTCAGTGCTAGTGCTGTGCCACTCGAGTCACAGTGCCACTTAAGGCTTCAAAAAAAAAGGTTGTTAAGGGGCTGGGAAGGTGGCTCAGTGGCACAGTGCTTGCCTTGCATGCATGAGGCACTGGATTTGATTCCTCAGCACCACATAAGCAGAAAAAGCCGGAAGTGGTGCTGTGGCTCAAGTGGTAGAGTGCTAGCCTTGAATTGAAGAGCTGAGGGACAGCGCCCAGGCCTAGAGTTCAGGCCCCACGACCCACAGAAAAAAAAATGTGGTTGTTAATTGGAGATAAGAGTCTCATGGACTTTACTGCCGGGGCTGACTTTAAACTATCCTCAGCCACCTGAGTAGCTGGGATTGCAAGTGTGAGCTACTAGCATCTAGCATAACTTTCAACCCAATGTTCATTCAGTGAAAATTTTTTAGTAGCACTGTTTTCTGCACTGCCTGTGCTTGCCAGGCAAATACTCTACCACTTTAGCCACAACTCCAGTCCCCTCCCCTCCCCTCCTCTCCTCTCTCTTCCTCTGGTTATATTTTAAATAAGGTCTCACATTTATGCCTGGGATGACCTTGAATTGCAGTCCTCTTGAACTCTACCTCCTAAATAGCTAGGATTACAGATAATGAGCCACCAGATCCAGCATCAGTGAACATTTTTCACTGTCTAGCAGAGTGCCACATCTTAAAGTAGGCATTGAACTTAAAAAAAAGGTGTCCCCACCCATTTCATTGGGAAAACACCCCACCCTCTCAACACATACCACTTCTCTCATTGTCCACCCCCTCTTAATTTTGGTTCTAGTTCTGGGGCTTGAACTCAGGGTCTGGGCACTGTCCCTAAGCTTTTTTTAGCCCAAGGCTAGGACTCTACCACTTGAGCCACAGCTCTTTGAGTAGTTATTAGAGATAAGAGTCTCACAGATTTTCATGATCAGGCTGGCTTTAAACCATAATCCTCAAATCTCAGCCTCCTAAATAGCTAGTGAGCCATTGGTACCAACTTCTCATTATGTTTTGAAACAGCACTTTAAGAACCACCAGGAGGGTTTGTGATTCAGCTGAACTCTGTTCTCAGTTTCTGATCTTGGAAGTCTATCATGAGGCCTGAGAAACTGCATTTCTAGTAAGTTACCATTGGATACTGACATGTTGGTTCAATTTAAAAAAATTTAAATTGTTATTGTAAAGGTGATGTACAGAGGAGTTACAGTTACATAAGTTGGGTAAGGAGTATATTTCTTTTTGGGCAATGTCCTACCTTCTCTTGTTTTTTTCCTAGTTTTTCCCTCCTGTCCCCACTCACAAGCTGTATAGTTTATTTTTTAACATAGTGTCTTATAAGTACCGTTGCTGCATTTGTTCAATGTTGGTCCAACTTTGAGAGCTACTGCTCTGATATGTCACAGCAACTCACATCAGAATCACAGTTCCTATTCACAGTTCAGTCATCTTGTCCTTGAATCTAACCTGCCAGCATAAAGAGCTTCTTACCCTAACAATAGAGGCTTGAACTTCTCTAATGTCAGAAAGACAGGCACCAACCATGTTAACAGCAACCTGGTAGAACTGTCAACCAGATGGGAACATTGGGTGGGAAGAGACTCCGGAACATCCTGTGTTTTCCAGGAGCTGGACCATATCTATTGTCTGAGTTCTCTCCTTCTGCAGGCCCCCAGCTGGTTTCTGCCACTTCCTGTGGTCTACTAAAACTCCACAGGGATGTGGTTAGCCAGCAACGGCCTCATCTGGACTCCTGCAGCTGTTACCCACTGGCTGCTCGATGCCACTCTTCTGTTGGAGTTTTGATTTGCTCATCAAATCTGTCAAACTCTCCCCCTGGCAAATTTGTATTCCTGCTTTTGCCCAAAGGTTACAGTGCGAAGTTTGATGAAATTATTTAACTGATAATAACGCCCTTCCTTCCAGTCAGCTCATGCCTGAGTTGGGCAAACCACAGAAGTTTCAGTTCCAGTTGTTGTTTGCCTTCTGGGTTATCTGCTGCTTCCGCTCCTACTGTTCAGTGAGGAGACATTTGTACCCAATCATAGGCCTTTTAACAGTTCCATTTCTCTTCCCTGAGTTTTTGAAGCCCTTCCACGACCCTTCCCTGATATCTTTAGAATATTTTTCTATTAAAAATCATCATGATTATTTGTTCATCTTGGGAGGTGGCTGGGATGGAGGAAAGTATGCATGGGGATTGTTGAAGGAACCAATTTTTTTGTCTCTTTGTCATGTGACTTTCATGTCCCACCAATAAGAGACATGGTAATTATGTTTGTCCATGTAATATATTCTCTCTCTCTCTCTCTTGCAAATAGAACATTAGTATGGATCATGTGACCAAGAGCTTGGGAGGTGCTTGTACCATTGCAGTTTCTGCCCTGGGCCTCTGCCATGGCCCTGAGGACTGCATGCCTTAGAGAGCCTCACGCTCCCAGAAGGATGGGGACATCTGATGTGGAGCCACTCTGAATGAACAAATGGTCTTGAACTGACCTTCAGATCACTAAAAAATAGATGGATGTGGGACTAAATCACTGATATTTGAGGTGCTTGTTAGTAATACCTATGTTGATTTGGGTTCAAATCTGATATCTAGAGCTGAGGGGCATGGTTAAGTGACAGAGTGATTGCCTAGCACTTGCTGTGTTTGTGAGATGCATTCATCCTTCAGAATAGTTTTCTTGAATTCAAATGGGGTCTGTAGTATATTGGGATTCCTAGGTAGAACAATAAGGCAAGAGATAAACATAAAGGGGATCCACATAGGGAAAGAAGTCAAACTCTCCCTCTTTGCAGATGGCATGCCCCTGTATTTAAAGAACCTCTCTCAAGTTATTTGAGCTGATCTGAAACTTTGGCAAAGTAGCAGGGTATAAAATTAACCTACAAAAATCAATTGCTTTTCTATATGCCAATAATGAGAAGACTGAGGTTGACATTAGGAAAGTAACTCCTTTTGTAATAGCCTCAAAAAATACCTAGGAATAAACTTAACCAAAAGTTTGAAGGCCCTCTATGATAAAAACTTTAAAAGTCTGAAAAAAGGAAATTGATGCAGATTTTAAGGAAGTGGACAAGCCTCCTATGATCCTTCATTGGGAGGATTAGCATCATGAAAATGGCAATATTGCCAAAAGCTATCCACAAATTCAATGCAATACCCATTAAAATCCCAACAACATTCTTCAATGATATTGAAGAAGCAACCCAAAAAATTGTATGGAATAATAGAAGACTCCAAATAGCAAAAATAATCCTTATCAGGAAGAATAGTGCTGGAGGTCCCCCACAGTATTCACTTTATTTCACTATATTTGATGTCGGTATAATTTGTGGAGGACATGGGGAAAAACAAGTCGTTTAAGGATACAGATGGACCCATTGCAACAATGAGAAATACAAGTTGTCATGTCGAAAACGAACTTAACAACTTCGGTGCAGGGGGGGAGGGGATTGGGTGGAGGGCGGGGGGGGGGGGGGGGGAGGCTGGGAAGGGATGTGAAGGGTAAACAAAGGAGGAGGCTGCAATGCTTGATAAGAAATGTACTCATTATCTTGCCCATGTAATTGTAACCCCTCTGTACAGTATGTTCACCAAAAAAAAAAAAAAAAAAAAAGAATAGTGCTGGAGGGATATCAATACCAAACTCAAACTCTATTACAAAGCTGTAGTAATAATTATAACTTGGTACTGCTACAAGATCAGAACTGATGGAAGTGGTACTGTGGTTCAAGTGGTAGAGCTCTTGCATTGAGCTGAAGAGCTCAGGGACAGCACCCAGACCCAGAGTTCAAACGCCATGACAAACACCAACACCACCACTACCATCATCACCACCACCAACAACAAAAACAGGCCTGACCACTAATGGAATAGACTCAGACTCAGAAATGAACTCACAGGGGG
Source organism: Dipodomys spectabilis (assembly GCF_019054845.1). Taxonomy (NCBI): domain Eukaryota; kingdom Metazoa; phylum Chordata; class Mammalia; order Rodentia; family Heteromyidae; genus Dipodomys; species Dipodomys spectabilis. Next base: position 11,822,597 of record NW_024870731.1, read on the forward strand.
CTGGGAAGGTGGCTCAGTGGTAGAGCGCTTGCCTTGCATGCAAGAGGCCCTGGGTTCGATTCCTCAGCACCACATAAGCAAAAAGAAAAAAGCCGGAAGTGGCGCTGTGGCTCTAATGGTAGAGCGCTAGCCTTGAGCTGAAGAGCTGAGGGACAGTGCCCAGGCCCAGAGTTCAGGCCCCACAACCGGACCCCCATCCTCTCCCCCCAAAAAAAGAAATGAACTCACAGACCCATTGCCACCTACTTTTGGACAAAGGAGCCAAAAACACAAGATGGAAGAAAGACAGCCTTTTCAACAAATAGTGCTGGCAGAAATAGCTAGACAAGTACACTTAGACCCTTATACATCACCCTACACCAGAATCAATTCCAAATAGATCAAAGATCTCATTGTAAGGCCAGAAATCCTAGGGAAACACTAGGACTCCTTGGCACAAGTAGAAACTTTCTAAGTAAAGATCCAGAAGCACAACAGGTCAAAGGAAGACTGGATAAATGGGATTGCATCAAACTGAAGAGTTTCTGCGTGGCAAAGGACATAGCTAGCAAGATAAATAGAGAGCCCACAGAATAGGAGAAGATCTTTACTAGCTATATATCAGACAAGGGCCTCATATCTAAAATATACTTGAGTTCAAAAAATTACCACCCTCCCCCCAAAAAAAACCAGATCCTCAAAGAAACAACCTCATTAATAAGTGCACTGAAGGCTCAGATAAACTTCTCTGAAGAAGAAGTAAGAATGGACAACAGACACATGAAGAAATGTCCAACACCTCTGGCCATAAACAAAATGCAGATCAAAACAACATTGAGATTCCACCTCACTCTAGTTAGAATGGCTATTACCAAGAAAAGTAATCATAACACATGTTGGCAAGGATATGCCCCGTCTTGGAGTTGAACTTAGACCCTGGGTGTTGAACTTGTTTGTTAAAGGCTGGTATCCTACCAGTTGAGCTACACCTCCACTCTGGCTTTCTGTTGATTAATTGGGGATAAGAAGCTCATGGGCTTTTCTGCCTGGGCTGCTGGCTTCAAACCATGATCCTCAAATCTCAGCCTGCTGAGTAGTTAGGATTACAGGCATGATCCCTGGGCATCCAGCTACATTTAGTCTTCAATATGTTCCCCTTGAAGGAACTTCCCTTGCTCCATCAGCACTGGTATCTCCCTGGCCATGATGCTGTTGGTGCAAATTATAGAGGCACAAACCCCTTGTGGAGACATAATTAGACAATATCTAAAACTACTTTGTCCACAGGAAGTATGTATGAGCCGTGGCTATAGTGTAGCTAAAAAGAGATAGTACAGTGAAGCAGATTTGCTTGAGTTATGTCATTGAAACTCTGGGCCTTGTTTTTTCATCTGTTAAATGGGCACCAAAAGAGCTTCTGTGTAATATGGCAGTAAAGATTAGAACTATTAACTGCCTGGCCTTTGCTTGGCCTCTGAACTGCCTTTGCTCTACTTGTTCTCTGTATTTCAGCCATACAACCTTCTCTCAAGTCTTCCCCAGCTTTCTGTCACCACAAGACTTTGTACTTCTATTCTCTCTGTAAGGAATGCTTTTTTCTTACTGTACTTTGCTACAAAGAAGCAGATGTCTGGGCATGGGCAGAAGTCCCGATAGACTTTACCTCTTGGAACCTCAGTATCTTCATTTATGCTGAGTGAGATCCTTGCTTCCTTGCCATCCATACACCTTCAGGAACTGAGTAGGTTACCTGATGAATATTTTCATTCATTTTATTTTATTTTTATTAGGTAGTTGTACAGAAGAGTTTCAGTTCAGAAGTCAGGTTATGTGTACAATGCACCTTGATCAATGTTACCCTTTCCTTCTCCCATCCTTACCCTCAAGTTACATAGTTCAATATTTTTTTTTGGGGGGGGGGGGGGTCCAGTCGTGGGGCTTGAACTCTGGGCCTGGGCACTGTCCCTCAGCTCTTCAGCTCAAGGCTAGTGCTCTACCACTTGAGCCACAGCACCACTTCCGGCTGTTTTCTTTTTGCTTATGTGGTGCTGAGGAATCCAACCCAGGGCCTCATGCATGCAAGGCAAGCGCTCTACCACTGAGCCACCTTCCCAGCCTCACATAGTTCAATTTTTTTATTTTTTTTATTTTTTTGTCGGTCGTGGGGCCTGAACCCTGGGCCTGGGCGCTGTCCCTCAGCTCTTCAGCTCAAGGCGAGCGCTCTACCACTTGAGCTACAGCGCCACTTCCGGTTTTCTGGTGGTTTATTGGAGATAGGAGTCTCATGGTCTCTCCTGCCCGGGCTGGCTTTGAACCGCGATCCTCAGATCTCAGCCTCCTGAGTAGCTAGGATTACAGGCGTGAGCCACCAGCGCCCGGCTTACATAGTTCAATTTTTATGTGACATACCTTGACTATAATGACTGCGCTTGCTCACCCTTTCTCCCTCTATTTGTGTGCACCCCCCTTTTGTTGTGCCCCCATCCTTGAACATGTTTCAGCTTCTTGGTATTCATTTTGTTAAATGATTGTTCAAAGGAATTACATATTCAATTCTGTTCTTTTGAACTTGAATATTTTGGGGGAAGAGGAAGCCCATATTACTAATAAAATATTGAATCACATTACAAAACATATATGAATTTTAATATAAAGGAAATCTACTTCTAAGTTCTTTGGTGAGTATGTTCATGCCTCAGATTCCCCCAGAGGACCCTGTCTCTGTCCCTAAGGATTTGATTTCAATGGGCCTGGGGTAGAGCACTGGGATATGTATATATATTTAAAGGCTCTCCACAGGGATGGGATATTAGCATGGAGATAGGGTATTGATCACTGCTCTGGGGTGCTTTGGTAGAGACTTAGTTCCATGGATAAATTCATAGGTTTTATTTAACTCTGGCCTTCCTCTTGCCTTTATTCAGGTCTTCTACAATAATCCTGCAGTTCTAAAATACTCTAGCTGGGTCTTTCAAGAGCTACTGTTGATCCCTCCCTATGGGAGGGCATTTGCTAGCAACCTAGGTGGGCTTTGAAGCCATCACACAGCCCCTGTGGATAAGCCTTTCTATGTTTTAAGAGAACAACAGCAACAACAAAGTGTGTGCATCTAAATTGCTTGATGTAAGATCTGGTCAGCTCTGCCCAGATTTGGAACCATGAGTTCCAAGGCAGCTCAAGCTTCCAAATATAAGAGCTCGCCACAGCCCTCTGGCTCTATTTCCTGACTGTCTCCCATCTGGCTCAGGCCTGGATTTCATTGAACAGGAGTCTGACCCTCCGCCTGGGCTTTTGTTGCTCTGCAGCCTGCACTGCAAAGGATATGAGAGTTTCTCTCAATAAAGCGCCCCAGCACACTGCCTTTCTAAGCAGGCATTCAGAGATCTTAACGCTCAGCATACAGGGATGCTATGAAAATCAAATGTGCTTTATTTATAAGTCCCTGTGCTCCCTTCCCAACCTCCCAAAGAAAAAAAAATTGCAAGCAGCGAATGCAAATAATTTTTCAAATCGATCGTTTTATGAAAATGCCTGTTTTTATTCTATCTTTTTTAAGGACTAGAGGAATCACATAAATGACAATTCCAGAAACCATAGATTTATGACTTTTTTACTTTCCAAATATGTTGGCACAGAGTAAAAAAAAAATAAAATTTTGTAATTTCGGGAAGAGAATAATGTACTTTTTTATTAAAATGGAAATGACACACTGCTGCATATCTAAGTTGATTTAGTGTTTTTATTAGTTATATAACTGTTTTAATACCTCACTAACTATTGCATTCTCCCTTAAGGTTTCCATTGTTCACATACCCTAGAAACAAATTGATAATTCTGAAAAAATAAAGTATTTCTTGGTTGTTTGCTAACAGCAGAATAGCAATCAGTCACCACAGGGTTACTACAATGGGCATCATTATATCTGGATCCTTATCAATTTCACTATACGGGTAAGTATTATTGCTATATACCGGAACTCCTTTGGTGTTATTGCTTAATTTTAATTGTGATTGTAAAATGTGAACAATGTGGATCTTTAAACCACAATTAAACACCTGCTATACTTGTTGTCTGTTGGCATTTAAAGATATATTGAGTATTTAAAAACTGCTGATTCAGATATTATATTGAGTATAAAAATAGATTTAATTTGAGGAGGGAAAAAAAAGCTTGCTTAAGGAGGAAGTTACAGGAAAGCCTTTTTTGTTTTTGTTTTTGCAAGTCAGATAGGTGAGTCCAGATTTAAGTTTGCTAAGGAAAATGTAGACCTGGTAGAAGTGTAATCATTTTCCAGAAGGCTCTTCTGCCTCTGCCTGCCGGTCTCATGCCAATTTCCTTCAGCAGTGGGAATCTGACTGTCCCACTGACAACTTGTTAATGAAGAACCTCCCTACAGGAAGCACCTGCCCGATGTTGATGAGATATTAATAGGAGAAATAACAGAGTTACAGAGGCGCAGGGGAGACTTGTGAAGAGAAGGGGTAATGATCTCTGGTTTCAGTCCCAGGTCCCAGCCCAAATCAAATGTGAAAAATAGTTGGCCCTGGCCTTCAGGGCCTAAATTGAGGCAATGAAGGGTGATTTGAAGTTTCTGAAAATATTTATTCACAGAGCATTGGTTCCTGAACTGGGCCTACAGTCTGTAAGCCAATGTTTTTTCTTCCTTCCCTCTTTCTCTCTCTCATTCTCTCTTTCTTCCTCTGTCCTTCTCCCTCCCTCCTTCCTTCCTTCCTTTCCTTCCTTCCTTCTTTCCTTTCCTTCCTTCCTTCTTTCCTTTCCTTCCTTCCTTCTTTCCTTCCTTCCTTCCTTCCTTCCTTCCTTCCTTCCTTCCTTCACTCCCTCCCTTCTTTTTTTCTTTCTCTTTCTTTCTTTCTTTCTTTCTTTCTTTCTTTCTTTCTTTCTTTCTTTCTTTCTTTCTTTCTTTCTTTCTTTCTTTCTTTCTTTCTTTCTCTCTCTCTCTTTCTTTCCCCTCTCTCTTTCTCTCTTTCTTTTTCCTCATGGGCAAGTAGGTTTTATCATCATCTCCACCACCATAATTAACCATTTGTACAACGTCTACTAATCTTTGTACTAGGTTCTAAGTTTCCAATAGCATTGAAAACAGTGTTATTTGCCTAAGCGTATTTTGTTTGCAAAATGGCATTTCTTGTTTTAATTTCCCAGCAGTGTTTTTATAAAGAGTGAAGCAGGGAGTTGTATGGGTGGGACAATGGGATAATAAAGGATCTTTCCTTGGAGAAATAGGACCACAGGTTGGTTGTGAGGAGCAGGAAAGAATAAAATATACTGGGCTATATTCATCTAAGCTTAATTTTTTTACTCACAAAGAAATCAAATCAAGATAGATTTGCAAATCTCAACGTTCCATTTCAAGTAAACAAATCTGATCTGGCACCAGGGAGTTGCCTTGGCTGTGTGAGAAGGTTCATGGAAAATGGTTAAACTTTCTGCAAGGACTGCAAAATACCCAACTAAAAGCAAATGCATGATGAAACATGTCAGAGGCAGAGTGGGCCTCTGTGTAGGCTGGATTTTGAGAAAAGTGCACAGTTCCCTTCCGTCTATGCTATAAGAAGATATTCAGATATAAAAAGTTTTGCTCTTTGCTCCTTCTGTCAATGCTGTGACACAAGAAAGAGAAATAAGCCACATTTTAAAAAGCCTTAAAGAGCAATCCTGTTGTTTATAGTGAAAGTCGCTTGAGAAACAAGAGGATGGGTTATACTGTGTGGCATTAAAATGAAAAAGAATCTATGTCTAAATTTTACATGGACTAGTCATTGGAAATGGTACCTTTCCTGACTAAAGTCCTTAGGCATGCATGCATCTGAATTGATGATGGACAAGAAAACCATCTTCTTTAAGTCCAAAGCCACATAGCCTGAAACTGCCTCTCTGCTGTGGTACATGGGAAAGGAGAGAAGTTAGGCATTAGAGAGTTAGCAAGTGCTGCTCAAGATCTAATTTTTGAGTGAGAATAGACACTGATTTATGAAGAAGCTCCAAGTCACTGACTAAATTTATACAATGATAGGAAGCAATAACTAATACTTTTGATTGTAGAGGCATATTAGATATGATAACTTTTAGCTGCTAAAAACCCTCTAGATTTCAACAATATGCTATGATATCATATTTCAGTTCTCCTTGATGTGTAGAATAAATGCTCATGTGCGGGGAGCAGCAACACCAACTACTGGTTCCAGAATTCTGGATCTTCCATTTCCTTCCTCCATCTTCCACACCTGGCTAGAAGTTTGCTGAAGAAAGAGAGAAAGCATGCATGAGCTCATGTGGGAAGTGTTTAGGGGGCAGGTTTAGGGGTGAGACATACATATTGACTAGCCATATTCCATCATCCAGAATTTAGGAGTATAAACTAACCCAGGAATGTAAACTAGCCTAGGAATATAAACTAGGAAGAAGAGAAAGTAATTTCAGACAGTAGGAAATTGCTTGAATACTTCTAAATAAGTTAACTCTCTCTGTGATGATTAATAGTACAGTGATTGGAATTAACATAATATATCCTTAAAGGCTAATTGCCCATATCGCAAGGACTGACCTTTCTTGAAAAAATATAAGCACACACACACACACACACACACACACACACACACACACACGTGCTTCCTCTATGTATTTATCACTTGTTCTCAAGCACAATACCAAGAGAGAAAGAGAAAAGGCATTTCCAGTACACTTTTGAGACCAGTTCTACTGAAAACATCCTACCAGCAAAAGATCTTGATATGCCAGAAATTGATGTCAGAAATTCAGATATGAAAAAAAAACTGGCCACATTTTTGTCTGTTGAACATAATAATAAAAATTTTGTATTTCTAATGTAAAATTATGGAATTATTTTGAAAGTAAAACAGTTTATTTCCACAGCTATTTATAAAAGTATTGGTTTATAATAGATAGATTGGAAACAGAAAGGTCAGTCATCAGGGACAGTTTGGGAAGCACTGCTGTAGATTACTATCCTTGGATCATGAGGTGCATTGCCATGAGAATCAAAAGGTAGTAATAAATGATAGCACAAATCACTCTGCAGGTGAACAGAATTTTTCTATTGATGTGATTGTCATGTGGATACATGTCTAGGAAGACCTTTACTTCTTGGCCTTCTAGAATGTTTGAGAGAAAGATAGGGCAGGTAGAGAGGGTGTTTATCAAAAATCATGAATTACAGTATCAAAGGGTTCGGACTCTACTTTCAGTGCAGAGGTCCTCAGGATGTTCTAAGCAATACTAGCGGGTGGTCCCTGGGGGATGTCCGCCTCACTGCCCTATGAGTTCTAACTCTCTTGATGTTACATTCTTTTTTATTTTGAGTTCACATCAGTTTTTTAAATATACAAATTTAATTCTCATTTAAACTTTATATATATATTTCATTATTTTGTTCTTGTCCAAGACATACACTAGTTATTGCAGATAAGGGAAACCATGGACCTATGTTTCTTTGGGTCTGGCTTACTTCACTTAATAGGATTTATTCCAACTCTTTCCATTTCCTAACATATGGGGTGGTGTCATTCTTTCTGATGGAGGCATAGAATTCCATTTTGTGTGTGTGTGTGTGTGTGTGTGTGTACCACATTTGTGGTATATATATGTGTGTGTGTGTGTATGTGTGTGTGTGTGTGTGTATATACATATATATATACCACATTTTCTTGATCCATTCATCTACTGAGGGGCATCTGGGCTGGTTCCATATCTTAGCTATGGTGACTAGTGCTGCAATAAACATAGTTGTGCTGGTACCTTTAATATGGCCTTGTTTGTAACATTTGTGTAAATGCCTAAAAGTGGGATTGCTGGTCACAGTATGGAGGAACGTCCATACTGCTTTCCAAACTAGTTGAACAAATTTGATGTATACATTCTTAATATCTTCCATGTGGCAGACTTTTGAGTAAAGTGACATTTTAGATGCCCCACTGTGTGCATGTACAAGGTGGATTAGCCAGAGAAAACTCAAGGGACTTCTCTGCTTGCTGTCCAATCATCCAGTAAACCACTACATTCAATGGGCCGCCGAGGGCATCACCTCGACATTGGTGTGACCACAGTTGTCTGCTTGAGGACTCCCATGCTTAAATCTTCACTTCCCTCATCCCCATTCCACCAGTAACAATGACGGAATATTCTAGGAGCATCTATTCGACTCTCAGATGCAATCAAAGAGCTAGATCTTTACTAAAGAACAGCAAAGGGTTTGTTGAGACCAGTTAAACTTTATTTGAAGAATGAACAATATGCAGGTTATGCACAAACAGTTAACTTTCACCCATTACTACAAGCATGCATCAAAGTTTCCTTGTATGACTGTAGTAAGTTGGAATCCAAAGAGAAGGTAGGCTATCATAGGCATAGAGGAGATGACATTCCTTCAATCTGTATTGGAAGAGAAGTGTTTTCTCCAGGCAATCTTTGCTATGTCATGACTCTTGGGCCACACTCTATTACAAAGCTCTGTTTAATACTTATTAGTTCTGTCTGAAAATTAGTTATGACCATGTTGGACACAGAAAAGAGAAAAGGGTTGGTGACAAACAAACATTTTCTGGCCACTTTGCTTCGTGTGTTTCTAATAACTGATGTCTCATATGAGTAAACCAGAAGATTTATGAAGTTCACTTCTGTAGATACTCTAAGCAATGCAGATAGACTATTTATATTCTGTATGTTTGGAAATAGTATTGTTTAATAGTACGACCTTACCTTTATATTTCTATACATAAGTTCAATTTTGGTAACACGTATCTGAAAGGCTTTCATTATCATGTTTAGTATAAATCTAAAAATAAAATTTTCACATAACTCATCACTAGTGAATTTTTCTTCCTCTATTTAAAAAAAAATATTATTAAATAGCATTTAGCCACATTGTAAAAATTTCTCTTTGGCATTGGCTACCATGGTGCTCAGGGCTAGATTTCTGGGATAGAAACCTAAAAGATTAGTAAAGCACACTTCTGGGTTTGTTTGTGAGGGCATTTCCAGGACAACTGACATAGGGGACAATAACTGAGAGGGAAAGACCCACCCCCAATGTGAGCCCTTAATTTGGGTCTGAGTGCAACAGGAGAAAGCTAGATAGCACATTCAAGTTCCATTTATGAGCAAGGGTGTCTCTTGTTGCTGCCATCACGTGTTGACAGAAGACTCCAGCTTCTTCAGCCTTTCAATGTGGAGAACTGGGAATAAACAAGGGAAAGGGTAACCCTGTTCAAAAAGAAACATACTCATTACCTTACTTATGTAACTGTAACCCCTCTGTACATCACCTTTACAATAAAAAAATCTCTTTTTTATCGTTCTTGGGCAGAAACCAAACTCCTGAAAAATCAGTTGTCAGGATTCTTCTATTTTCAATTTTTTCCTAGGTTGGAAGTTAGCATTTTAGAGCCCTTAGTTGTTTTTAGGAGAGAATACCTTTTGTGTGAAAGGCTGATTGGAATAATCTTTGTCTTTCCTCAGAACCTGTTTCATATGTGATGATTTATATTTGTTCCAAAATAATGGTGTCATTTTTTTGTGATGAAGGCTAATGATTTAATTTTTTCGGGTTTAAAAATTGTTTTATTGTTATTATAAAGATGATGTACAGAAGGGTTACAGTTACTTAAATTAGGTAATTAGTACATTTTTTTTTTTTTTTGGTCGGTTCTGGAGCTGTCCCAGGGTGCTGTCCCTGAGCTCTTCAGTTCAAGGCTAGCATTCTACCAGTTGAGCCACAGCACCACTTCCGGTTTTGTGGTGGTTAGTTGGAGATAAGAGACTCATGGGGAATTTCCTGCCTGGTCTGGCTTTGAACTGCAATCCTCAGATCTCAGCCTCCTGTGTAGCTAGGATTATAGGCGTGAGCCACCAGTGCCCGGCAGTACATTTCTTTTTGGCCAGTCGTGGAGCTTGAACTCTGGGCCTGGGCGCTGTCCCTGCACTCTTCAGCTCAAGGTGAGCACTCCACCGCTTGAGCCACAGCACCACTTCCGTTTTCTAGTGGTTTATTGGAGATAAGAGTCTCATGGCCTTTCCTGCCCGGGCTGGCTTTGAAAGGCGATCCTCAGATCTCAGCCTCCTGTGTAGCTAGGATTATAGGCATGAGCCACCAGCGCCAGGCAGTACATATCCTTTTTGAACAATGTTAATGGTGCCTTTCTGCAGCCTAAGCTTGGTTGTGTGATTGCTTCATGGTCTGGTCTTAGGTGTTCTATCATTAGTGAATGCTTTCCAGATCAAGGATAATACTTCCCCTTGCTTTAATTATAATTACTCCTACATCTAGGTATTATTATTAGCTTCCTACAAGGTAGCAGGTATCTCTAACTAATACAAAATTGCAGCTGAAAAACAAATCTTAAAATTTAGGAACTAGCCTTGAGGAACTTGTTGTCTCTGAGAAAGGAAACAAGCATAGAATCACACGATTCATTTAATCATGGGGTGACATTTCTGCAAACCAAAACTTAAAATGAAAAATAACAAACCAAAACAAAACAAACCAAATGAAATGCCCAAGCCAAAAACAAGCAAAAAATATCAACAGTAACAAAAATGTTTCTTCTCAATTAGGATTTATGGTTGAAGATATATAGACTTTATGAAGGCAACATACTTGCAAATCTTGCACTGTACTTGCACTGTAAATCATACTTGAAGAAATGCAAGAAATAACACATATTTAAAGAGAAAATTGTTAAGACGAATTTACAATTTTGGAAATACTGGTATGTACTTTTAATGACTTGTGAAACATTGTCTGATGAGGTCACATAAGGATAATTAATTATCTTGCAGAATGTGCCTTTGCTTGACTTTGCTATTTGTTATTAATTAAAAGCTGAAGTTTGGTGAAGTTAGCACATTAGCTTGTAAGTGTTATGTAAGAGAAATGCAAATAATTTCTGTCCAATAGCAAAGATAATTCCAAAGGTTATGGTTTTTATTGCTGTGTAGAACATTAATCAGTTTTGTATCTAACCTAGCAATATAATTTGTAACATTTGTCTTTAAATGCCTATAAGTACTCCATTCCTCAAAATGCTCTTTGAACTATGTTTTTCTTACTGCCTCCCTCAATAATGAATTAATAAATCTTTGACAGAGTTTTGCTTTATATTTTATGAGAGCTGTGTCTAACTATAAAAATTATACTTTGACATTATGTATAACATGTTACACATCTTACATTATTATTAGTGCAAAATCAATTTTCATTCACTATTCTTGCTTAATAGAAAACTTTCAGATTCTTCTCCCTGTAGTTTTAATGAGATATGTGAAAGCGGTTTGCTTAGTGGCAGATGCACTAAAGGGCTCAGTCATCCTGTGTGTGATTTTCCATTTAAGAGTTCAGCTATTGTAACCTCTTACTTTTTTTTTTGTCAATTGTGGGGCCTGAATTCTGGGCCTGGGCTATGTCCCTGAGCTCTTCAGCTCAAGGTTAGCACTCTACCACTTGAGCCACAGCACCATTTCCAGTTTTCTAGTGATGTATTGGACATAAAAGTCTCTTGGACTTTCCTGCTCTGGCTAGCTTTGAACTGTGATCCTCAGATCTCAGCCTTCTGAGTAGCTAGGATTACAGGTGTGAGCCACCTGCACCTGGCCTCCTTCTTACATTTTTAACTTTTAATTCCATCATGAGTTTCAGTATCATACATAGCACAAGGATGCTTGATGTGGGGAAAGTATTGAGGATTTCTCAGTTAATCTACACCGCTTGCTGTGCCTGAGAATTTCTCTGACATCCTCAATCCATAATGACTCCATGTCAGACTCAGAAGAAGATAACAGGGTAGGATCATTGAACTATTTTTCATGTTAAATGTAACTGTTGTCTGTCCTTTTGATGATAATGGTTAATTAAATAATTCAACAAGCATTTATTGTGTACTCCACAGGAAGTGTTTACTAAATTATTAGCAACAAAACCCACAGAAAACTGCCAATAAATACTTACTGAGTGCCTACTATGTGTCAGGCATGATTCTAAGTACTTGATGCCATTAGTTCAGGCAAATAAGATCATGTGAGACTGGAAACTCTATATATTCCTCCTCCTCTTCGTCCTCCCCGTCCCCCCCCTCCTCCCCCTCCTCCCTCTCTTCCCCCTCCTCCTCCTCCTTCCCTTTCTCCTCCCCCCCCTCCTTCTTCTATTGTGCCAGTCCTGGGGCTTGAACTCTGGGCTTGGGAACTGCCCCTGAGCTTCTTTTATTCAAGGTGAGAGCTCTACCACTTGAGCCACAGCACCAATTCCTGCTTTTTTTTGAGTAGTTTTATTGGAGATAAGAGTCTTACAGGCTTCCCTGCCAGGGCTGGTTCCAAATCACAGTCCTCAGATCTAAGCTCCCTGAATAGCTAGGATTTCAGTGTGAGTCTCCGGTACCTAGCTCCCACTTCTTGATAGGATTAAGAGCTGAGACTGAATTTATTTGACTGCTGTGTATTTTGTCCAGAAAGATACATTTATTGCAAATAAATATATTGTTTTGGGAAAATCCAAAACAATTTTTCCCCTGAAAAGTAAACTGATAAAGCATAACTCATTAGAGAGTGACAGACTTTTGCAGAACAATATATGACAAGATTATGAAATAATTATCTTTAAGGCTTCCTTCTAAATTTTCACCTACTGTGTTTAATCTTTTTTTTTTGTTTGTTTGAACTCAGGGCCTGGGTGCTGTCCCTGAGCTTTTTTGTTCAAGGCTAGCACTCTGCCACTTGATCCACAGCTCCATTTCTAGTTTTTTTTATGGTCAATTGGAAATGAGTCTCCTGGATTTTTCTGCCTAGAATGGCTTTTTACCACTATATTCATATCTCAGCCTCCTCAGTAGCTAGGATTACAGGCATGAGTATTAATCTTAAATGATTTGATCACAGTTTTACTTAATTCTAATTAGGAATTGAAATGCCTGTCTTCAGTGGTTCCCCCAGGTCTTAACATTTTCTCCCTTCCCTCTCCAGAGATGCTACTGAGACTTTATGAAGGCATTAGACTCCTTTGCTGCAATAAACAATACATGTGGCTTGGCTCCATCAACAGAAAATTTGATGCTCTCTTCAGGGCATCATAGTTACCATTACCTACATTCTCAGAAGTTGTCTTATATTGCAGGAGATAGATAATAAGTAAAACAAACATATACTTGTGAATAGAGTAAGTACAGTGATAGAAAAGAAAAAGGGAAGGAGAAAGAGAGTCTGGTGGAAAGAGCTACTTTAGGTTACACGCTCAGGAGGGTGTCAGTGAGAATCTGAAATGTGAGCAGAGATCTGTGGGAATTGAAAAGAAAGCAATGGGAAGTATAAAACTCCTGAGGTATTGATTTGCATTTCTCTTATGGCTAGCAATGGTGAACATTTTTTTCTATTGGCCATGCTTATTTCCTCTCCAGAGAAGTCTCTTTTTAATTCTTTAGCCAACTTATTAATGGGGTAGTTGTTTCTTTGGGGATTTGTTATTGGAGGGTTTAATTTTTTTAGCTCTAGGTATATTTTTGGTATGAGATCCTTGTCTGTTGTATAGATAGTGAGATCTTCTCCTAATCGGTGGGCTTTCTATTTATCTTGCTAACTATGTCCTTTGCCATGCAGAAGCCCTGCTGTTTAATGCGATCTTATTTATCCAGTCTTTCTTTGATTTGTTGTGTTTCTGGATCTTTATTTAGGAAGTTTCAACCTGTGCCAAGGAGCCCTAGTGTATTCCCTATCTCTTCCTGTAAAATTTTCAGTGTCTTGAGGTCTTTGATCCATTTGGAGTTGATTCTGGTATAGGGTGATATAATAATTAATAATAATAATAATAATAGATGCTGGCAGGGATGTAGCCAAAAGGGAATGCTACTACACTGTTGGTGGGAATGTAAGCTGGTTCAACCATTCTGGAAAACAGTATAGAGGTTCCTCAAAAGACTAAACATAGAACTCCATTATAATCTAGCAATCCCACTCCTGGGCATTTATCCAAATGATCATAAGCAAGGCCATACTAAAGCTACCAACACAAATATGTTCATTGCAGCATTATTTACCATACCTAAGATATGGAACCACCCCAGATGCCTTCAATAGATGAATGGATCAAGAAAATGTAGTATATATACAGAATGAAATTTTATGCATCTACCAGAGAGAATGGCATCGCCCCTTTCATAAGGAAATGGAAAAACTTGGAAAAAATATTAAGCGAAGTAAGACAGACCCAAAGAAATATAGGCTGTATGGTTTCCCTCATTTGTAATAATTAGTATATGCCTAGGATAGTCCAGGCAGAGAATCATAATAACTCAATAGCTATGTATATATGACTACACACAATAATCCTAATTGAAATGAATTCCAAGACATGGAAACAACAAGTATTTTTTTTGTTTTTGTTTTTGGTTATTGACCTTGTTGTCACCAATGTACTGTATCTAGTTCTTTCTTCTTACTTTATTTCATCTTTTTTGGTCGGTTGTGGGGTTTGAACTCTGGGCTTGGGCACTGTCCCTGTGCTCTTCAGCTCAAGGCGAGCACTTTACCACTTGAGCTGCAGCATCACTTCCGGTTTTCTAGTGCTTTATTGGAGATAAGAGTCACGTGTCCCGACCACCTCAACCAGCAAGGATGACGGGACAACAGGTTCTTCTTTCAGGCGGTTTATTCAGGACCTTTTACAACATCTTCTCTCCCGCTTCTTCTGCCCGCTTCTTCCTGCTTCTCTATCCCTCTGCCCCTGCGCTCCGGTTATAAGCCTCCTGGATGGCCAATCCCGAAGCGCCACGTGGCATATACTGATAGGGCTGCAAACACGGAAGCAAACTAGGAGCCAAGTCATAGCCGTATAAGGAGTTGTTTTTTTTTAATTTTATTTTATTTTATTTGAGAACATACTGTACAGAGGGGTTACAATTACATGGGCAGGATAATGCATACATTTCTTTTTTTTTAATTTAATTTAATTTTATTTGTGAACATACTGTACAGAGGAGTTACAGTTACATGGGCAGGATAATGCGTACATTTCTTACCAAGCATTGCAGCCTCCTCCTTTGTTTATCCTTCACATCCCTTCCCAGCCTCCCCCCTCTCCCCCTAATCCCAATCCTTCTCCTTCCCCCCCTTCCCCCCCCTTCCCCCCCTTCCCCCCTCCCACTAACGTTGTAAAGCTCGTTTTGGACATGACAACTTGTACTTCTCATTGTTGCAACAGGTCCACCTGTATCCTTAAACAACTGGTTTTTCCCCATCTCCTCCACAAGTTATACTGACATCAAATATAGTGAAAGCAGGGGTTATACTGTGGGGGAGGGACATACAAAGCAACAAAGAGATAATCTTATAAATGTTTTAGAAACACAAATGCATACATTTCTTACCAAGCATTGCAGCCTCCTCCTTTGTTTACCCTTCACCTCCCTTCCCAGCCTCCCCCCTCCCCCCCACCCAATCATACCCCCCCTCCCCCCCACCGACATTGTAAAGCTGGTTTTGACATGACATTTTGTACTTCTCATTGTTGCAACAGGTCCACCTGAATCCTTAAACGACTTGTTTGTCCCCGTCTCCTCCACATGTTATACTGACATCAAATATAGTGAAAGCAGGGGTTACACTGTGGGGGAGGGACATACAAAGCAACAAAGAAATAATCTTATAAATGCGTTAGAAACACATGCATGAAAGAAACAAGAAAATTAAAATACATATTTGAGGGTTCGTTTTCCTAACATCACATTCTCTGACTTTTTCCGCTTGACTCATACCTATACTAGATATTGCAAATAAGGGAAACCATGGGACCTATGTTTCTTTGGGCCTGGCTTACTTCACTTAATATAATTTTTTCCAAGCCTTTCCATTTCCTAACAAATGGGGCAATGTCATTCTTTCTGATGGAGGCATAGAATTCCATTGTGTATATATACCACATTTTCTTGATCCATTCATCTACTGAGGGGCATCTGGGTTGGTTCCATATCTTAGCTATGGTAAATAATGCTGCAATAAACATAGTTGTGCTGGTAGCTTTAGTGTGGTCTTTTTTGTAAACATTAGGGTAAATGCCCAAAAGTGGGATTGCTGGGTCATAGGGGAGTTCTATGTGAAGTCTTTTGAGGAACCTCCATACTGCTTTCCAAAGTGGTTGAACAAGTTTACATTCCCACCAACAATGAAGTAAGGTTCCTTTCTGTCCACATCCCCTCCAGCATCTGTTGTTGTTAGAGTTCTTGATTTTTGCCGTTCTAACTGGAGTGAGGTGATATCTCAATGTTGTTTTGATTTGCATTTCTTTTATGGCTAGGGATGTTGAACGTTTCTTCATATGTCTATTGGCCATCCTTCTTTCTTCTTCAGAGAAGCTTCTCTTTAAGTCTTTAGCCCACTTACTTATTGGGCAGTTGTTTCTTTGAGGATTTGTTGTTGGGGGGTTTAATTTTTTGAGTTCCAAGTATATTTTAGATATGAGACCCTTGTCCGTTGTATGGCTAGTAAAGATCTTCTCCCAATCCGTGGGCTTTCTATTGATCTTGCTAGCTATGTCATTTGCCATGCAGAAGCTCTGCAACCTTATGCAATCCCATTTGTCCAACCTTTCTTTGATTTGTTGTGTTTCCGGGTCTCTATTCAGAAAATTTCGACCTGAGCCAAGGAGACCTAGGGTTTCTTAAGGAGTTGTTTTTTACAGAGAGCTCTCGTCACCGGGAAGACGGAAGGCGGGAGCCCGCGCCATCTTTGGTCGCAGCCGCGCCAGCTACAATGTTGCTTTTGTGGCCCACGCGCCGTCTTTGGGCGCGGCTCCCGCAGCTCTCCACAGTAACGGATTTTCTTTTCCGGGCTGGCTTTGAATGGAGCGCCTCAGATCTCAGCCTCTTGTGTAGCTAGTATTACAGGAGTGAGCCACCGGTCCCTGGCTTCATTTTTCTTTTTCATTAGTTTATCCCTGGCAATCTCTGTCTTTGATTCTGATACCCTGTGTCTTGAATATACATTTATCTGATTTAGCGAAGGGAAGGGGAATAACAAAATGCTGAAAGAAGGACAAAGGATGACCCATCACAACAATGATACTCACATGACACTATGCTACAAATGAATTTTACAACTTGGGGGTGGGAAGGATTGGGGGAGGGAAGAGTTAGTGGAGAAAAACAAAGGAGTGCGTAACAATGTTTGACAAGAAATATACTCATTACTTTATTCATGTAACTGTAACCCCTCTATACAGCATCTTTACCATTAAAATTAAAAAATTAAATGCGAAAAAAGTCCTGAGGTATGAATGACTGCGGTGGCATTCAAGAGATAGCAGGATGATTGGAATGTGAAGACACAAACTGAAGAAGGTAAGTTTAGTCATAAGTGGGAGTTATGGTAACATGGTTTTATGTGTGTGTGCATTTATATACACATATATAAACCTCCATCCTTAACCCTCCACCTCTACCCTTCCACAATACCCCATATATATAAGGTGTGTGTGTGTGTGTGTGTGTGTACTGGTACTAGGGCTTGAACTCAGAGCCTCATACTCTTTTTTTAACTGTGAAAATACTGTACAGAGGGGTTACAATTCGATGGGCAAGATAATGAGTACATTTCTTATCAAGCATTGTAGCCTCCTCCTTTGTTTCCCCTTCCCATCCTTTCCCAGCCTTCCTCAACCCCCCACCCAATCCTCCCCCCCCCCCCCCACCAAAGTTGTAAAGTTCGTTTTCGACCTGACAACTTGTACTTCTCATTGTTGCAACGGGTCTACCTGTATCCCTATTTAAATGACGTATTTTTCCCCTTCCCCTCCACAAATTATACGGACATCAAATACAGTGAAAACAGGGGTTATACTGTGGGGGAGGGACATACAAAGCAACAAAGAAATAATCTTATAAATGCGTTAGAAACAAATGCATGAAAGAAAAAAAACATTTGAATATATATCTTAGGGTTCATTTTCCTATCACTTTATCTGACCTTTTCTGCTTGACTCACACATATACTAGATATTGCAAATAAGGGAGACCATGGGACCTATGTTTCTTTGGGCTTGGCAGAGCCTCATACTCTTAATTGGCTTTTTTGACAATGGTTTGTTGCTCTACTCTTTGAGCCTGCCTCCAGTTCCAGCTTTTTCTTGCTTAATTGGAGATAAGGTTTTCTTGGATTTGTCTGCTCAGGCTGGCTTTGAACTTTGATGATCAGATTTTAGCCTTCAGAGAGGTTAGGGTTATAGGCACAGGCCACTGACACAAG
This sequence comes from Dipodomys spectabilis, assembly GCF_019054845.1. Lineage (NCBI taxonomy): Eukaryota > Metazoa > Chordata > Mammalia > Rodentia > Heteromyidae > Dipodomys > Dipodomys spectabilis. The sequence goes on from NW_024870731.1 coordinate 11,840,831, forward strand.
TGTGTATGTATGTTTGTGTGTGTGTGTGTGTGTGTCTGTCTGTCTGTGTCTGTGTCTCTGTGTGTCTTACAATGGAACAGTTTAGATAGTCAAAAGATAATGCTGATAGCTGTATAGAATTGAGATTATAAGGGTACCAAGGGATTTGGGCACCAGTGGATTTGGGACACCAGTGGAAGGCTGTTGCAGAAGTCAATACAAAGTGATGATGTATAATTTGGATGCTCCCAGTGAGGTGCTACTGGGATTGTGGGATGTATTTTGAAGTCAGACCTTGGTTTGGGGAATGATCCATTGACCCAAATATTCTGGTAATGATGTCTTAGGGAGTTTAGAAGATTAGAGAGAAGATTTGGACATGTTAAACTTGTGAAATATTTTGAACTTAATACTCAGATGTTTTATCTGAATATCTGAATTTTAACATAATATCTAAGTTAACCTTAGTCTTTGTAATGAAAAGTAATAGACACAAGAGGTGAACAAGCTCATGTTACAGAGACTCATTCCATGTATCTCATTGATGACTCCATCTTGCCTAAGAGTAAGATTTGTTCTACTTTCCCTCTTTCTTCTCTCCCTCAATTCTTTTTTTTTCCTAATCAGTCCTGGTAGAAATGACTTGGAATTTATATATGCATCAGTCAAAGTGGATACAGAAGTAAATCTACATACTCTACAGTTTCATCTAAGGGAATTTATAGTGAGAAAGATTATTTAATTAGCAATATATTGTAAAAAGGGCTATAGTATAATGTTTTTGAAAAACAGTTACAATTTTGAACTCACTAGTGGGTTGTGAAATCAGTTTGAGAGTATGAAATGAATTTAGTGGTTCACAAACAGCATTTAAAAGAATGAATTAGAATAGAGAATAAGAGATTTCACCGTATTTAATAAGGGCAAGTATTATGTGAATTTCGGCTTCATATACACCTATGTACTGGGTTGCAGTATAAGATGCATTTCTTGCAGTGAACTATAAAAGTCTCTGAAATTTGTTACTATAGGAGATATATGTTCCAAGTATTCATTTTCAGGTGCAGAGCAGCTCTGCCAAAGCCCAATGCTATCTTCAGTTAAGGCAAAGCCCCAGAATGTTTGGTGCCTTAAGTTTTCTTGTAAGTTGGTAAAAATATTTTCTTCCTATGCATGTGTCTAGATTGTTAAGGTTGCAAGAGAGAAAGAGTCAACATAAAGAAGTTAAGTTAAAAAAAGGAGAGGCTTTTTTGTGAGGATGCTGGATTGGCTAAGAGGATCTAAAGCAAGAGATTAAGGAGCAACTGGCAGTTTTGGAAACTAGACCAGGGGACAGAGTCTCTCTCTTTCTCTCTTTCTCCTCTCTCTCTCTCTCTCTCTCTCTCTCTGTCTCCTCTCACTTCACATGGGCAACACATTATGATTACCATTAATATTGCATCCATTTATTTCTGGTTCTGAGACTTAGCAGGTAAAATACCTCCTTTTCTAGTTTCAGTGAGAATTATCCCAAGGATTGGTCCATATCTAGTTATATGCCTATCTATGAATACTCACTCTGACCAATGTAATCAGAGTTTAGATGAGGAAGTTTAAGTTTTTACATGTAATCATGTGGTCTGTGTGTACACATTTTTTAGAACTTGAGGTAAAGACAATGAGAACTATTAAATCTTCTATATAAAACCAGAATGTTCTAAGCATTAATAAACCATAGTTCATGAGAGGTTCTGAACTTGTAATTTACCTTGAGGAATAACTCAAATGTCTTCACCGTAAAGTAGCATCTGTGGAACTAATTCTTAGGCTCATAAAAAGAGCAAGATGTGATTAATTCTACAGGAGGTGCCTTACGGGTCCCTTACCCCGTGCTTCCTTTTTAGAATGACTTCTCAAGGTCTTCTTTACATCAATCCTAGCTCAGTAGGGTCTGTGCAGAGCTTCGTGGTTTATTAAATACACTGGCTGCAGCAACTCCACATAGGAAAGGCCTAGCAATTCTCTGGGACCCTGAAGTTCCTTAGAACGAATCACAAAATGCAAACTCTTCTCTTTCTGGGATATGAATGTCTCCAGCTTCATTCTTACGAAATGATGCTATCTGCTAATGGTGAGGAAAAATATTCACTAATGAAAATCTAAATGAGGGATGATGAAGCTAAACACCATTAGATTTGGTTAGTTTCCTTACATGATTGCTTGAGGGATATCTTATTCGTAGTAAAAGTTTCTTCATGGCAGCTATTCTTTTCTTAGAAGTATCACTTCACTCCAAATAAATCATTTAAATATCTTAAGCTGCTCCAGAGAATGTCCTGGCTACCCAAATATTTTCTTGTCAATCTTCTATAATATGTTCTGTCACACTAGGCTCTCCTGGGAATGAAACAGGTTTACTTTAAAAATTTTATGAGATCAACTCTTTTATATCCAATGGCTGGTCATAGAATGGGATTATTAATACAGAATAAGTAACTCGCAACTGAATTAGAGGACTATAATTCTATTGAGAGGCTCTAGATTCTTAAGTTGATTTAATGCTTATGAAAGCTTCGAAACTGACAGTATAGGAGGAAGAAGGAGGCTTTTGTTACTCTGATGAGTTGGTGTCACTGTATCAGAGATTATGTCCAAAATTTCTGGTATGGTCTGTCATATTGATTTTTTCATTGATCTCTCTCTCACACACACACACACACACACACACACACACACACACACACACACACACACATGTGCCTATATACACATATATAATGTGTATATTTATATATTTTGTTTTACAAGTTCATATGTGTGTGCGTGTGTGCATGTGTGTAAATATTGCATACAATTGATGTAGGAAATGGGCTGGAGATAGCCCAGGCATCATTTTCTCCCGTGGAGAATATGTGGATTCTCCCTGTGGATTTTGCAAACCACTGTGGCAGGGTGTCACATTCAGCATTTGGGCATCGATACAGTGAGAACACAGATTCAAATTCCGAGGATCCTGCCTCTCACCCTGTCGTAGGCACATCTACTTCTCTCACTCTCTCCTCTCCTTGACCCCTGGTGATCTGAATTAAACCCTTCTCAATAATGGCCTTAGCAAGGCCAGAAGAATCTGTTTTCGGTGACTTCTTTGTTTAGAATATGAGACTGTAGCAGGGCTTTAGGGTCATAGAAACCCCAGTTACAGCCTCAGATCTATCTCTTGCCTGAAAATATAGGACTATTCTGTTAAATGTAAATACCAGATAAATGATGAAAGAAATTTTAGTGTAAACTATGTCTCAAATACTGCATCTGTTATACTTAATATTTTAACTCATTTTTTTCTGATATTCTCATTTTAACGGAGCCTCTTACATTTTCCCCTGCTAAGTCTGGCAGATGTAGAATGGTTGACTTAAACTTTCTGTGTTTCAGTTTCCTCATCTCTAAAATGGAATAAATTGCATTTAGCTTTCAGGGATGCTGGGGTCCTAGATGATAAAATTGAGTCATTGAGTGCATGCTCATTGATTGCCTACTCTGTGCAATAAACAAAATAGATACTAATCTGTACTCATAGAATTTGCATGTCATTGTGGGGAAGACAAACATAGAATCTAAATGGCAATGGTGACTGTGTGCAATGGAGAAAAACAGAAAAGGCGCAGAGATTGGTGGTGGAGATCAGTCATGGAATGCTTTACACATAAAGGAACATTTGACTAAAGAGGAAGGAAAGATGGGAAAAAGAAAGGAAGGGAGGGCAGGGAAGGAGGGAAGGCAGAAGGAGGGAGAGAGGAAGGAAAGGAGAAAGAAGGAAGGAAATGGCAGAAGGGAATGGTGGAAGTAAGGAAAGAAAGAAGAAAAAGATGAGGATGAAGCCAGCCAGTAGACAGCAGGAGGGATATAATCTCAAACACAGAGACTAGCTCTGAGGTAGATGACAGGCATACCAGAGGAACAATAGGGAGTTAGTGTGGGTGGAGAGGAAGTAGTTTGAGCTGGGGGAGGGAAAGGATAATATATGCACAACCTCAGGGCTCCTTATTCCTGATGTAATGCTGTATGGACCTAGATGAATGCTCTGTGTCTTTTAGGGCTCATTTTCCCTGACTACAAAGTGGGAATGAAAAAAATCACAGCACAACCTTTCTTACAAAGTAAGAGAGGTAAGACTTAGGCAAAATTTTGGGAAGCGCAAACTCATTCTTGGAGAATGTTATGTAGAAACTGTTTTCTTTCCCCTCAAGGAGAACAAACAACTCTTCCATTTCTGTGATTGAATGTGCTTCCCTGCTTTCATTTGCTTAGCTCAGAGCCCTCAATTGATCAGCTTAAGGTTGTGGGTTTTGGTTGTGGGTTTTGGTGATTGTAATCGCTAGTAATTGTCACTATGTTCCTACAGGCTGCAAGGTACAGACTAACCATGCTTCCAGGAAGGACAGTTCAGATGTCTTTAGCTCCCATTTCATAAATGAGATTTGCTTTGGACTTCAGAGGTAAGATTTGGTCCATGCCGACCGAGCATAAGCTGTGTTCTATTTGAAGGGAGCTTGTCAGCAGTGGGAAAGGTAGGGTAGACACTGGATAGGGTATACATTATGGCTAAGGTAGTACAATATTCACGAATAATTCTTGAAGGAGCAGTTTGATATGGAAGCCAGTAAAATAGTTCGTGCCAAAGGACCCAGGAGCTTAGGCAACGTGGGGATAATGAATCAGGGACAGAATACTTGGGCTCCAGAAATAGGGTACTGATGAAAAAAAGAAAAAAACAACCAAAAAACAAAAACCAAAACCTAAAAACTAAAAACCCAACCTAACAAAAACACCAGGATGGAATAACTCCTGAAGCTACGGGTGGTATAAATGGAGTAAGTCAGGTTTTTCTCACCATAGCTTCTGGAAGAATTTGGGTTTGCACTTCCCAAAGATTTGGATTCAGCATATCCATATAACATGTGGTCAGTAGGCCCGTACTGCCTTAGGGAACCCTGCAGGTAGCCTTGAGACTGAACACACATGCACAGCCTTATGTGGCCATTCTTGGCCAGTTGCCACTTTTGTCTAGAGAAAGTATAAACAAGCACTGAAACAATGGGGTGATATTAGAGCTGGACAGTGAGCTGCCACTGGAGGGAGGAGTTAGATGAGGTGCGGTTGCTGGGGGACAGAATGTAATAATACAGTGGGAACCTGGATCAGAGTGCAGTTGGTGCTGCTGTGCAGTCTGTTGGGATGCACCAGAGGACAGTGTGATGTTATGCTCTGGGCTACTGCCATTGTTCCTGCTAATGATGTATCCATGGACCAGGAGAGCCTTTAAAGAAATATGACCCCCATCTACACCTTGCCTAGTATCTTTGTCTTTCATTTGCCCTAGTCAAGGAGAAGTGGAGAGGAATCAACCTTACACCATTTCCCCCCATGTATGACTGAACACTACCTCCATCAGAATCACCTGTATGCTAACATGGCAAGAGAACTGGGGGTCATGTCTTTTGCTTCTCTGTGTCCAGTTTACTCTCAGAGTTAGTGCTGCACATGTGGACTTTTTAAAAGCTACCTTCTGATTCAGAGGATTAATTGTACTGCCATCTCTGCTTCTACCTTGGCTGCGGTCAACATTTTGCAAAGCTGGTATGATAAGATGTGGGTGTTACCTGAATAAAGCTTTCCTCATTATTTGTGAAATGCCTTCGTGCAATAGGTTTTAATCTTGGCTGCATAATAAATAGTGTGCTTAAAAAAATCTTGGTTCCCAAGCCATAACCAAAACAAAATAAGAATTCTTGTGGGTGGGGTAGGACTCAGGAATTACCAGAAAGGAAAGAGAAATTATTACTAGAAGCCTATTACTTTCCGCTAGTAAATATTACAAGTATTACTAGAAGCTTGGAGGAGGAGCTCCTGTAGGGCAAATGGTTAACGCTTGGAAGGGAGTTTTGAGAAACTGGTGCTTGGGTCTCTGGGAGAGACATAGCTGGTTGGTGCACTAAGATTTGAAGGACACAGGCAACCATATAGGCAGGAAGCCTTGGTTAGTACCCTAGCAGTCAAAAGGCCAAAGCCAATGGGTATTCAGATCATTAGAGTGGAATAGGGCCACTATCATGGCTGTGACTAGCACAGCCAGAGATATAATAAGACTCTTCCTTTAGTGCCAAAAGAGTTAGGATGTTAGAACAACAGATACTCTCTGTCTCCAAGTGATGCAGACTGGGGCTGGAAAGGAGAGAGCTAAATCTCTTCCTCTTCTTTTCTTTTAACTGTAGGTAGAAGAAAAGGGTAAGCTACTTGGCAAGGGAGTTTGAAACATAGTTTTCGGCCTACTAGCCCCATTTTTGTGGTATAGTGTAGAAATATGAAAGAGTGGATTTAGTGGTGTTAAGCAATAAACAGTAACCAGCACATCCAGCTAGTAAATGGGAAAACTAGGTTAGGAACTCAGGTAGTCTTGCTCAAGTGTCTATGATAGCCATTATAATTTCTTAGAGCTGATGGCTGTGGCTTGAACATTTATGTTGTAACTTTATACCCATTGTGGTGGTAATAAAAGGTGAGCTTTTGGAAAGTGATTGTCATGAGAGCTGTGGCCTCAGCAATGGGTCACTGCCTTGTGAAAGGGCTAGTTAGAACTAGCTTGTCTCTCTTGCCCATGTGAGGATATAGAGTTATTTCTGGAAGATGTGGTATCAAGGAGCCATCTTGGGAAGCAGATAACAGTTCTCACTAGTAACCAATCCTGCTAGACCCTTAATCTTGGAAGTCACAGCCTACAGAACTATGAGTGACCTATATTTTGCTGTAGTAGCACAAATAGACCATAGGACTCATCTTTCTTCCCTTATGGACAAGTACTCACCTAGTCTTTTTTCAGAACCTGAGAGCAAGAGGAGAGGAGCACCTTTATCTTGGGTTGTGCACCTGCTGATTTCGCCAGTGTTCTCTGAGTGGGAAAAGCACAGGTGAGAGAGGGTATGGAAGTGAGCAGGGCAGGATCAATTGCTTTCTGGACTTCCTAATTCCTCAGTGAAACTGAAGAAGAATCATCATACTTCTAAGTTGCAGAATTGGAAGTATTGGGGATAGAGGAGGTTAGAGGCTCCTGGGTTTTTGGAACTTACTTTCTTATGGAGCAAAGAAACAAATGTATTGGAAAACAACTGCTAGAATGTGGAAGACACAGTTTCATTTTTTATTTTTAAGCTACTTCATGGCAGGAGGTGGTAAGCAGGGTGATGGTGGGTTCTCCAGATGGTGGATTCTCCTTCGGTAGTGAGACTTGTGGAGACCTCTAACTGCCTCACAAAGGCATATAGATAGATAAGCCACCTCACTCAGGAAGAGTACCTATAGGAAGGGGTTCAAATAAGGAAACAATGCTTTGGGCCATCAAATAAGGCAGCCAATTTGCCACAGCAGTTGAAAAAAGAAATAACTCTTTCTTCCTTTTCCTATAGGAATAGGATAGCCTAAGAAGAATGATGTACAGGAAAGAACATATATTATCATCTATACACGATCAGAACCACAAGGTCACCGCCCTGGGCCAGGGGGAAAGCTTTGAATTAAACATAGGTAAGGACTCTTATTTGAGCTCAAATAGGACTGATTTGTAATTGGAAGTGACTGAAAAAATTATGAAATCTGGCTGACGTATCATTAAAGATGTTCCCCCAAATATACAGAGAAGTGAAGTGATTTGGCAAAGCACATTTGCTGGTAGTTGCTAGAAGAACAAAAGAAACCATGTTTACACCTTGATAAGTTCAAACTCCTCAGTCTAGCTAGTCACAGTTTATAACCCTTATAAATCCAAGGGCCATCTGGCTCAGTCTGGAAGCCACATCTTGATCAAGAATCATATTTTCAAAGCCAAAAGTAGTTAAAAAGAAATTCTCTTCTTGAGTTGAATTTTGGAAATGTATGACAGGATCTAAACATAACAGCCCACGGCAGCTCTTTTTGATCCACCCTCTCACACTTGGCAATTAGTCCAGTGCTTCTCTTTTCAGATAATTAGAAATTCTGGTATAGCTTCAACAGTCGTTGCTGCTTCGCTTTCCTTCTCTTTCTCTGCTGCTTTCCCTTTCCCTCCTCTCCAGGCTTTCCCCTTTCTTGCTTTTTTGTCTTTTTCCTGTTTTCTCACTTCTGCATCTAAAACCCAAACAACCTTTAGAAAAAGATGTACAGGTAGGGGATAAGTGCTTCAGTGTTTCTGGGCAGGGCATGAGAAAGGGAAGAGCAGAGAGGGATTATGGTTGTCAGGTGTGGGCCTAGAATAACCAAACACAAATCCTCAAATCTTACTCATTTGAAAAAATTGAAAAAATGAAAAAAAACCCTTACATTTCCTGGTGCTTATAGTTCTCAAGAATTCTTATATGCTTTATCTCAATTGGTCTTCAACACCCTGAATGTAGTGGTATTATGACTACTGCACAGTTGAGAAAAACTGGCTAGGAAGGCTAAATGACTTGAAAAAACATTAGTAGACTAGAACTTCAGAATCTGAACCCAGGACTCCTGGATTGGTCTTGGGCTTATTTACTTCTGCCACTTTCTCTCCAGTATCTACTTTATTCTCTGCATGTTGTTTTCTCAGAGAATTTTTGTCTTTATTTCACTCTTATCTCTCTTCTGATTTTGGCCCTACTTTTAATTTCCTTCTTCATTCGAAAGCACATGGCTCTTATTGGCCAAGAAGCAGTGAAGACTAAATTAATTCAGGTCTTGTCTTTTCTTTTCTTCTTCTTCTTCTTTTAATGTGTGATAGAAGACTGTGTGTGTGTGTGTGTGTGTGTGTGTGTGTGTGTGTGTGTGTGTGTGTATGTGTGCAGGTGTATGTATGGTTTGTTTTTTTTTAATTACTGAACTTTGAACTCAGAGTCTTGCATTGCGAAGCAGGCAGTCAATCACTTGAGTTACTCTGCCAGTCCTTTTATGTAGGTTATTTTCAAGTCTCAATGTATGCCCAGCTGGCATGGAATTCAGCTCTCTTATTTATGCTTTCCTTTGTCAGTGGGATGAAAGGCATGTGCCACTCTGCCCATCCATTGTGCTTCACTGGTAGCTTGGAATGCTTGGTATGAATCATCTTACACAGCTGTTGGTCAAGAAGGAGTTTTGCAACTTTTATGATCAGGTTGGCCTCAGGCCATGATCCACTGCTTTCCACCTCCTAAGTAGCTGGAATTACAGGCTTAAGCTACCACATTTCATTGTGCCAGAAGACTTTTAATGAGATGCTGTGAAATCAATTTTTTTCCTCAAAAATGGCATGTCTGTTTGGTTTGCAGGTTAACATCATGACTGATTACACAAGATGTGGCAGGTAATTATGAACCAGACTTAAAAAGCAAAACAAAATGCAAAACCATTCAAATTGCTGGAGATATTGTCATTTTCCAGAATGTTCCATATGCTTCTTTTGGAATGTTTTGTAGAGCTAGTCTATTATTTATTTATTTATTTATTTTTATATTCCTCTTGGACCAAGTCAGAATTATTTGATTTAGTACATTGCCTTGTTCACTAGAATCTTGTTGGGTTCCTAGAATGACATTTACTCTCAGAAGATGATTACAAAGACAAATGTCTTTGATGTCTCTCCATCTCTCTATTTTTCTCTTTATTTTTTCTCTCTATCTGTCTTTTCAACAATCTGCCTGTGATTCCTAAGAGATGCGATGTGAAGGTTTAGGAGCTTTGTAGTATGTGACAGCAGTGTTACTGTTCAGAGCTAAAGGATGGTTGGCAAAAGGCTGACAGCTGACTGTCAGTATTGGGAGGCAAAGTATTGGGAATGGCTGCTGAGAACTCCCAGGTACGTCCAGGTTCAGCATGAGGGGTGAAGCAGCTCCAGTACCAGAAGGGTGGTCTTTGTCTGGAGATGGGTATGGCTGTACTTAGAACTCAAGTGAAAAATATGAAGGCTAGGAGTAGGCACCCAGAACCTAGCAAGAGCAGATGAAGGGGATCTCATGATATCAGCCATCCCTTGGATCGATTTAGTTGTTAGTGATAGTGACAAAAACAAGCTTGATCATTTTCAACAAAAAAGAGTTTACCACAGATTACATGACTGAAAGGAGATACTCAGTTTGACCTTTGTTGAGGAGCAGTTGAAAAGTCTTGGTGGGTGGTGGGGAACATTGATGAGTACTGATTGGCAATGCTATTTTTTTTTTAATTTTTTTTTGGGTCCCATCGTGGGGACTGAACTCTGGGCCTGGGCGCTGTCCCTCAGCTCCTCAGCTCAAGGCTAGCACTCTACCACTTGAGCCACAGCGCCACTTCCAGCTTTTTTTCTTCTGCTTATGTGGTGTTGAGGAATCGAACCCAGGGCCTCATGCCTGCAAGGCAAGCGCTCTTCCACTGAGCCACCTTCCCAGCCCAGCAATGCTATTTTTTATGGGCATGTAAAGATTACTGAAAAGATTATATGAGAGTGAAATCAAATTGATTATGTTTCTTTCTCTATGCACTGGTCTTTGATCATTGTAAACCCATAAAAAATTAATAAAAAGTCAGGAGACTCCTTATTTGTAGGAGATTTCCATTTGTAGGACTTAATCTGTGTTGCCTTTGTTGGGCTACCTTTTCCCTCACTGTTGCTTTAATTTGACTGACAGATTTATTCCTTGGGATTGACTGCCTATACTTGTTCTCCTCTCTGTTGTAAAACTAAGTAAGACACTTCATATGTGTCTATTCTTCTGAGGAAAAATAAGATAGCAGAAATCAGGGGAGTAAACGAGAGTAACATTGTGAAGTAACCACATACTTTCTGTGGAGTGCAATAACTGTGGTACAGCCACAGAGAAAGGTAAACCTATAGGTAGGGAAAGTATTAAACATAAATCGTAAACTTATAGTTAGGGAAAGTATTAAACATAAATCAAATTGGGATTTTTTTTTTGGGTGGAGAGAGAATGCTTATGGATTTTATGTTGTAACTGATGGTGTATTTATCAATAATGTACGTAATTGAACTTAAGGCGTGGTGTACCTTTTGGCTATTAGCACATAGCATAATCCAGTAAATGAATTTATTCAGAAACTAATATGTCTCTAGGAAATAACCAGTGGTAAGGTCATTTTTTTCTGAAACACTTTAGGTCTGCCTGGGAGAACAGCCCCTGCCCCGTCCTTTCGTGAAGGACAGCGTGTAGCCTTACCAGAAATCACCTGCTCCAAACCAGTAGCCATCTGAAACTTAATCACCTCTGAGGTTTTCCACATCATCTGCAGCCACACCCCTTCCTCATCTTCCCTACATAATCTTTATCTACCATTAGTTCTCTGCACAAATACATTTGGTGGTGCAGGCCAGTGGTTTGGTTCTCCTAGTAAACTCTCTTTGGCCTGAACCGAATAGTGGTTTCCTTTTGACAACCCTTACACTTCTAAAATTAAAAGAAAGTAGAGCTGGGTACCTGTGGCTCATGCCTGTAATCCTAGCTACTCAGGAGGCTGAGATCTGAGGATCATGGTTCAAAGCCAGCCTGGGCAGGAAAGTCTGTGAGACTTTTATCTCCAATAAACCACTAGAAAATTGGAAGTGGGGGCTGGGAAGGTGGCTCAGTGGTAGAGCGCTTGCCTTGCATGAGGCCCTGGGTTCGATTCCTCAGCACCACATAAGCAGAAAAAAAAAGCCGGAAGTGGTGCTGTGGCTCAAGTCGTAGAGCGCTAGCCTTGAGCTGAAGAGCTGAGGGACAGTGCCCAGGCCCAGAGTTCAGGCCCCACGACCGGACCCTCCCCCCCACAAAAAAAAGAAAATCAGAAATGGTGCTGTGGCTCAAGTGGTAGAGCGTTTGCCTTGAGCTGAAGAACTGAGGGATAGCACCCAGGCCCAGACAACAACAACCACAAAAAAGTAGAAATCTATTTTCCTAAGCATCATTGAATTTCCAAACTTTCCTCAATTTGGTTACAATTGGAAAGTTTGTGTAGTAGCAACACAATACAACATCTACAACTGAATGCCCACATACTTTTTCTCTTTAAAAACAAACAAGCAAACAACATTGCCAGGTGCTGGTGGTTTATGCCTATAATCCTAGTTACTCAAGAGACTGAGATCTGAGGATTGAAGTTTGAAGCTAGCCCAGGGAAGGAAAGTCCATGAGACTCTAATCTCCAATTAATCAGAAAAGGCTGGAAATGGTACTGTGGCTCAAGTAGTAGAGTGCTATTGAGCAAAAAGGAGCCCAGGGGCAGGGACAGTGCTAGGCACAGAGTTCAAGCCCTAGGACTAGAACACACACACACACACACACACACACACACACACACACACACACACACACACACACACACACACACACACACACACACACCACAAATATAATCAAGTAGTCATACAAAAGGTTTTCAATTTAACATCAATTTATGAGTACAACTCACCTTAATCATGCTCACCCCTCACATCTTTCAATATACAGTTTTATATGAGGTAGGACTCACAATTCCTTCTGCCCAACCCAGAGGCTCCTAGGTATTGTACACCCCAAGTTATGAACCTCAAACTAGATTATCTCTGAATCTCGGTGTCCTAGAATTGTAGCTCCTGTGTCTTGGATTCTTTTTTATTATTTCCATTAGCTAATATATTAGAGTGAGACTATGCATGATGTGTGAAATGTACATCTTTCTATAAACAGAGAAATGGAGGAAGTCTGAGTGGGAAATGACAGGAAGGCACCCATTTTACTATAAAGAAGAATATATACATTTTGCTAGCACTCTTGGAATTTGAAGATGCTATGTGAGTTATTTTTTCTTTCAAAAATCACTCTGGCACATATTGAAGATTTTGACTTTTGAAAGATTTTGACTTTCAAGTTTTTGTAAAATTACATTTTCCATCTGACGCCAGGCAAGCAGTGCTGCTTTTGTCACAGCCAGAAGCCAAGTGAAATGGCTGCTGGCAGTTCCAAGGAGTCAGGAAAAGTTCATGTGGCACATGGCTGATGCCCTGTGCACAAAGAAGCTGTGCGGTTCTTGCAGGGTGTGTCTGTGTGTGTGTGTGATGCTCAGTTAGCACTAGGAGAGATGCCCAGGAGATAAGATTTCCACCACCACATGGTGCCATTGCTAGAACTTGTATGTTGAAAGATTAACTTTTATTTTTCTTCCTGAACTGGTGCATCTATTAAATCCTCATTGCTTTGCAGTTTGTGTTTCCTAACTTCCAATGTGTCCAGAATCATTTCGTTTTGTGGCCTTTGATCTACTAAGGATTGATTGTTGGTGCGATGGTACCCATATAATATCCTTGTTTAGAAGGATGAGATTACTCCAGGTATTTATCCTCATCACCTGTTGGAAATAATTGACCATGTCAGCAGAGGTCATGTCAGCAGAACTGGTTAATTGTGGTTTAATTTCTCTTTGGAGTCCCAGAAGGTTACTATAATAGTTATTTTTATTGGTTTTGTTTGAGCATACACATAAATAGGTGTGTGTGTATACAAATAGACGTTCATGATGATAAGAGAAAACCAATGACATAGCTAAAAAGTCTCCTAGTAACAAATCGAAACTTGTGCATTGCTCTAGAGCTGAGCCGGCCAGTAGAACTTTCTCTGGTGCTGGTGCTGGAATGCTCTTTTTCTGCATTATCCAAAATGGGAGCCACCAGCCTCATGTGGCTACTAAGTATTTGAAATAAGACCAATATGGAGGAAAATGGAATTTTATATTGTATTTAATTTTAATTGATTAAAAGTAAATTGTAAGTGGCCACATATGATTAATGTCCACTGTGCTGGACAGTAAAGCCCTTGGTGACACGCTCTGATTTCACTTTTCAAGGAATGGTCTCTAAATATGAGAGACCATGTCTTAAATCACTGTCATCCTTTTTGATAGGCAAACCTAATGATCAGCTTAGAATAAAGAAAGCCTTATTAGCTTTTCTCTATAAATAAAGATGTGCTGCTCTCTCGTCTGCTTGGTAGCTTTGTTTCCAGTAATATTTATGCCCATCTATAGCACACATGTCACATACGCATCAAGCCAGTTTCCTAATGGGTAGTCTATGTTTCTTTCATGTCCTGTAATTTCTGACTTGGTGGTACCTGCCAAACCTCTTTTCTACCCTTCTAGTTCTTTATTTTTTTTTTTTTTGGTTGTTGTTCTTATTCCATTCACTTCAAAATATCATTACCATTGCAAACAAGGAAAATGTGTTTATCAGAAACTGCAAACTCCTTTAGGGCCTCATAGGATTAATCACGGTTATAAAGTTTTATTAAACACAATTTTTGTTTAATGACAAGCTCCACCAGTCCTTCCCATCCCAAACCAATCCTGTCCTAAGGGTGAATTGCGCTTAGCAGATTGTTTTCAACAGACTCTTCAAGACAATCCCTATTACTTTGTCATGCACAGAGATATTTTTCTTCCTGGATAATTTGAACTTCCTTAAAAATCACATCTGTTTCATACTTTATTTATTTGTAATTTAAATCCTTAAATTGAATCTTTCATTACTAACATCTGGGCTTGAAATGCAGCCCACTTGAAAAAATACAAATTTTATTTTATTTGTAGTTACCCCCCTTCACTCGGTAGCACTGGTACAAACATTCTCTGGCCAGAGGCAAAACAGCCGGGTATCTTAAAACTGTGATGCTGTACCACGTGTAATGTGGCTCACTTGATTGTCCCTGAAGTGACTGGCAATTTGCCCAGAATTAGACTGAATGCACGTAATAAGCTGTAGAATTTCCACAATATTGACAATTAGATATCTCTATACAGCAGCAGCTGTGTATTGTTCTCATGGTATGGTCTCCTCAAAGCACCTCCTAAAAAGAAAAAAAAAAACCTGGCAGAAGGTTGCAGGCAGCAGAAAGGTAATATACATTGTATGAAATATCTCAAATTCAGATTAATAGGGATGTTTCTATTAGTACAGTTTTCTGCAATGGAAATCATGGCTGAAACAGAATGCACTGGAATAGGAGTTTATAACACCACATCTGTATCGGGTAATTGCTATATTTTTAGCATGTTTCAGAGGAAGATACCTTTTCTCATTTCCATTCATTGTGAAAGGGAGGGAATTGTATCACTCAGCGCTTGCTTTGGAGCATTTCAAATCTCTGAGAGCGAGCAATTCTAACCCTGTGGACATGGTGATATGCTCTTTCCCTTCTGAAATGGCCTTGGTCATTTAAAATAACTTCCACTAGCCTCAGACTGGAAATTAGCCCCAAGAAATCATCTTGTTTTGTGGACAGCCTTGATGAAAAAGACCTGGGTTTCTAATTTCCTTTTTTTCTCCTCTCTTAATATACAGAGAATCATTTGGATAAACATGGAGGCATCTTTCTCCAGCTCACCATTTTTCATATTATTTCTCCTACAGTCCATTTGTTCCATGATTATAGGAAAGAAAGGAGAACATGAAGGAATTAAACTGATAGTTTTGCACTATCTACAAGCCACTGCCCACAGACCTAGGATTTGAATATTATTTTGAACTACACGATTGAAGTTTGCATTATGGAAGACCAGTCTTTGATATTTTGCCCAATGCATCTGGGGCAGGCTGTTGTCTGGAGCCAGATTGGTAAACTTTAGATTTTGCTGTTTGTTTTCTTGAAGTAGAAATGAAGGTTTTATAAGAAAGCTTCCTTTTTTTTTAAAAAAAAGGAAAAATACCATAAAACCTCAGGAACAATAAGATGTCATGTTTTTGACTGCAGATCTTAATTTATCAAGCTAATTACCAACAAATATAGCTAAACTCCTGATAATCTGAAGACTGATTAATTCATCAGCAAGACTGTTGAGTTCTCTAAAGGTTAGCAGTAGTGTTCAGGTAGTAAAGTAGCATAGAATTCTTTGTCACCTCAAATTGTATTCTATCATTCTTTTAGAGAACTCAGATTATTAAGAATGAATTCACTTTTGTCCGGTACATACATTTCCCCCATTAATGTGAATTAGAGGAGAAAAAGAAACAAATTTCTTATTACCAAAGAGCTTACTCGAAACTTGTCATTTGCCTTTCATAATCCAGTTTAAAGTCCTTCCTTCTTCCATCCCTCTCTCTCTCCTCCCACCTCTTTCTTTCTTCTTTTTGTGTGTCTTCCTCCTTGCCTTCCTTTTTTCCACATAGTAATTACTGATTCTCCTGGTCCAGTCTTTATGGGTTTATTATTAATGATTGCTTTCTGAATTGAAAAGGCATCTGGAGATGGAATGGGTTTTTCAGTCAGGAACTCTAAAACCTTCAGTTTGGGTTGTGTTCCTAACTCTTTAGTTGTTTTGCCTCTCTGAGTTTCAGATTTCCCCAGGTCATTAGAAGATCAGTAAAAGGTGTCACAAGTCCTGAGGTCAGCTTGGTAGTGCTAATTTTTCTTGACAGGTGTGAGAAAAGTTCTTTCTTGGGTCCCATTTTACCAGCTTTCCCTCTCCTTCCTCCCCTTCCCCCCCCCCCCCCCCACCTCATTTGCCTGCAGCTGAATCAGTGCCTAATGATGTCAGATCAGGATGTGAATTCCTGTGAACTGAGACAGGGCTGAGATGGCATGAAATGGTATCACTTGGGTCTTTCTGTTGCCAGCAGCAGAACACAGAGTCCCTTTGGTGCCTGATGTACTCCAATAAAGGAGGTTAAAGAGCCAGTACATTAATTGACTCCCGTCCTAAGTCCTTTTTATAACCTGTGTTATCAGCATAAGTACAAGTGTGGTGTAGTAAGGAATATCATTATGAAACAGATTTCCTGAGAGAGGAATTAGCCAGCTCTGGTGGGCATTCCTGCTGTAATGAACACACTTCTGTGTTTATGAATACAGTTATAGATGTACTCTTAACAATTCTGCTGGGGAAAAGAGCCTTCACTGGATATCTCATGTCTAACAGAGCATTTCCCCTGACTGGTTGTTGAAGGGTTAATTTGCAGTTTACTATTGAATAACATAAAATGAGCTGTAAATAATGTAATGATATGTATTGTTAAGCTACATATACTATACCAGGTGCTAGTACACCCACTCCTCACTTAGATATAATCTGGGGCAGTCAACAAACACAGATGTATTTTAACAAAGAAAGAGAAAGAGAAAGACAGAAAGAACAAGGAAAAAAAATTAAAACATATGTAAGATAATTTAACCAAGATAGAGATCCAGGTAAAACTTGGCCTATTTTTCCCCCCTCAGAGTATCTTCCCTGTACTGGGTGAAATACAACGGCATTTTGGCTTGTTTTTGGAACATACACGAGCCAAACACGTGGGAAACACCTTGACAGGCCTTTTGTATAACTACAAGGAAACTGATAATCCTAAACAAATTACACTGGCAAAATAGGAATCTTTGAATACTAGTAATTATAATGGTTATTTTTCACTTTTGTAGCACCTGCAAATGATGTATATATAACAAAGCTTCAAAAAGCTCTAATTAACTTTTTATTTTTTTCCATTTACTGGCTTTAACCAGTTTGCATTAATTGGCAATTTATATCTATATATTTTTACCAAATATTTCTATTACTTTTGAGTGGCTGGAAATCACTCATGATTGAATTTATTTTCACTGAGTTTGCTTTTAATTTTTGTCAGTCACTTGCTCTAAGCTTCTCCCTGCCTGCCCCCTCTCTATCAAGGGGATGTAGAGAAAAGTAGAGATTTCTGGGAGGATCTTTAGGCAGGAAGGACCTACCCTCGCTTCCATGGTACAGTGACATGACTTCCTACTAATAGTGCCAGTCAGAATTCCTAACTGCTCCGACCAAATGTGCAAGGGCTGTGTTTGGAAGACCTCCAGACTGAGCTTTTTGACAGATTTCTCTGGGCTATTCACGGCATGAGATTAGTCTTACTACCATGAAGAACATGCTTTGTTCTGCTTTCTGGGCTCAGAGCAAAGTCAGACCCAGATGCACCAGCGCTCTGAGGGGTCTTAAGATGGACACCAAATCTAAAACCTTTCAGTTTGCCATCCTTATTATTCTGAAATTGTTGCTTGCTGCCACTTTGAGTAGCAATGCAGGGGACGGAGGGGATTCAGTCTCTAAAATGGTCTGGGGGCTAACCTTGTGACCTGGGAAGGGAGAAATATGATTTGCCTCAGGATATCTCAGGACAAGAGGAAGCACCCTAAGCTTTAGTTTGCTATTTCTTCTTCTTCTGATTCTGCTTTTTAAAAAAGGAATATCCAGGTTCCTGTGCTAGTCACACAGAAGTTGATGTGGGCAGAAGGTTTCAGTATCAAAGGAGTCAAAGAAAAAAATGGGCTACTATCCAGGGGTTGGAGGACTGACTTGGTTTAAAAGTAGGTAAGACTAAAGGCCACCTACAGAAGGTAAGTTTATCTCTGGCAATCTAAGGGGAGAGAGACAGAAAGAGGGGGGGAGGGATGGAGGGGGAGGGAGGGAAAGACAGACAGACAGACATAGAGAAAGACTGTGGTGAGAGAGGTGTTTTCTTCCTTTATTTCTTAAAGAAAGAACAATTTACATCTTCTACCCATGTATTAGTAGAAGCTGGCAGAAGGTTCTGGCTGCTGGTGCTGAAGAGAGCCTTTTGGACCCGCGGCGCATCTCCTTGGCTGACTGTGGGCCCAGCCAGAGTGAACGCCACCTGAAAGCAGGACGTGGCATCTCAAGATGTGGGGTAAGATGGCCGCCACAGCCATCTGCAGGACATCAAAGGCTGCTGCCTGATGGTGTTTGGCCTGCCAAAGCTTCTAAAGGGCTTGGCGCCTGACTGGAAATCGGATGCAAACTGTCCATCTGCCGCATGGCACTGGAGACTGCTGATTCTTTTGCAGTGTGCAAGATGGACCCGACCTCAGCCAATCGGCCCCCGTCCCTGATTGCACAAGGTTTGTCCGACCCATTTCATTAGCCAGACACGCGAGATACAGTATGTGGCTTTTCATTTCGCTCTGTACGTGACACTATAAACGCTAGAGCTGGGGATGGATGAGAAACCAAAGGGGACACACTGCTGCTTCTGTGGAGAAAGCATATTGGCAATGTTCAAAGCATATTGGGGCATAACAGTAGCCTAAAAACCCCAATATGGATGAGGACAGCTGACCAGATGTCTTGACTGACATTTTTAAACATGTTTCAAGGGTATCCCTACAGGACATAAAAACTAACTATACATCTGTGTACCTCTTTTTTTTGTCACACCCCCTTACAGCTCCAATGATGTGTGTGTACACAAAACTTGGAACAGAGCTAACAACTCTAGTGACAAAGGGAAGCTTTGACATGTTCTGGTTGTGGCCTACCTGCCCAGAATATACTTGGGTCCCATTGGGAATGAAGGACTATTGGCAGCTAAGGCTCTGGGTAGCCTCACCCCAGAGTAGAAGTGCACAGTTCTCTGGTGAGCTGTCTCTTTAAGGGTAGGGATGGATTTCTGGAATTGGAAACTTTGCTTTACTGCCCTCTATAAACCAGAGATTCTGGACACTCTGGCAACTCAGAGTCCTGTGGTCAATTCAGTTTTTGCTCTTGGCTGACCTGTTCAAACTGCAACAAGGAGAAAGCCAGGTACTCTGTTGTCTGCAGGGTGGGTAGAAGGGGATGGATTATAATTTTAGGGGAGTGATGTAAGTTGGTTCTTTCAGTGTTTAAAATTCTAGGCTTCCAGGCACAAGAGAGTAAGCTTGATTAAAAAATTGGAAAATCACACACACAAAAGCAGTGGTTCCCCCCCACACCCTGATTTTAAACAATTACCTTTAAATAGTTGGAAAAAGGAGTTGCCATTTCAAAAAGCAGTTTATGAATATGGTGTGTCTTGGTTAGTATCACCCCTTTCAACATTCTCACCTTTCTTGGAGAATGCATATACAAATGAATTCTTGACTGCATTCTCCTCTACCCACTTTATTTATTTACTCTTGCAAGTACCCATTTCCTGGCACTTATTTTGTTGGACTTTGACTGTCTTTCTAAGGAATTACCTTACAGGAGTTCTCCCTAGAATCTACCATATTGCTTCTCATACACTTGTAACCACTTGATATTTCTCACTTTGGTAATAAGTTATGATTTTATGTTCCCAAAGGTTATGTCTTTATTAATCTTAAATTGGCCAAAGGTTAGTCCCAATACCTATTTTAAACTGTAGGAGGCTGTAGTGTGGATTAATGGCAGAGTCCTTTCTTTGGGAGCAGATTAGGTCTATAACTTGCCATTGAACATCTTTATCAGACTGCCTTACTTTTGGCTGGCTTTCTACTAGGGCACATCTCATCATGTGAAAACATATTATTAGGTCTTACAGGTTTTGTGGTTCAAAACTTCCTTTTCCTTAATGATCAGCATTTGAGAGTATCAGAAATAAGCTTTTTATATCCAACTGAAATGTTTACAATAGTAAAGCTGGGCTACTCTTAGAGTATCCTGGATTCATTTACAATTGGAGTGGGAATTTGCAAGATTCTTGTTGTATTCATAAGGAACTTGTAGAATAATGGAGTGACATGTAGAAAGGAACGCAGCAGCTAGAGAATGGCTGGATGGACATGAGAACCCAGGTGTCTGGGCTCTCAGGCCTTTTTGTTTCCTTCTATGCTGGAACAGGTTCACTAGGTAATGAGATGTATTCTGTTTAGAAGAGCATAACACAACTTTATGTCTGATCAGATTTTCTTTAGTTCAAAAGAAAAAGAAAAAGAATACTTTTGGATGAAGCTAGAGATTTAACAACTAAAATCTCCAGTATCTTGCAGTGACTAGGAAAAGCTAAGCAAGGAATGAAAAAAAATATCCACAATTCAGCTTTATCTATCTGTTGGTTACAAAGTTATTTCATAGGCTGTTTTATCCTGAGATGGGAAAGACTGAGATTTATCCACGGAATTGTGAACTGGCACAAATGGTAGAGCGATCAGAATGAGCTCCTGGTGACTGTCCTCTCCAGGCAGAAATTGGGACCCTTCTCCCCAAGAATAAAAATACACCTTGAGTCTGTCAGAGTCCTCCAAAAGAAAATCAGGTTGCTGATGGGAGCTGATATTCCCATAACCATAGCAAGAGTTTAGGTACTGGACACAAAAATACACTATTTCCTTATCAATATCATAAGAGGAAATGGTTCCACAGATAGTTAATAATAATACCAGATACAGTATACATAAAAACTCCTACAGACACTGCACCATTAAACTTGCCTTTGTAAAATGAAAGTCCTCTTTTGTTCCCTACTTGCCAAATTATGTTGGCGATGAAAGGAGAAAGCTCTAGACTCAAACCTTCTTATGGAATGGGAAGCAGAGAAATCTCTATTGCAGGGTCCATTTAAAAAAAAATAATCACTGGTCCTGCTTTAAATCCTTTTTTTTCCAACATAGAGGGATGTTATATAAAACCTTTTCCTCAGCAGACAATGTCAAATTATATGACAGTTTCCAGTCCACCAAATGGGGAAGGCTTATAGTATCCATTTCATCATCATAGCATTTACTTATTCTGCTAGGATGATCTGAGAAGCATATTAGGAGTGTACTGAAGTCATGACTTGAAAAATTCCAAATTAAAAATTAGAACTGTAAAAACAAAGACAAGCTGCTTCAGCATAGTTCATGAGAATTAATTTAAATGCTGACATTCTTGCTAATGTGAACAAATCTCAACTTATTTTAAAAGTGAGAAGGAACAAAAGATTATTTCAAATTTTTCCATTGAAAACTTTTTCATAGCTTTCCTACCTGGGCTGACTTTGAACCTGGATTCTTAGATCTTAGCCTCGTGAGGAGCTAGGATTATAGGCATGAGCCACCAGCACCTGACATTTTACAATTCTACCATCTTTTCTTTGGAGTGTCTCTAAGGGCTAGTGAGTGAAAAAGTTTTAAGTCTCTTTTAGTCCTGAAGAATCTATTTTGTGAAATGGCATGGCACTTTCTAGTTTAAATATATGAGATTTATTCTGAGAAATTTTCTGGCTATTTCAGTGAGACAAATGAAAGGCAGGAATTTTATCAAACAGGCTTACAATAGTATGTATACTTGCTAGCATTTTGTACATACCAATAGGGCTTGAACTCAGGGTCTTTGCTTGGCTTTCTCCCTCAAGACTCTACCACTTGTACCATACCTCCATTTTTTGGCTTTTCTGATAGTTAATTTGAATTCAGAGTTTCTTGGATTTGTCTGCTTGGGCTAGCTTTGAACCTTGATCCTCATATCTCAGGCTCCTGAGTAGCAAGGATTATACATGTGAGCCACTAGCACCTGACTTTACATTTGGCTATTTGCTGTTTTCTGGATTTTTATGCTTGTCAGTATTCTTGAAGGTATTTTTTAAATGGTGCAATAGTGGAGCTGGTCCTTTCTGCGGTGGGAACCCTTCATTATTGAAGTTTCTGTATATCTGTGATATTCACTTATTGATGCATAAACTATCACCTGAAAAGTATGTCTTGGCTGACATCAGCCTCTACTTGGATTTTTATCAACCTGTCCCTGAATGCCTTATGGGTTTGGAAGTAGTTAATAAAAAGTAATTTTGAAAGCACTATAAAGAGATTATCATGTGATAAAGTTGAATTATAATTAAATATTTGTTGTATTTTCAATTTTGTTTTTCACTATTCTCCAATTGCCTTGATGGAGCTCAGACACCATGAAATGCTATGCCAGTTAACACAAGTTAATGAACAAGTTAATTGAACAAGTTAATAAGTTATTAAGTCCTCTACCTTCCTCTCTTCCTCCTGTCATCCCTTCTCCCTTCCTCTCTTCCTCTCTTTCTTCCTTCCTTCCTTCTTTTCTTTTGAAATGGTCTTTCTGTGTATCCTAGGCTGGTCTGAAACTCACCATCCTGCTGCCTTCATCTATCAAGCTACTCTGGGATTCCCAACTTGTGCCACTTTACCTGGCTTAAACATTACTGATTCTTTAGCAACTTTCTATCTTGTTAAAGATAGAAGGATATTTTTGCCCAGGAGATCAAGGTAGAAACAACTGTTTTGATGGATAATTTTAAGGAAAAGGCCTGGCTCCTATGTTTAAATATTGGGATTCCTAGAAAAGAACATGAAGATAGATGAGAAGTTACAAGGTATGGGTTAAAAGGTAGGGGTGGGGCAGGGAGAAGCAATGATTTCAGTGTGGGTGTTTCTTCTTTCCCTGTGCATCTGTACACTTCACAAGCATGTATGGGACTTGCATCTATCTGCTTTTGGGATTTCTTTAGATCTACACATGATGATAAATAGGAGGATAGGGAGTAAAAAGTAAGTCAACAGTCCAGGTTGGATGTTTTAGGAACTTCAACATTTATTGAGTGGTTCTTATAAATAAGGCTGAGTGCAAAAGGCATTGGGAGACAGCAAGGTAAATAAGATAAATGTTCTAGTCTTTAGACATTCTTATCTAAGTGAGACTTATGCAGAATCCAATAGGATCCTAGGAATTTTTAGCAAATTCAATGAATGCAATGACCATACCTTGACTGGAACATTCCCTTTTTAGTTACCTTTCTTCTAACAGTAATGTGACAATGTTCTAGATCTAGATGTCTTCAGATAATCTAGAGTTACAGATTCATTGCACCTTCTAAGTTAAATGCACTGGATCATACATTCTGTTTACTACAAAAGAATGCCTAATCTGGATGCTGCTGGCTCATTCTAGCTACTCAGGAGGCTGAGACCTGAGGATCATGGTTTGAAGCCAGCCCAGGCAGGAAAGTCCATGAGACTCTTAGTTCCAACTAACCCCCAGAAAACCAGAAGTGGAGCTCTTGCTCAAAGTAGTAGAGCACTGGCCTTGAGCAGAAAAGCTCAGGGATAGTGCCCAGGCTCTGAGTTCAAGCCTTATGGCTGACAAAAAAGGAAAAAAAATCTAGGATAGAGTTTGAGATATTCCCAGTGCTAGCATGTAAAGATAGGTTTGGAAGTATTTCTTTAATTTCCTTTGATTTTAAAAATCAGATTTAGAACATTTTGGTAACAGTATTTTACTAACATTACTCAATTAGCAAATCTCATGATGAAGGTGCTTTAGGAATCACTATAATTTCTTTCTGAGCATTTTATTTTTAAATGAATCATATTGAAATCAAAGATAAGTTGTTTGACACGTGGTTAGAACTCAATAAATGTTAAACAATGAACAGATGAGAAAAACTTGGTTAACATAAAATAAAATCAGTCATCTCATTTCTTTTCTAATTTATTTATGGACTTTTGAAATTCTTTTAGAAATTGTCCAATAATAAATTCCAATTTGTGTGGGGGGGCCATTTTTAACGTTATCTGCTTATACTCTTGCTTGACAAAGAGCGTAGTATATCATGTGTATTGCTACATGTCTGCGGAAGTATAAAACACAAGATATCACAGGAGCAACGCATTTAAAATTTGCCACTGTCCTTGTAGAAACTCTATCTGGTGCTTACATTTCATCATTTGCTCGCTCCGTGGGTAAATCTATCTTATTGCCATCTTCTCATCTTTCACATGGCTGTGATTATAACTATATAAATGGTTCTTTCTATAGTGCCTAGCATTGCATCAGAACAAATTCAATAACACGGGAAATATTTTTAAACAATGATGACAGGAAGAGGCAGAACTTTCACACAGACATACTTTACCAATAGAAGCTCAAAAAAAAGGGATCTAGAGTATTTGACTATTATGTTTTTATCCAAATCATTCAAAGCATTATAAAAATGAAAATTGCTTAGTCCAAAGCAGTTTTAATGCTATTTTGATACTAGGAACTCCGGCTTAGCAAAGCTATCTTTCCCTTGTATTTAAGATTCAAAAAGAAAACCAGAGACACTATACAAAATCTCAGTCATATAAAAAAAGGCAGAGATCGATCATTATTTGGAAGGAGTTAAAAAGTAACTGGCAAATTATGGAGACCCAACACTGTTAGCATTTTAGGCTTTAACCCACACAAAATTAATAGTTCACTTGGGTTTTGGAAAGATTGCTCCTGGACCAGCCATGTGTTTCTGAATGACATAAATATAAGAAAATTAGAAATTAACTTTAAATGGATTTAGGCTTCTTACATAAATGAGAACCACCCTTACACAAATTACTAAATCTACTCAGAGTAATTTATCAAGCAGTTATATGTTGTTTTGCAGTGTTGAAATTCCAGAAAATTTAATAACAACATACTTTCTGGAAATTGCATTAGCATAGACCATTAATAAGTTAGACCCATAGAGCTCATGGTGGGGGCGGGTAATAACATTGCCATTAGCAATGTATGGTAAAACAGAAACTAGTTACCACTTAAGCATATCTACGATATGCTAAAAGATAGGGTTTTCAAAGAAAGAGCTTGCAGTATCATCTGAAATAAGCACTTAGAAAACTGTTCCACGGTATTTAGCAACTAACAGGAGCCAACAGTGGGAGTAAGTGGTCCTGAATGAAAAGGATATGGGAAGCCAATTGTAGAATTTTAGAGCCAGAAGAGCTCTTATCCTTTATTTCAAACCCAAGATAAACAGGTTCAGAGAGGTCAAGTGACTTTCTCAAAGTCACGCAGCTAGTTCCTGGTAGAGCTAAGATACAGTTCTGGGTCTCAAAACTCTCAGCAGAATGCTCCTGTTTACCACACAATTACACAGAAATTGTGAAATGCTGGGTTAACACTACTCACAAAATGAGTGGAATTCTGGCAGCTTATGGATAAATTTGGCTGGTGCAAATAATTAAACAGAATAACTGTAAAACTGTAAAAAGTGTGAAAATTTATTTTTTCTTTGGGTCTCTGGAAAAGAGGCTTCTGGCTGGTCAGACTCAAATAACTGCTAACTCTTTACAAAGGGCTGCTCCACTTTTAGGGAAGCGTAAAATCAGGATTCAGAAACGTGATGGAGGCAGGAAAGTTGTGGTGAGCCCCAACACCGGTGGCAAATTAGTAGTTGTGGCTTCCTTACTCAGAATAATTAGGGAACAGAATAAATTCCTTAAAGTGCAAGTACAGAGGTCATGCTGGCCACAACCCAAGCCTTGTTTATCTTACTTGGGGATTTTCCATTTGTTTTAGACACATCAAACTTGGAAAACAAAGACAGCTGATCATTAAAAATTAAACAGAGGTGCATTCATAAGCCACCTCTCCGGTTGGTGGAGGACAGGCTGTGTGACCACAGACTCCAGCTGTGTTCCAAGTTAATGAGGGGTTTTCAATTTGGCCTGTCACCTCAGTTTGCCCTTTGACTTTGTTGGTGGCACTGCTGCGTCTCCTTTGTGCCCAGTCCTAGAAATACGGTCCTCCTTTTACCTGGCTCCGCTCTCTATTGCAATTACGGTGATCTTGCAGAACATTAGGAAGGCTGGGTCATCGGATAAGCACAAGCTTAAGGTCTCCTCTGCAGCTATTAACAGTTTTGCTGGAAACTCAAGTATCCTATCAGGGTGGGAGAAGACCTACAAACAGCCAGCCATCGTAGTTAGAAATTTAAAAAAGAAAAGAAAAGAATGCAGTGTAGCTTGGAAGTTCTGATAACGGCAGGTGTGAGAATAGATGATTTCTTCCTTTCTGACATGTGCCACTTTCTACCTGGATTCTTTTGCTATTATTGTATGTATTTTAGCTTTATTCTATCTGTCACATTTCAGGATACTTCAAGAAACAATCCAGAAAAGCTGAACTCTTAATTGTGGGGAAACAGAAGTTAGTTTAATTATTCTTGGGGAGTAGAAAAGATTTCTTTTTTAAAAAATTTCTCTCCCTTAGTCTTTCTTTTCTAATCGCAATTCAGTATCCTTTTTTTCCTTCCTTAGCATTGCTGTGGATGAACTTCATGCTGCTAGACAAATAAATTCTTTGGAAAAATGCACATTTTTATTTGGAAATAATGCCATCTCTTTGTTAGATTTGCAGCAATCCTATTTTGCCTCTACTGTTTTTAAGTCGAAAATGAAAAATTATATAGAAGATGTTTGTGCATCATATTGTGCTGAATGGTATGTAGGTCACCATGCTGCAGCACCGCAGATAAGGGACAGGGAACAAGTGTTCTATGTACTTACAAGCAAATATCAGTCATAATAGAGGAAGACAGATCTACAAGAGCGTTTTGGCTTCGGAAATGTTTCTTGTCATTAGCATTTAAAAAAAGCTATGAGATTCAGGCCTATCAGCACCGATTCACAGCAAACCCTGGCTTGCACAGGTTGTTATCTATTTCGCACAGAGGTACAGCTGGTTAGAAAATGGATTTGCCGATTTTTTTTTTTGCAGGGATGAGTAAAAAGGCAAAGAATCAGGTACTTACAACCCATTCAGAATGTAACAATTTTGTTTGTGTTATAAACCAAACCTTCTGTTTTTGCAAACTGCATTATTTTTAGAAACAGAACCAAGAGAAAAAAACAGAGCTGATTTAAAAAAAATC
The DNA here is from genome assembly GCF_019054845.1 of Dipodomys spectabilis. Lineage (NCBI taxonomy): Eukaryota > Metazoa > Chordata > Mammalia > Rodentia > Heteromyidae > Dipodomys > Dipodomys spectabilis. Next base: position 11,868,156 of record NW_024870731.1, read on the forward strand.
TTTATTCATATTCCAATATCCCCAAGGGTTCTAATATCCATGAAGTAATACCAGCATAGAGAGCAATAAGAACAGCCAACTCCGTGATTCAGTTTACAATGCTGCTTTATTGTGTTAGCAGTCAAGGAAAATAATGCAGTATCTAATATTTTTTAATTTTTTACTCCTCTTTCTACTCTGAGATGTAAAGGCGGGGAAAGATATGGGGGAAAGGTGTGTGTGTGTGTGTGTGTGTGTGTGTGTGTGAGAGAGAGAGAGAGAGAGAGAGAGAGAGAGCAAGAGAGAGAGAGAGCAAGAGAGAAAGAGAGAGAGAGAGGGAGGGAGGGAGAGATTCAGATTATTGAGTTCTCATGTGGAAGGGGAAGGGAGAGTAATGCATTCGTGCATTTTAATATTTATGTGACCTAGTAATCTCTGGTCAGAAAGAACATCATGATGCAAAGAATACAGTAGTTTCATCTGAAACTATACTATCTTAGAGGTAGTGGATTGAATGTGCGTTAGGGAAGGTTTTTAATGGAGAAGAGAATATAGACAGCAAAGTATTTCTGTCTCCTGGGTCTGGAGATATTTTAAATCCTTGTCTTTTATTTAAGGGATCACCAGGTGATTCAGAATTCACTCACCCACATTTCATCATGTGGGTGAATTTAGTTCTCTGTCAAATACTTTCCATAGAGATGCTAAGTTGTGATGGGTGTCAGCTTTGGCATGCCAGAAAGCATTGCCCCAAATCAAGCCTGGTGGATGAATTACCATGAATGATTAGGCATGCAATCAAGCAATCTACAAGGCTCCCAATGTCACAGTAACTGTTCACACGGAGAATTACCTATATTAGATCCTCTTCTAGTGCTATTTGGTTCATTAATAGGGAGGTAGAGGAATCTTGTACAGTGAGGCAGGATAAGCCAAATCCTTTGTCAACATCTAAGACTTAGATCAAAGATTGGAATAAAGCAGGGGTGGTGGTGGGGATGATGAAAGAGTAAACAGAAATTAAGAAATGGATTGGATGTTCTGGAAACATTTGATAAATCAAACACTGTTGAAGTACAACACTGAGTATTTTTGATTACAGTGCTTTATTAGGAAATAGACAATCAGCCACCTCACTTTCAAATCAAGTTTTCTTGAGTTAGTTTATTTTTTTGTCTGGTGAGGCAAATACATTTGTCTTCAGTTAAATCACTGTAGCCTGGCCAGTGATCTCCTGTAGAAATCATTATTCTGTCTTTTCTCTGGGAGGTCGGTGGGTAGAATTGCATTTCAGTGCACCTGTTTCCTTTGCAATCCGATATAGTTGTATCTTATGCTTTAAAAAATATTATTCTGAAGTGCTGGGAAGGTGACTCAGTGGTAGAGTGCTTGCCTCACATGCATTGATTCCTCAGCACCACATAAGCAGAAAAAGCTGGAAGTGGCACTGTGGCTCAAGTGGTAGAGCGTGAGCCTTGAGCTGAAGAGCTCAGGGACAGTGCCCAGGCCCAGAGTGCAAGCCCCACGACCAGCCAAAAAAAAAAATATTCTGAGAAGGGGCCCACAGTCTTCATTACAGATTCCTGGCCCTAAAAAAGACTAACAGTATAACTCTGAAAGAGTTTGTTTCTCTGGAAACAAACAAAACACTTGAGAGGTATTTATATCACACACACCCAGAGCTGGGCACCGTGGGAAGTCTGTAATCCCAGTTACTTGGAAGGTATAGGCAGGAAGATCACTGTTTGAGGCCAGCCCAGGCCAAGTAAAAGAACTGAGGACATGGATCATTTAGTAGAGTGCTTGCCTAGCAAGTAGTAAGCCTTAAGTATAATCCCCTGTACCACAGAAAAATACAGAAGTCAAAAGCTCCCCTCAGAATCTAGGGGCAGGTACTAACTTCTTTTTTCTTTATTTACTGCCTTCCAAAACCAGAGAAACAGCTGAGTGCTGGTGGCTTATGCTTGTAATCCTAGCTACTCAGGAGGCTGAGATCTGAGGATCATAGTTCAAAGTCAGCCTGAGAAGGAAAGTCCAAGGGACTCTTATCTCCAATTAACCACTAGAAAATCAGAAGTGGTGCTGTGGCTCGAGTGGTAGAGCACCAAGTTTGAGCTGAAGAGCTCAGGGATAGTGCCCATGTTCTGAGTTCAGGCCCCTCAACTGACAAAACAAACAACAACAAGAACAACAAAAAATATAGAGAAACAAAAGAACTGAAAAAAGGAACTAAAAATAGAAATTTAAAATAAAGATCATAACTGGGGTAAAGCAAAGGACGAAGTAACAGTGTTCATTACTTGACTTACGAAAACCTTTCTGTATAATACCTTAATACCAACAATAAAACAAGTTTTAAAAAGATCAGAGGGAAAGAAAAGAAATAGAGACGTAAGAAATGGCTTAAAAGATCAATGGAACCAAAATCACTGTAAACTGTAGGCTTACAGAGAACACGGTTCTTCACAGGAGCTGGGACAGAATGGTGATCAATAACTATTTGTCAATGAATGAGTGGAAGAATAAATCAAAGTATTTGTATTGGAAAATGATATCCTAGTCTAGCAAGTTCCCTTATGGAAAAGAAAACAACTACTGAGGGAGCCATTATACTGTCACTCAAACCTGGAGATGCAATCCTATGTAAAAAGTGTCAATCCTACCAGGTAACAAATTCTAAGCTTTAGGTGTAAGGATCTCTAACAGAGAGCTGATATCCAAAATGGAGTGGTCGTCAGCAAGGACATCCTCCCCAAAGGTAAGGAACACATCCCGTTCTCAGGACAGTGCATCCTGGTCATGATGGGAACTCTTCACAGCAGGTTAATCTGTAGCTTTGTAGCCACCAAATTTAACATACTTAATATAGTTATATTTTATGTTTCACAATTATGAAATATCTATATAATTATGAAATATAATACAAATGTAAAAATAACAGAATTATAGTAAAACTAACATCTAGGAGTCAGTGTTAAACATAGCCAATCTTGCTGAAGCCCCTCTCATCTGTTTTTAAACCCATTTTTCACCCTCTCAAACAGGAGTAATGTGATGAGTGTTTTGTTTCTGGTTCATTATTCCTTTTCTTTTATCATGATTTTATTACCATTATGTTTTCCAATGATATACTTGTAGGGTTTTTATTTTTATTTTTTTACAAATAGCATATTATCTCTTAGGTTTTTTTGTTTTTGTTTTTTTTTTTTTTGGGTCCAGTCGTGGAGCCTGAACTCTGGGCCTGGGTGCTGTCCCTCAGCTCTTCAGCTCAAGGCTAGCACTCTACCCCTTGAGCCACAGCACCACTTCCGGCTTTTTTCGTTTTGCTTATGTGGTGCTGAGGAATCGAACCCAGAGCCTCAAGCATGCAAGGCAAGCGCTCTACCACTGAGCCACCTTCCCAGCCCTCTCTTAGGTTTTTATAAACATTGTCAGGTGGACAATCCTGGGGCTTGAACTCAGCCCCTGGGTGCTGTCTGAGAATTTTTTGCTCAAGGCTAACATTCTACCACTTGAGCTACAGCTCACTTCTGGCCTTTTGGTGGTTAATTGGTGATAAGAGTCTCACAGACTTTCCTACCTGAGCTAGCTGTACCTCTATCCTTAAATCTTAGCCTGCTAAGTAACAAGGATTACAGGTATGAATCATTGGCATCTGGTTGCATCTTGATTTTTTTTTTTTCTACAAAAATTACATTTCTGAAATGTTTCTGTGTAGACTTGTGTAACAATACTTTACCTTTTTTCAGTGTTTCATAGTATTCTATTATAGGGTTAAATACAATATATTTCTACAATTCCTTATTGATAGTATGTTGTTTGTTGTGTTGCTGTTTCTTTGATATCACAACCACTCACATGGTCTCTTTGGGTTTAACAAAAAGAAAAAGATATACATTTTAATTTATTTAAGATATCTTTTTATTGCAGATAAATATTAGAGGCTGATGATCAATAAAATGCTCTTAAACATAGAAGAGATTAAACTAGGATTAAGTTCAAGTAGTCAAAGGAACAATGCAAAAATTTCTAATGGTAAAGAACTTATTTGTACATGCATTTAAAATAAATGATGGTTTATAAAATTATTGTAATATTAACAGTCCTTTGGATATATTTATGAGTTATATAAAATTTTCAGTATTTATAGTATGTCCAGAAACTACCCATCCTGAGACTACTCAAATTATTGATACAATTTTTAGTTATCTTAAAACTGCTGAAGGCATACAATTTGACATTTGTATTTATTTATGTCTATACACGAATGTGCACACATATACACACAGGTCTGTGAATGCATGCACCTCAGAGACTTGTGTCTTTAAGGCTTCCAGGTAAAGGGAGAGAATGTGGGTATCAGGTAGGAGTTGGAATGGTGGCAGATGCTTAAGTGAAGGGGGCTGGGATCAAAGGGAAAAGCGGCCATTATCAACTGAGCAGAGGCTGAACTGGATTGGAGGGAAACTAATAATCTTTCTTCTTAGCCTCTAACCCCTGCCAGTGCTTCCCACAAAGTGAACCTGATGGGGCAGCAGGAGCTTGTGGGAAGCAGTTTATCCAGAGTAGATTTGTAGGGCCCAGAGCTCTCCATGGAAGGGCAAAGAATGGAGCTGAGGGAACCAAATGATAATCAGCACAGAAGTCATTGATGGTGTTGCCTTCTATTATTTCACTTATCAGTGCAAACATAGTGAGAATCTACTGTTTCTTCTGAATTTATTAGCTGGCATTTTCCTTTAAGGAATTTTCCTCCGTTGGGTCATTATTTGCTTACAGTGACAACACGGTTTTCATCTGAGATAGGATGAACATTTAATTCTTTCACTCAATGATAACTAGTGCTCAGAACGACTAGTAGGTATTTCAGTTACTTTGAGTGGTAACTTAGGAGTATTTATCAATATCATTAAGAACTTTGATATTTGATGTTTCAAATGTTGTGGTTTAAAATTTTCCTTAGATCTATGTGAACCCTTTCAAGTTCTCTTGAGATAGTCATTAGATTTTTGTAAGTTTTCCTTTTCTGGCTTAGGAGCCACAGTAAATTTATCTTGTACACTTCCTGTCTTAGAGTTCAAGTTCAATGTTGTTGCAGGTTTTTTTTTAAAGGTCTGTTTCCTTCTGTAACAACTGGTTCTTATCAGCATTAATTCTTAGTGCTAGGGTGCTTGTTGTTTTGGGGTTGTCATAGTTTGTAAGCCTGTAAAGTGAACAGAACTAGTAAATCAATGTATTTTAAAAGAGACAGTATTGAGGATTTTCTAATGTAAACTTCTGATTCTGAAATTTTAAATTAACTTTGATATATGCTTTGTTATTTCACACAGAAAATCTTGGTTCCTAAGGCCATTATACATCTGCTATATCCTATGATACAATATTAATGGTTTAAAATAATAACACTAATATTACTACTAGCAATCAGATTACTGAATGCAATTTGAAATTTCTTTGTGATTCTATTTCTAGAATATATTCCACTAAGTGGGAACACCAACAGTATTTTAGAGTCAAGTGAAATTGAATTTCATTGAGTAGGCACATCAAATTGCTTAGACAAATCTTCTCTCTCTCTCTTTCTTTCTTTTCTTTCTTTTTTTCATTCTTTTTGTCTTTCTCTCCTTCCTTCCTTTCTTCCTTCCTTCCTTCCCTCCCTCCTTCCTTCCTTCTTTCCTTCTTTTCTTTCTTATTTTGTTTCCAATTTTGAATTTTTAGATTTAATTCTATTTTTTCATTTATATGGTTCCAAATTCCAAGATACATTCACAGCGGCTGGCTTTCTCTTCTATCACATCCATCCTTGTTAGAGTTGACTGTTTACTTTTACAATTGCTCTCTATTATTTCTTTTTAAAAATATAAACAACAGGTATTTAAACATCTTAGTTACCCCCCCCCCCCGTTTTTGCGCAATGGCATTGTAGTTAGTGCACAATAGCAAATAAATACAAAACTTTACAAACAGCACACAATAAACCATGAATAGTTTCTTTTGCATGTTGACAATCTTGGGGATGATTCTGTGACATATAGAGATACTTCTTTTTATGGATAGTCCTTTTTACATTAGTGTTGTATTGTGCTGTGTAGATTTATAACATAGTTTATCCAGTACCCCCAAATGGATTTACTATTAGAAATGGCATCACAATGACCAATTTTATATCCATATTATTTGCGTTCAAGATCTTGGGATAGGATCTTAGAAGTGGGATTGCTAAATCAAATAGCACTATGAGTTTTTGCTAAGTATTGCTAGATTTATTTCCTTAGTGGTCCCACCATTTTTGCATTACTATCTCCATCAGGGTAAACAGATTGTGTTGATACGCAAGAAATGGATCTTCAGAGAAGGTTTTTTTTTGTTTTTGTTTTTGTTTTTGATGCCAGTCTTGGGGCTTGAACTCTGGGCCCAGGAGCTGTTCCTGAGCTCTTCAGATCAAGGCTAGTGCTCTATCACTTGAGCCACAGTACCACTTTCGGCTTTTTCTGTTTATATGGGGCTGAGGAATCAAACCCAGAGCCTCATGCGTGTGAGGCAAGCACTCTACCACTGAGCCACCTTCCCTGTCCGTTTTAATTTGTGTTTCTTATGTTATATGAAAGGTTGAATATCTGGTCATTTGTATAATAACCATTTGTATTTCTTAACTGACTATTAAGAGCAACTCATTTGTTAGAGGATTTTCTTTTTGTCTGCTATGTTTTATAAACTCATTTTTTTCACATTGACATTTGTATTTTGGCTTTAATGATGGTGTTTTCTGTTTTGTTGTTGTGTTTGCTTATGGTATACAAGCTTTTCTTTTTATTTTCATAAGCAAGTTTTTCCCATTCTCAGCTTCAAAGAATTTGATGATTTTTCCTAGCACTTGCAATGTAAATTTAAACCACCTTTATTATATATTTTTAAAAAGCATACCAGTATATAGAAAATGGTATAATGAATTCAGTTTATCCCTCACATGGCTCCAATTATTATGTTGTTCTGTGATCTCCCAGGTTCATCTCTGTATCCACTCTTACTCAATATTATTTTGAATCAAATGTATTCTTCATATGCTAATATTGTATGTCTTAAAATTTTACATTTTATGTTTATTGGTGGCTTATATAAATGCAATTAATTTTATAAATTAAGCTTTTATCTTGATTAAACCTTGTTTAAAAATAATTTGTTTATGAAAAATGGTAAATGTTTAACATGATGGATATACTAATTACCCTGATTTGATCATTATAAGTTATATATGTTTATCATGAAATAACATACTTTATTCCATAAATGTGTTAAGCAAAATAATAAAAAAGCAAAAAATAATGTGTATATTTACTTGAGTTGCCTTTGTGAAAAATCCTGTCATATGTTAATGACTGGAACTTCTGTTCTTCATGTCTAAAATTGCATCATTTATCAAATGAAAATATAGTTTTTATGCTTTGCTATTAACACTATAGAGTATTTCTCATCCTAATTTTAAAGGCATTGATTTTAATATTTTTTATATGTTAAATATGCCATTTAGTTGGAGACCTACTTTTTCTTTCTAATAATGTTGCCTCTATTGTTTCTAGTTTGCCATTAACTTTAGTCATAAATGAGATTTTAATTTTATTAATACTTTTGAGTCCATTGAGACATAAGGTTGTGTCTTTTTTTACTTATTTTTACTATAGTGAGTTATAAGACTTTCTCTAACTAAAGCAGACTTGTGTTCTGGATTAAGCCCAGATCTAGATGTATTACATTGAAAAATTACATCTAGATTTGATTTGTTAATATTTGTTTAGTTTTGAGGCTTGAATTCAGGGCCTCAGCTTATACTCAGCTTTTTCACTCATGACTGGAGTCTATTTCTTGAATTACCTGCCAATTTCAGCTTTTTTGCTGATTGGAGAAAAGGGTTGCTTGGATATTTCTGATCTAAATCTTCAAATCTCAACCTCCTGAATAGATGAATACAGGCTTGAGCCATCAGTGTCCAGTTCATTTAGTATTTTGTATCTGCATTTGTAAGTGATATGGTATAATTTCAATATTATGATGATTATCTCCAAAAAGTGAGCTGCAAACTGTTTCCTTTTTATAGTCTGTATAATTTTTTTTAAAAGTCCACCCTGGGAGATCTGTTAATTTAACTATAAAATCATATGAACCTTGAGGTTTCTTAAAAGAAAAATTTTAACTACAATTTTTAAAAGCAATTTTGGATGTTTTCTATTTCTTCCTGAATAAACTTTATGATGTTATACTTTTAATGGAATTATTCTATTTCATTTAAATTATTGGCTTTCTGTTGTTTAGGGTATCCTGATTCTCTCTTTACTTTCTGTGTCTTACAATCTCATTTTTGTTTACAATATTTATGTGCTCTTCATTCTTGACCATTATTAACATTTTTTTTAGTGTTCTGTGAAACCTCTCATTTTATGTTTAATATTATGTTTTACTTAAAAATCATTTAGTTTTAATGTTTAATTTATATTATTTAGAAACTTTTCTTCTGTCTCCTTTATTAACATTTATTCATTTATTTTTCCATCTTCTTTGCATGTATGCATTTCTCGGGATTGAACTCGGTTCAAGTGCAAGACCTGTGACCCCTTTGTTTATGTGTTGTTTTTGAGACAGTATCTCTGTAACTTTGCCAAGACTATCTTGGAATCCTTGATCCTCCTGCCTCTAACCTCTCAAGTAGCTGGGTATAGGAGTAGGCCATTATGCCCAACTCATCTTTGTAACTTTTATTTTTGACATTTTGCTCAACAAATGTTAGCATTTCTTTTTTCCCCTCTAAAACCTTAAAAAAGTATCTGTGCATCTGTGGTTTATTTTGACATATTTTAAAATTTATATTAGATTTTTCTTTGGTCTCTGAGCTGTTTAGAGGAAAAGTACATTTCAAATATCAAGACATAAGTGTTTAAGTTATCCTTTTCAGCAGCAATACTCACTAGACACTCTGTTGGAAATGAACTATACAACTTGGGGGTGGGGCGAGGGATCAGGAGGGGAAAAACTGGGAGAAAATGAGGGATGGGGTGACACTGTTCAAAAAGAAAGGTACTCCTTACCTGACTTATGTAACTGTAGCCCTTCTGTATATTACATTTACAATAACATTTAAATTAAAAAAGGCAATTCAGCAGGGTTGGGAAGGTGGCTTAGTGGTAGAGTGCTTGCCTAGCATGCATGAAGCCCTGGGTTTGATTCCTCAGTACCACATACACAGAAAAAGCTGGAAGTGGTGCTGTGGCTTAAGGTAGAGTTCTAGCCTTGAGAAAAAAAAGCTCAGGGACTCGATAGGAAATGGACTCATTAACTTGCTCATGTAACTGTAACCTATCTGTACAGTATCTTTACAATAAAAAAAAATATTTTAAAAAGCCCAGGGACAGTGCCCAGGCCTTGAGTTCAAGTCTCATGACTGGCAAAAATAAAAATAAAAAGAAATAAAAAAATGTACTTTAGTGAGTATATGTGCAATGTTTGATAGTTTTTGAAATTCATTGGTACTTTGTGCCCTGATACTTGATCAATTTCTGTAAATGCTTTTTATGTGTTTGAGACAATAATGTTCTCTAATTGCTTGGAGCAGCTTCTTTATATTCTCATTAAATCAAGCCAATTTTGCTATTAAAATCTCTATCTTTACTAATTTTGACTTTTTAATTACTAAGGCAAACTTATTAAACCTCCTACCAGAGTTCAGAATTTATGTTTGAAAGCTATTTTATTTAGTGCAACACTGTATCACTTTCTGATATATATATATATATATATATACATATATATTTATGTGTATCTGCATGTGCACATATGTTATATATATACATATATATTTATGTGTATCTGCATGTGCACATATGTTATTTCTCTAATTTTTAATATGTAGTGACCAATGAGGTATAAATTTTTATCCCTAATAATGAATTTAAAATTTTTATTGTTATTAAAAAGATGATGCACAGAGGGATTACAGTTATGTAAGTCAGGTAATGAATATATTTATTTTTGAACAATATCAAATCTTTTCCTCATTCTTTCTCACTTTTTCCCTCTGCCCTCCACCCATGAGTTGTATATTCATTTTCACCATAGTGTCTAGTGAGTATATTAATGCATTTGTTTACCCTTCCTAATACTGTTATTTTTTGCTTTTAGAACTGTACAGCTTGATGTTAATCTGGCTATTCTTTTTGATTAGCATTTGGCAAGAGCTCTACCATTTGAGCCATATCTCTAGCCCTTTCTCCTTTCTGCTTTAGTTATTCTTTACAAAGTTTTTTTTCTAATTTACTTTATTGATGTTTTAGAAATGATATGCTGTGGCTCAAAGTAGTAGAGTGCTTGCCTGGAGCCAAAGAGCTCAGGGACAGAGCATAGGCCCTGAGTTCAAGCCCCATAAGCGAGGGAAGGGGCGAACAACATAAAGTTTTTCCCCCCTCCCTAGGGCAGCCTCAGATCCTATTCCTTCTACCACGACTCTTGTGAGGCTGAGGTTATAGATATGTGCCACAATGGCCTGTGTTTTGAGTCAGGCTCCTTAACTTTTTTTTCCTGGCCTGCCTAATACTCAATCCTCCTTTCTTTGCTTCTGAAATATCTGGGTAGGTCACTGTTTTCACCTTATGTTATTGGATTTCACTTTATATTATTGAATAACTTTATATTATTTGAATTTCCCAGTTGTGTAACTAGGAAAAATTTCAATGCTAGGTTTTAAGTAGTTTGTTATAAAATTTAAAAAACCTATTTGTGTGTGTGTTTGTGTGTTTGTTTGTGTGTGTGTGTGTTGTGTGCTGCTCCTGGGATTTGAACTCAGGACCTGGGTGCTATCCATGGATGTTTTTGCTCAAGACTAGTGTTCTACCACTTGAGTTACAGCTCCACTTCTGGCTTTTTGGTGGTTAAAACGGAGATAAGAGTCCCATGGACTTTCTTGCACAGGCTGGCTTCGAACTGCAGTCCTCAGATCTCAGTCTCCTGAGAGCTAGGATTATAGGCAGGAGCCATTGGCACCCAGCTTAGAAAAACTGTTTGTCACTTTATAATTAATCTTATATCCAGGGCAAGTTCAGATCAGACAGGTTTAACTGATGACTATCTTTGAGAAAGGCCAGTGGGTCACTTTTCTTAGCTCATTCTTTCATGCCCCATTAAAGTTTTCATTTTCTGTAAGGTCTGGTCTCAGCCTGTTATACATTATGCAGGCCTGAGGCCTAGACTTTATTTTGTCCCCCATCTCTAGGTTTACGTATTGGCTTTTACCCTCAACATTGTCCTGTCTTTTATGTTTTCTTAGCACTCTGGTTTCAATCTCTATTAATTATTATGTGCTCAAGTGATTTCTCTTAATTTCTTACAAGCTTACCCATGCATTGGGAAGTATGATTGGTATACTACTTTCAGAAGACGATACTCTGTGATACACTGTGTTCTTTCCTCAAATATCTAACGTGCCACAATGCTAAAATTGAAAGCCTCTCGTTTTGTATTAATTTATCTAAATTGCCATTCTTTTCCTTCCTCAGTTCATTTTCTACAACCAGAAAAATATATTTATGTCAGTCCGATTATGTTACATGTAGACCAAAATTGGAGCTTTTTACCCTAGTGTGTAGGCCTGTGTGATTTATCCTCTGTCCATATCTTCAAACTCATCATCTCCTTGCCCTCCAAACTGACTTCGGTGAGAAACACTTTCTTTTTTCTATTTTTTGACAGGTTAATCTTACTGATTCAGTTTTGCCTACAATGTTCTCTTCCAAGAATTTGTGGTTCAGATCCTTATTATCATTCAAGTTTCACTTCAAATGTTCCTTCTCAAGGAAAGACTAACTATGACACCAAAAGCTTCCATTTCTTCTCCTTCTTCTCCTCCTCCTCCTCCTTCTTTTTTTTTTTATTTTATTTTATTTGTGAACATACTGTACAGAGGGGTTACAATTACATGGGCAGGATAATGCGTACATTTCTTACCAAGCATTGCAGCCTCCTCCTTTGTTTACCCTTCACATCCCTCCCCCCCTAATCCCAATCCTTCTCCTTCCCGCCCCCCTCCTGCCCCCCCCCCCCCCCCCCCCCCGCACCAACGTTGTAAAGCTCGTTTTGGAAATGACAACTTGTACTTCTCATTGTTGCAACAGGTCCACCTGTATCCTTTAAACAACTGGTTTTTCCCCATCTCCTCCACAAGTTATACTGACATCAAATATAGTGAAAGCAGGGGTTATACTGTGGGGGAGGGACATACAAAGCAACAAAGAGATAATCTTATAAATGTGTTAGAAACACATGCATGAAAGAAAAAAACATTAAAATACACATCTAAGGGTTCATTTTCCTGACGTCACATTATCTGACCTTTTCCGCTTGACTCATACATATACTAGATATTACAAATAAGGGAAACCATGGGACCTACGTTTCTTTGGGCCTGGCTTACTTCACTTAATATAATTTTTTCCAAGTTTTTCCATTTCCTAACAAATGGGGCAATGTCATTCTTTCTGATGGAGGCATAGAATTCTATTGTGTATATATACCACATTTTCTTGATCCATTCATCTACTGAGGGGCATCTGGGTTGGTTCCATATCTTAGCTATGGTAAATAATGCTGCAATAAACATAGTTGTGCCGGTAGCTTTAGTGTGGTCTTGTTTGTAAACATTAGGGTAAATGCCCAAGAGTTCGATTGCTGGGTCATAGGGGAGTTCTATGTGAAGTCTTTTGAGGAACCTCCATACTGCTTTCCAAAGTGGTTGAACAAGTTTACATTCCCACCAACAATGAAGTAAGGTTCCTTTCTGTCCACATCCCCTCCAGCATCTGTTGTTGTTAGAGTTCTTGATTTTTGCCGTTCTAACTGGGGTGAGGTGATATCTCAATGTTGTTTTGATTTGCATTTCTTTTATGGCTAGGGATGTTGAACATTTCTTCATGTGTCTATTGGCCATCCTTCTTTCTTCTTCAGAGAAGTTTCTCTTTAAGTCTTTAGCCCACTTATTTATTGGGCAGTTGTTTCTTTGAGGATTTGTTGTTGGGGGGTTTAATTTTTTGAGTTCCAAGTATATTTTAGATATGAGACCCTTGTCCGTTGTATGGCTAGTAAAGATCTTCTCCCAATCCGTGGGCTTTCTATTGATCATGCTAGCTATGTCATTTGCCCTGCAGAAGCTCTGCAACTTTATGCAATCCCATTTGTCCAACCTTTCTTTGATTTGTTGTGTTTCCGGGTCTCTATTCAAAAAATTTCGGCCTGAGCCAAGGAGACCTAGGGTTTCTCCTATTCTGTCCTGTAATGTTTTCAGAGTGTCTGCTTTGACTTCAAGGTCTTTGATCCCTTTGGAGTTGATTCTGGTGCAGGGTGATATATAAGGATCCAGCTTTAGTTTTCTACAAGTAGTTAACCAACTTTGCCAGCACCATTTACTGAAGAGGCTGTCTTTCTTCCATTCTATTGTTTTAGCTCCCTTATCGAAGATTAGATGGCTATAGGTCTGTAGGTTCGTTTCTGGGTTTTCAATTCTATTCCATTGGTCCTGCTCCTCCTCCTTCTTCTTCTTCCTCTTCCTCCTCCTCCTTTTTCTAATATCAGGATTTGCACTCAGAGCCTCATGATTGCTCTGCTTGCTTGTCTGATGTTCTACCACCTGAACTATGTCTCTAGCCTGGCTTTTTGCTGGTTATTTTGAGATAGAGCCTCAAGGGACTTTTCTGCCTGGGCTGCCTTGGAACCATGATCCTCTTTATCTCATTGTCCTGAATAGCTAGGATTATAAGTATAAGCTATCAGTACTTGAAGTAATTTAACTACTGTGCCAAGAATAGGTGTGAAAAAAGGGATAGAAGCAGGGAAACAGTTAAATAATCAAGCCAAACAGTGATAGTGGGTTAGATGATGTGAAAGCTAAGATAGATGAGAAGTGGTTTGAGTTGAGTTAACTAACAGTATGTATATTTGGGGGTGGGGCAGTAGAAGATACTAAGGTGTGAACTTGGGGCTTGAGTGCTGTGCTTAAGTATTTTTTGCTCAAGTCTTAGCACTCTACCACTCTACTACTTGAGCAGCAGCTCCACTTCTGGAGATAAGCATCTCAAGGACTTTTTCTGCTTCATCTGGCTTTGAACTACGATCCTCAGATCTCTTGAGTAGGTAGAATTGCACCTGGCAAGATAGGGGTTTTGAAAGAAAGACAGACATCAATGTGGATGGCAGTCACTAGAAGTATAGTTGTTAGAAGAAAGGACTTATTTCTCATGAAATAAGTATGAGAAGAAAAGAGCAGAAATTTTGGACATATTGAATTTAGACAGGTAAGTGATATTTAGTAGGCAGTTAGAGTTTAGAATAGGACTCTGAGAGGAGATAGATGCTTTGGAATACTTAGCATAAAAATGGTATTTAAAACTCCAGTGAGGGTGGGGGAAGGGCACAGAATCTGAGGCAAAAGGGTGAAAAAGTGTAGCAGTGGAGTGCACTGGACGTTGATAAAAGTGAACTATACAACGCATGGGTGCAGATGAGAGGGAGGGAATGGGAGAGAAGGAGGGAACAGATGACACCGTATGAAAGGAAATGTGCTTATTATCTGACTCCAGTAACTGTAACCACCCTCTGCATATCACCTCTATAATGACAATGAAGTAAATAAAGGAAAAAAAACTCTAGTGAATTTAGGTACAGAGAAGGAGAGGAGGAAGGCCTGGGGACTAGGCCAGTGCAACAATACGCAGCCAGGAAGAGGAAGTTGAATTAGCACAGCAATGGAAAAGGAGCCACTACCAAGGAAGTGAATGAAGAGACCCAGAACACTATTGGAGCCACCTTAGGAGTAACTTGATATTTTTAATATATTCTTGTAAATGTTACTTTTTTGAAAGTCCCCTAAATGTAAATTGACAATGATAAGTGAATTTACTTCCAAATAGATACTTGTAATAATTACAATAAAAATATTCAGAGGAAAAACTTTTCAGGTTTTTGGAGGGGAGGGGCGGTCGTGGGGCCTGAACTCTGGGCCTGGGCGCTGTCCCTCAGCTCTTCAGTTCAAGGCTAGCACTCTACCACTTGAGCCACAGCGCCACTTCTGGCTTTTTTCTTTTTGCTTATGTGGTGCTGAGGAATCGAACCCAGGGCCTCAAGCATGCAAGGCAAGCGCTCTATCACTGAGCCACCTTCTCAGCCCAGGCTTTTCAGTGTTTGAAACCAAATCATGTGAGAGTTGAAATGTTATGATGCTTTCACATTTGTATTCTGGTCATAAGATCTTACTTCTGTGTTTTAATTCTCCATATGAGAGGGTGTTTTTATTAATTGTCTTTAGCAGGGGTTACCATTGCTAGGGGACTGGCTTTAGACTCTCCTCTTCCTCCCCCCCTCATCTTCCCTATCTGAGATCATTTACTGTTTCTGTTGCAATAATAAAGATTTTTTCCTACTGAAAGAACACTTAGGTATATCCAGCTTCTCAATAGCTACTTAGCCTGAGTGAATACTTGAATAGATTTCAAGATAGTTTCTAATTCCTCTGTATTTTGTATATGGCACTGAGTTGGGTGACATATTTGTAGGTTCACAACTGAATTATATCAAAGGCATCATGTCATTTTTTTTTAATAATTCTACTCCACCATCATCCTTCTCCCAAATCTGGTACACAGTAGGTGTTCAGTTAAATGTTCAGTTGCAATGGAAGAATCCATCTCTAATGTGGCTGGTACAGTACTTTAAGAACAACAGATTTTATTTTAGAACTCATCAATTCTGGGAGAGGGCTGTGGTTTTAAAATTACACATATATATGTACTCCAGTAAACATAATGGTAAAGCATACCTAAGTTACAAATTATCACATCAAAAAATTTCGTGTAGTTTATCCCTGTTGGTTTTCCTTTCCCATGAAAGTCATCATCTGTTTGCAGAGCAGCATTAGCTGCTGAAAAGACGTGGCAGGGAATTGAACAAATCGAGCATTCACTGTAGACAGATTTTCTCCTTCTGTGTGTGTGGATTGGACATGACTGTGAACAGTTGGAGGTCAGACCATCACTAATATGTTTAAAACTTTTCATGTCAATTTACCATTAAAAATATATTAATTTTTGGCAGAGGTGTGAACATCCTTGCCTTGCCTAAAGCTTTATTTCCTATGACACATAGGAAGCTAAAATCCACACTGGGCCAATTCACAGAGCAAAGAAACTTTTTCTTTATTAAAGTCCCATTTCATTGCTTGGTGAGAAGTACGTATATGGATTTCATATTTGCTCACTATAAAAGCCGTTGCAAAGGTCTAGACTGATCGGTGAGGAAAAGAGGGATTGTATGAACAGAACACAAGCATCCTGTTTTTGGCTGCAATAAAGGGGTTTCCAGAATTGGTTCTTTCAGTTGCCATCTTGGCTGTGCCCACTCAACCTCAAACAAAAGTCTTGTCATAGAACAAAAGGAGGCATAATATATGAGTGGCAATGCCTTAGCATGGGAATAGACTGTACTCTTGAAAAGAATCATCTCTTTGATTGTTGCAAAACAGATGTTTCTATTATTAAGTGGAGGGTTAGGGTTAGAATTGGGATTAGGAAGGAATTGGGGTGAGGAAAGAAGAGAGAAAAAGCCATTTTAGAGACTCTTCTTAGCCCAGCAAATGGCTGTGTTTGCTCATGGCTAGCACAAGTCTGCGTTTTGACATCTTTTCTGCAATTAGGAACTCAATATATATAGGAAAAGTAAAGTAATATTGTTTCAAGAAGAATGGCACATTTTGGAAGTGGGTTTTTTGTATATAAATTTATGAAGAAACAAGGAAAATAAGAGATTTTTATTTTATTATTGTAGCAAAACCCAATGATTTTTGACATGTTGATATCTAATAAAACTGATACTGATACTCACATCTTCTCTGAGTAAATCTTTTGTTGTAGGCTGTTTTGCTGAGAGCCCTTAAATTCTGCTGCTATCCTTTACAATTCTGTTTGCTCACAGGTTTGCAGACTGTTTTTAGCTTCTGATATGATATCATAATTAAAATAAAATAAAACAAAATAAACATTGAAGAAGTAGAGATACCATACAAGACAGGCATTAAATTAACATTTAGTGATGAACTCTTGATAGTAAAGTCATATTTTCAGCATAACTGCAGTTGTGGGGACTTCTTAAAGGCGTAGGTATCATTCTTCAAACATGCTGTTTAAATAGACTTAGTGTACCATTAAATATTAAAAATCCCGTAAGTGGACTACGAAATAATAATATTTGGGGGAGAATCCAGAGACTCCATTGATATCCAACCGAATAAAATGCTGCTTTTTTTTTCTTTATTGTAAGTCTGTAGGAACAAGTCATAAAAGTTTCTTGCTCATTACTCTAGGTATAAGTTTTTTTGAACATAGGGTTGCTCTCTTTTTTAATTCTAGCATTTTTATATACCCCTTATACCACCAAATATTAATTTTGACAGTATAAAAATTGTCTTGTCAAGTATTTATTTCTTATCCACTAGAAACTAAAGATACATTGAAGCAAAATTTAATTCAAAAAGCAAGTGATCTTTTCTAAATTTTCAAGCTGTTATCCAAGGCCTCAACTAGATCAGATGTTATGGAAGATAAAAAACAAACTGGAAGTTGTGACCTTTTTAACCAAGGAGACCACTGTTGTAGAAATAATACTTACCCAAAAAACTCCTAAATTGCAAGGCGCTGTTGTCTACATGCTGAGCTCTATGTTGGAGACCATATGTCATGGGAGAACTAGAGAAAAAGAAAGGTCCCTGAAAAATTTACATCTTTTAAACTAAGCCTTGTAGAGAATGTTGGTGAAGAAAATTAGCCTAGAAAGGGGGAGGGGATAATTAAAGCAGAAGCACCAGGATAAAAAGGAAAACAGTAAAATAAGAATCATGATGGTGTGGTATTTGGCTGAAATACTTAAGAATTACGTTAAAACACAGGAGATCATATAAGAAAAGTAAGAGCATTTAATCCTTCAATTTAGTAGCTACGAATTGGATTTTGAATAGGAAGACGAGGATCCAGTTACAGTAGTAAATAGAATGCCTTTCATTTTTTATGTTGAAAGACTTGCATACAGTTTTCTCAAGCTCACTCATCTTCTATGGACCTGGAATGAATGACATAAAACAAAATCTTCTCCATGCATTTTCTTATTGAAAGTATGCCGTGTTTGGGTCTGCATTTATGTAGGAAAGGCAAGAGGATCCTTCTTACAGTGACCTCTTGATTACTCTCTTCCTTTATCAAATGTGAGCAGAAAAAGGATCTATCCCTTTATTTCTAGTTTCTCATATTTTAAGGAATCGTGATACACAGGCAGGTTTCACTTATTCTAGAATTTTACCTAAGTTTTCCTAGTTTTCTTTTCTTTCTTTTCTGTTATAGTTAAATCATTGTACTAAGGGATTTCAATACATGTCAGCTATGCGTACAATGCATCTTGATCAATGCCATTCCTTTCATCCTTCTCCCACACCTCTCCCCGCCCCACCCATCTCCTCAAGCATCCTGGTTCCCTTTCACACTTATACATTGAATGTTATGACTGCATTCTCCCTCCTCTTCCTCTCTTCATTCATCTACCCAATTTTCTTAGTTGAAAAACCACAGAAAAAGATCTCCTTGCAAATGGAACACTGGATCCTTGTATTTGATTTTTGGTACCCTGTATCTTGCATATATGTTTATCTGATTTGGGGAAGGGAAGAACAACCAAATTGTGAGGCAAAGGACAAAGGCTGAACCAGTGTAACAGTGATACTCACAAGACACTATGTTGGAAATGAATTTTACAATTTTTTGGGGGGGCAGTGAATTGGGG
This sequence comes from Dipodomys spectabilis, assembly GCF_019054845.1. Lineage (NCBI taxonomy): Eukaryota > Metazoa > Chordata > Mammalia > Rodentia > Heteromyidae > Dipodomys > Dipodomys spectabilis. Next base: position 11,886,984 of record NW_024870731.1, read on the forward strand.
GGGAGGGGAAGTGGGAGAAAATGAATGGGGGGGTAACACTATTCGACAAGAAATGTACTCATTACCTTATGTTTGTAACTGCAACCCCTCTGTACGTCACCTTGACAATACAATTTAATAGAAAGAAAGAAAGCCAGTTGCAGATCCTGAGGTCTGGAATGCCTTACTCACTGGATGTTGCTATATTGCTCTCTGTATCTCCCACCCCACCCCACTTCTGGAAAGTACATAAATACAAAGAACACAATATATTCAAAGAAAACGCACAAGTTTTTGTAACCTATGAAAGAACTTTCAGCTTGGTTTTGTCATGCAGCTAAGAGATGTAGGACTATAGTAAGAAACAGACCTTACAAACTTAATGTGTGTGTGTGGCGGGAGGGGGGGGGCGGGGGGGCGGGGGTGGGGGTGGGGGGGGGGAGGGGGGGAGCGATTTTGCACAGGAGTAGGGATTTTTTTCTTCTTCTTCAGAAAAATGGGAGAAATGGTTCTGAGTGTTGGATCTGAACACCTCTCTCTCTCTCTCTCTCTCTCTCTCTCTCTCTCTCCCTCTCTCCCTCTCTCTCTCTCTTTTGCAGGAATTCTGTTGTCCCTTTAGAAAATATCAAAGCCGTTCCAAGGCACATTGGCGCCCGCGTGGCACTGCAGCCTTCTCTTGGCACTGCCGCATCCTGTTGCTGGCAGGATGGAGCATGGACCTCTTTAGCCTCATCCTCTGTTGTTTTCTGCATGGGAGCCAAACATTGTGGCTACTCACGAGGCAAGGCTGGCAGCTGAAGAACCCAGATGCCAAGCTCTGGACTGGACTTCTGTTCAGTTTGTGGCTGGTCTCTTCCCTGGCATCTGCCCTGGCTTTGCAGCAGCCTGTGTCCCGTCTGCAGAACTGGGCTGAGGATTAGGCTGCTGTTGGCTCTTGTGGATGTTCGGTCACTGTTTCCCTTTTGAATTATCCTTGATTATGAGGAATGTCTCTTTATGACACCCTCCTCCTGGGGTGTCTGTTCAGACCTTGTGCCTTCACTACTAAAAGTGGGCATTCTCCCCTCGAATTGCCAGCCAATCTGAACAAGAAAGCTTATAGGATAGGAGCATTCTTCTTCAGGTAGGAAGATGTAAAATGGAATACAAAAGCTTGTGTTGCAAACACAAATCTTTTTTTCCCTTTAGTGAGAAGAAATGTAAATTAACCATGAGGAAAACAAAAAAAAAAACTTAACACAAAGCCTTTGTAACATGAGACATTACAGAAGTCTCTTCTTTTTTGAGTCTTTAGATTTTCTGCATCATATCCATAGTCAGAGATCTTGTCTTACAAAAAAAGGAGATAGGGTTGTCCAGGTCACAAGGGGTAATGATGCATTTTCAGTATTCATCCACACATAGGACAGTGAGATGAGTTTGTCACTGGGTGAGAAACTTAGAATGCACTCACCTGGCACAGGGTGGGAGTGGGAGTAGATCAGTTAGCAAAGTTCATTGTCTCTTCATGGAGCTCAGAGAGAGTTCTCCAGTTAACAGGAAACCTAAGGCTTACCTCAGAAGTGAAAAATCAACTTGAGAAATTCAACAGGATGGGAAGCTAAATACGAACATGCAACTCAGAAATACTCGCCTTCAAAATACCTTTGTACACCTGTGAAGCTTCTGACATTTGATTATACTCTAGAATTTTCAGTATTTGTCCCTGTGACTGGCTATTATTCATTGAAGTATAGAGGGAAGGATGAATTTCCAGTACATAGAAGATCCTTTAATCTAACAGAGTGTCTAAATGAGTTACTGAGCATTTGAGTAGTCTCAGGCCAAAACTGCACATCTGTCATCCCATGGAGATGAATGATCACTTGATTTCTGCAGCTAGAAAAGGTGTTTGTCCGAATGACAGTCTCTCCAACTTCATGAATCTCAGGGCAAGTTAAGTCTTTGAAGTCAGACAGACCTGAATTCTAGTCTCAGCTATGCTATTTGTTAGTTTCACAAGTTTGAATAAATTACTTCTTGAAACCTTAGTTTGCTCCCCTATGTAGTGGGAAGGGTATCAATACCTATGTTGTGGGTGTTTGATGTCTCAATCATACAATGTATCACACAGAATTAGACCTAGATAACTGTGGGCTGTTGTGAAGAATTTCTGTAGCCTGGGGCAAGAAGACGAGTTTTTACCAATTTACAGAGATTAATCCCATTTTTGACTCTCAAAACTATTACCTTTATTTCTTCTAATGAAGCAGAGTAATGTTTGTGAGACCCTTGAGGCTACATATCATATGAGCTAGTCAGGGTATGTGATATTAGTGGAGCAGTGGGCAGGGTAGGCCTCAGCTTTATCTCCCTGATTGAAACTTAAGCTGTAATAGAGTCTGCTCATAAATTACTGCCAAAATAGTCAGCTTCTGAGGTGGCCAGTTAAAAGAAACTTCAAGCCTACAGTGGATAGATAATGAGGAAATAATTCCATTAAATGTATGCTTTCCAAATTTGGAGCCACAGCCAACTCAACCCAGAAAACAAACAACTACTGACTGATACAAGTAGGCTGAAAAGATGCAAAGCACATTGGGAAGGAGCAGTAGGCCCCTGAACTGGAGCTTTAGCATCATTCATGGGCTCCTGAGAAGTCTTCTAGAGTAGAAGGCAGGGGCTGATACCTTTTTCCTATAAAGTGCAAGACAGTAAATATAGTGGCCTCTCAGAATTCTAATGGGAAGCAGCCACAAACAATATGTATGCGAATGACTATGGCACTGTGCTAATAAAACTTTATTTATAAAACCACACAGTGCAGGATTTTGCTCATCCATGCTGGCCTCCGATATAATGGGTTAATATTCAAAATATTATTGTATAGTTAACTTTTAGGTAGCTCACATAAGAAGTCCCTAAATAAGACATCTCTCGTTTTCTTTTTTTTTTTCTTCTGGTTAACAAGGCCTTGAACTGAGAGGCCAAAAGATCTTAAGTGATATGACGAAAGCACTAAGACACTAGGAGCTGAAGGTCCTGACTCCAGGAAAGGCCGTATATGTGAGACGAGGCAGTGAGATGATAGTAGGGATGCTGTAAAGGGGTGCATTGGGCATGGAGAAAAGTGGCACGCTTCATTCCAGAGAATGGCAGTGGCCATACAGAACTTGGGCCCTTCACAGTTGAAGAGCATTCCAATTCTCAAGAGTTCAGACACATGCCTTGAGTCGCCTGGTTTTTCAACTGTTGTCTTGGTAGTTATAGAAACATAGTGCTACTAAAACAGGGTTGAAATGTGGTCTGCAAGCTGATGGCTTGTGACTTTTGCGTTCACCTTGTGTCTTTTCACCTCTGAAAACCACTGGTTGTTTGAAATAGAACTGAGGGCTTTTCTGAAACTAGTCTGAGTTTTACAAGTAATGATCTGATCGATGCCTGCCTCCTTAAAGTCACCTCTCTAGCTAAGTACTGTCTTTTGCGCCTCATATTCCTAGTGAATTTCGTTAGGATTTGAACCGCCTGAAGGAAAGGCCAAGGCTTGGCACCTTGTTCATTACAATGAAGATTTATGGATAACTAAACAAGAAAATTCTGGGAGAAATAAGTCAATGCTGAGTCTGAGATTGTCCGGCTCTGTTTGAATATGCTAAATCTATTCTTATTTCATTTCTACTCTTTGTGTGGCGGACTATTCCCTTTTTCTAATATTTTTGCTCTATCTTCTAATAATTTGAGACATTTTTTTTTTCTGAATTAGGTATAACAGCAATCACTTGCAAATTTTATTCCCTAGCTTTAAGGAATTCTTTAAAATGAATTGACTGGATTAGATAAAACTCTGTATATATGTATATATGTTTGACGATCTCAGACTGTGTTATTGGGGAAATATTTGTGGTGTAAGATGTAATTTTAATGTCTCTGGGCTTATCCCGTGGGCAGTTACCAATTTGTGATGCCTCTGTATGGAAGCCACCTGAAAATTCTTTGCATGTTAGACATCTTTGGAGGCCTTAAAACCCAACCTCTTTATTTCTTTTTCTTTTTTTTCCTAGCAGTTCTCCCAGAAATAGTCTATTGTGCCTGACAAAATATATCGAATCCTGAACTTGAAAAGCTTCCACTCCTATTTGTAACTCAGCGACCCTGAGGCCCAAATTGGTATTGAACTTTGGGACAAGCACTCTTGGTTCTTTAATAAGAAGTTATTGGTAATTAGCACCCTAGCCTGGGCCTGCATTTTGGGTTGTCAAAATAAAAATAAAAATCAAGAGGCATCTGTTGATCTGGAAAAAACCAAAGCTCAGTATAGACATTTAACTCTGCATTTTAGAGTTTCTTAAGGTAATCTCAGTTTTGTGGTCTAGCGAAAGGTGCAGAAGAATGAAATGATCCCATGAAATCCTTGTGTTCCATAAGGTGTCTTGAAGTTTGATTGGATATTAACTAAAAGATCATTTTGTTTCTCTTTATTGCAGGAGATGCAATGTGTTCATTTTATAACATCTCCGCTGTTTGGAATAAATCACTAAGGACAGATGCTCATCACATTTCGGTTCAATAAAATTCTTTGCAGAGTCTGAACAGATACATGGCTGGTTGCTTTAGGTCTCTGTCCAGGCCATTATTTGGGAAATCAAATTCACAGAACAAAATAGAGTTACACTGAGGACATTGAAATTAATATTTTGTTTGCTGTTTTGTGTGCTTGTTGTTTTTTTTTTTGACAGAGCTATGCCTGAAGGACTTTTAGCTTCAGTTTAAAGCTTCCACCTTCATAAATATCATCGACTACCTTTTCATCTTTTCTTCTGAACAGCACAGTTAATCTGATTTCCTGCTGGTACATCTTCCAGTAATTTTAAAGGTTTTTCAGCAGAAAAATTTGCCAGTGCTCTTGAAATAGTACTAAAATCCCATGTTCAGTCTTTTTTTTGTGACAGTAAGTAGGTTTTCAACAAGCAAAACCGAGGCGCTCATTTTAGAGTAATATGTGTGTTGTCGCAAAACTGTTGGCGAGTTTTGGACATCTTTTATGTGCTGCATAGCACTTCTCTCAAATGCTTTTTAAAGAAAAATCGAGAAGACATAATCTACTTACTTGCCAACATTCAATTTTTTTCTTCTTTGCAAAGAGGAGAGACTTGAGCCTAAAAACTTGTGACTGTACATCATCAGCTGATATTTTCTTGATGTTTCATATGGTTTAAAATTATTTATCCAAGAGGACATATAATAAACAGTTGTGGCTTCTAATAGTGGAATGAGGCAAGGTAAAAATATGCATTTGTTTTATTAAACATTCATCAAATGCGTGTTCCTGCATTTGTCAAAGTTGTATGAGTCTCCTGAGAAAGTGTGTATTTGTGTGTGTGTGCGTGCGCGCATGTGTATGCTGCAAGAGTAAAGGAACTGCTGTATGTTGAGTATATAGATAAACCCCTTGGTTAGAACAGAGAGGGTGATAAGCATTCCCAAGGGGCAGCAAGAAGTGCTTGCTAACCTGTCATGGTAATTTCCCTTGAAAAGGAATCCAGGAAATTCAGGGTGGGTAATAACCATTTGGTCGAGCTAATGTTCCGACACCATCTGACAGGGAATGGGGAAAGTAGGAAGTGAGGCGCATGGCTCTCACCCTAGGCAGTGAATTTTTGCTTGCTGTTTGTTTATTAACAACTATGTCAGTGCTGGATTAACTTCCCAGTTTCCTCCCTTTGAAGAACGTGTTTCCTTCCCTGGAATTAAAAGAGCATTTTTATGAGTGTATACTTCGGTTTTTGACAGAGGACTCTGAATGTCAAGACAGTTTTTAGGGTTGGCTTTTTTTTTTTTTTAATCTCCCCTACTCTGAAGTAGGCTCCTGAACCGCAGAGAGAAGTCTTCCTGGTGCACAAATCCTGAAGTTTATAGTGAATAGATGAGAGGAAATAAAAATTATGCCCTTTCTTTTATTTAAAGATCGCCTTCATGTTGAACCGGCTTTTTACTGCCATTAAATATTTGCTTTCTGGGAGCATTTGTATATATTTTCTTAGCTCTTAACTACCACATTTCTGCTTGGTTTTGTATCTGCTAGCCCCAGCATTTACAACCTACGAAAACCTCATAAATCTACTTCATTTTTCTAATAAGACATGAAAGTCCTTAATTGGCCTTAATGAAATGCACTTAAAGGGCAATAAACGTGTTTAAGCCCCTCTTGCAGGGCGAGCTTCAGCACTCCACTCTCCCTGCTCTCTACTCTGTTTTAGCCTTTCTGGTAATTAATCATTTATTCATATGTGACGAATCAGTAACAAGATCAAGCAACTACTGCACAATTGCATGATAATAAGCTGCTCATATATGTGTCAAGATTTAGCAATCCTTTTTAAAGCCTAATTTAAAGTCATTTTACAACTAACCAGACTGCTTCTCTGAAGCATTTTTTTCCCCAGGATCTTTTTTACATATTTTCATTTGAATGCCATCTTTTTATTTTGTTTATAGAGCCCAGTCCACCTTAAATCCACTTATGGCACCAGCGTGAATTTCTGCAATGGAAACATTTACCATTGTTTTTCAGTCTGCTTGCAATTCTCTCTTTGATCCTAGGAGGGGGTGGTGGTGGTGGTGGACTAGAAATAAAAGAAAAAAGGACTGGCATTTATAAATAGAAGACCCAAAAGTCCCAGCCATTTTTAGTACGTATTTAAATCTTAAATCTGCAGAGATTTATGGAGACATGTTAATCATTTGCCTGTATCTCAGTACTCGGAGAATTCCAAAATTTCCCATGCTACAGATATGGCAATGGAGGAATTCTTACTTTCAATTCAGCCGGAAGATCAAGTATCTTCATGCCCTGTTGGTTTGTGTGTACCCAAGTTGGGGACTGGATTTTCCTGGCTGTGTATGCTCACCAGTAAGCATTGATGAGACCAAGAGAGGAAGGATTCTGACCTGCCCAGTTGTGGCAAACAGAGGCACTGTGCCCTTAGGAAACAGATCTGGAGCTGATCAAGGCAAGTTTGTTCAGTTAACAAACACACACACACACACACACACACACAGCAAACCAACAAACTATGGTAGTAAAAAAGCCAAAAGTCCTTCTTCAGAATGTATTAATGTATAGATCATGTCTGTTTATTTATTCAGGTGTGTTTAATATTTGCTTCTATCTAGCAGGTGACAAGATCAGATGTTTATTTTTATTTATTTTTTAAAATAAGAGACCTGGACAAACTCAGAGATAAAATCTTGTCAATTTGTCCTCCTAATCCATGCTAGAATTAGACGGAGGCTGTAGATATATGCCTCTTCTTTATTGATGTTATTAGTGCAGATGAGAGGTAAAAATAAGTGTATCTAAATAGGCGCCTGAAGGGAGCAGTACAGTTTTGAAGAGAAATGTCATTTTGTCACTTTCAAGCTCAAGATCAGCAACTCCTGTGGAAAACCAGGCAGAGAGAGCTCTGGCTAGATTCACATGTAGGTTTGGAAAGTGACCATGTGTGATAATACATTAATTGTGTGTAATGCATGCCCCTGAAACATTTGAAAACTGTTCTCTTACATATCTTAGAGTGTCTCCCTGAATATCTACTGTAATTAGACTTCTGTGCTGAAGAAAAAAAATATTTAACAGATATAGCCAATAAAATTCACCACTGAGGACTTAACACATACCTGTCCATTTATGATGACTCAGCAGCAATGTTTTCATTTACGTAGTAGGTCCTAAAAAGTAAATTTTGTTTTCACTTCTTTGCATTCACATATTCTGGAATAGAAGGCACAAAATTAATGAGATTTAATTACAGCACTATCCACATTGGTGGGAATGGTGTCCCTTTGCTGTTGTGTAGTGCATGGTAGCGTACATGGTAGCATTGGTATTCTTATGTATCCGCATACATTGGGCTTGAAAAAGGAAATGTTTATTATTTCTGTTGAAATGGTCTATTTCCTTCAATTTTAGACAGCATTTATTCTGCTTTATCAGGTAACTTTAAGAATATCTTTACATATGAAAAATATATTTTCATGTGTTAATTTTAATATTGTAAATCTGATTGCTCTAATACTTTCTACAGTTCCTCAAGGTATAGTAGCTTATTTATCTAGTTCTAAATCACTGCATGGTGAAATGTGAATGGTATCTGAATTCTGTTTGGCCTGTGATTTTGTTTTGTGACAGAATAATATTACTTTCCTTCCATTTGTGACAAAATTCTTTAGACTGAAGAACTTTTACCAAAAAGGTAAAGTGACATACCTTGAGCAAAGAATGAAAGGAAGAAAAAAAGATCTGATTCTCCGAGTTCCACTCATCGGCTGCTTTAAATAATTTTAGGGTGTAAAAGGCACATATTTATGTCTTGAAACCCAAACTCCTTACGATGCTTGAGCTTTGAAGGAGGAACTGTCTTATTGCTTTAGCCTTCTGACTAGCATCTCTCACAGAATTTTGCTGAAATAATCACAATGTGTAAAAATAATCACAACATATAAAAATAATTGCAATAAGATGATAATTTAGCAGTAAAAGGGAAATTTCAGACCCAGTTTAATCAGTTAAAGTGTCTCTCTGGTTCTTCTGATTTGTTGTTCATTTATGCTGGGCAGCTGGACGATAGGATTTTGCACGGGCCACAAACAATGAAATAAAACAGCAAGATGTACTGTATTTTACTGAAACGTACAATAAAGGGCAGCAGGGGACTAGTCAAAGCCCAATATCCAAAGACTGTAATTTTTTATCACTACTTTATTTCCTAAACCAAAATGTTTTTGGGGTATAAATATTGGATGGAAACAAAATGTACCACATTTGCTATTGTGAAGGCAATACCTAAACCTACTTTTTATTAGGATTAAATTAATATCATGTAAGTAGTTTTATACTTTTAGCATTTTATTATTATTTATGTTCTAACTGCTTTGCATAAATAGAACTATTCCTTGCTTATTTTTTTTGTTTTTTACTACTAATAAAAAGTAATAGGTATAATAATTCAGGGACCGTTTGCATTTTGAGGCATTTTTCTGTGTGGTTCTGATGAGCTGTGCAAGGAGACAGAGCCCAAAGCAGAGCATAAGAAGCTTTAATAACAAACACAGGAAGCACTTCCACAGAACATTAAATGTTTAGGCAGGGATGACTAAAACAAACAGGAACAAATTAACATTTTAAAATGGTTAGGCACAAAGTCAGCCTAACCAATGACTACGCTGCAAGTAGAAAGATCAGTGCTGCTTCTGAGAGCCAGTCGAGTCTATCTGCTGACAGCCGAGCACCATATACTAATTAATAAGCACCTTTCCCTAATAGCTCTAATTTCTTAGAACACTTAAGAGAATAAAAGAGCTTTATTGGTGATGGGCAGGAAGGCCATTTTCAACCAAATCACCAAGATTTCTTACATGTTCTAAAAAAAGACTCAGAAGTACCAGTAACAGAAGATACGTCAGTGAAAATCAGAAATTAATTTCTTTGTGGAAGTCATAGGTTTGTGATATTCTTGAGGAAATTATTCAAAACTTCACACTTAGCTATCGAGGAAATCAGACTTGTGGTTATGCTCTGGTTCTCTATAGGGTCAGATCTAAAGCTGTATTTTAACAAATCTTTTGTACTTCAGATCTCATGTCCTTATCCTCATGCAAAGCATGTGGGAAGGAAAATAAGTTCCTGTGAAGAATGGAGTCTTTTTTTTCTTCTTGAGAACTCTTAGCATTACACTTAAGTCACATGAGCATAATTGAAAAACTACACAACTATTCAAAGGGAAGTTCAGGATGACTTTTTATTGTGTGGAAATTACTGATCCTACAATGAGGAAGTGAAAAGATACCTTGCAAAATCTCAGTGCAAGTGACAACAAAAAGACTAGGGAATATTCTAACAAGAGTTGCCTCTTGGTATTGGGATAACTTGGTATTGGGTGACTTGTGTTTTCCTATGCATATTTCTCCAATCCTCAAATTTTTTGTAATATGAAGAGATTATCTTTTGAGAATCAAACTATGTGAATAAAATTTATAGGAAAATAAAATGACAAAAATCAGGCTTAAAGATGCATTTTAATGAATTGTACTAAATCTTCACTTACTACTAAGAGAAAGCTAATATAATTTTTCTAATTTTTCAGATGGGATATAAATATTAGGAGGCGAAGTAATTACCTAATGTCATGCAATTACTAAGTAGCAGGTTGTAATTTAGATTCAAATGGAATTCGTTCTAGTGTCTGTTCCCAGTCACTACTTGTGTTATCTTCAGCACTGGTCTTCATGTACATTTTATCTATGGATGATCTGGATGAACAGATAAGGAAAATATAATATATATGTATATATACACACAATAAAGTATGATTTATCCATAAAGTTTAACAAAATCATTAGCAGTAAAATGGATGGAACTGGAGATGGTCATGTTAGGCAAAATAAGCTAGAGTAAGAAAGGCAAAGATCATGTTTCTTTCATGTATGGAATCTAGATTTTTTTTTTTAAACAAAAGATATGAAAAAAGAAGGAAGACAATTTGGGAAAAGGAAGAGAACCTGGAGGAAGGGGAGCATAAGAGAGTAATGGGGGTATGTGATCAAAGTACATTAAAAGACAAAAGGCAAGTGGGAAGGATATCAGGAATTCTAATCAGGACCAGCAGCCACTTCTCACTTCATGCAGAAGCCTGATGTCATCTTTCCATTTTTACCAGGACTACCTCTTTCAATGATTCTGCTAATCTGAGCACATCAATGCCTGTATTTTGGTTCATACCAAACCAAATGAACAGGATTTCTGAGTGCTACCTTCTCAGATCATGGTAGTAGCTCTATCCATTTTGTTGAGATCAACTTTTATGGGTGACCTTGGCATTTTCCCGAGGGCAAACTCTCCTGCTAACTTTTGGGGAACACATCTCACACAACCCCACTTAAACACTAAGCCAATGTCCTCTTAATTCAGACCAGGTTTGTCATTCTTTTTTATAAAACTTGAAAAACATCAAACCAAATACCTTCAGAAACAGGCCTGTTTCTACTTATATCACTTAATATGTGCTTGCTTTTTATTAACTTTAGGTTTCTTCAGAGTAGCCCCCGAAGACTAGAGATTCTGGCACAAACACGCTGTCAGTTAAAGTTTTTCTGAGATTTTTCATTTTGCTTCAGAAAAAAGTATTTTCTATTTTGGTGTCTTAGAGACATCTGAATAAAGCTTAAAGGGCAACTCTTAATTGGTTCCATCCTGTTAATAATGTTGTAGGAAGGTTTGGATGCTTATGACAAGCTAGGCCTCATTTCCATAGCTGCTACTGCTCTGTATTGGCAATGTTCAGTGATAATACAAAACAAGGAATGCCAGTGATAATCTAGATAGTCCAGAGAAAAGCACGATTGATGGTACAGCTTTATTTTTACTTTTATTGTGCCAGTCCTGGGGCCTGAACTCAGGGTCTGAGCTTTTGTGCTAAAGACTAGTACTCTACCACTTGAGCCATACCTCTACTTCTGTCTTTTTTGGTGATTAATTGAAAATGAAGTCTCACAGACTTTGTAGCTCAGGCTTGTTTTCAACTATGATGCTCAGATCTCATCCTCCTGAGTAGAGAGCATTGCAGGCATGAGCCACTGGTACCTGGCTAAACATGATTTTCTTTGGCTAAACAATTAGGGAGAGAAGGCACTATAAACCATTGTTCATCCTCAAATGTTGGATAGCCTTGGTGTCAGTCCTAGCTTTGTAAAATTTAGAGACTTTTAAAACCATGACTCCCATAGTTCTCCCATTGGAATAGGCAAAGAGTCCATGTTCTCTCTTCTTGAATCTGGGTGACCTGTAAATAATTTCATCAATGGTGAGCCAGCTAGTACAGGAGAATAAAATAGTACCTGCTCTCACCTGGTGATTTTTATGATTCTTGCTCTCTGGATACTATCTCTGGATGCCTGGTGTTGGAGCCCAGTAGGTATGCTCTAGCTCATAAAAGCATCTGGATCAGTGCTCTGAAAGATGACCCACGGAGTTCAGATCTCAAGTCATCTTCATTTAGAGGAAGGCATGAGAGAGGAGCAGACTGTAGAGAATCACATTCCACTGCAGTTTAAGTCTTCCTAACTGGGCTTCCAGACTTAGTAGAGCAGCAACAAGCCAGTTCCCAGAGCACAGTTCATTTCCCATCCAAAGAGTCAGTGAGCATAATAGAACGGCTGTCTTCCACATTAAATTTGGACTGGTTGTTACATATATAGAAAGCCAATATAGTAAGCTTTAATTTTTCTTTTTCCCCAGCCTTAGTTGTTCAAATAATGTCTTACTATTTTGTTATTGCTGTTAACTGAAAAGTCCCAAGGAATATTAGAGGCGTGTCAAGAAAAAGATAAATGGTTAGTAGATTTCTGAATGTGCAGTTAGAGGTTGAGGAACAACACAGGTTGCTGTGAATGTGGGTCTGTTTCTTCTGGCCTTTGGGGAAAATAATTCCTTAGGGAAAATGTTGCAAAATAATTCCAAATATTTGGATTGTGTGAAGAGTGTTGGTATGTTTCCTTGTGTAACAAAACTGAGTTGTTCACAGCAGTCATTGGAAGTGAGCATTATGATCATTAGCATCTTTATTTTACAGAGTTAAGAGACTCATATTTGGAGTGGTTGGCTATTTGCCCCCAAATCACACAGCTGGTGGAGCAGGAGTTAATTAGGGCCAGAACTCATGACCCCCCAGCCTCCTGTCTGTTGCTTAGCTGGCCTCAATCGCCTTACAGGAAGAGGATTGCTGACCTTTTGGCATCTGGTGTTGCTTTATACTGTCCAGCACTCCACCCTTCCTAGAAAGCCAGTAGCATCCAACCAGTCCCAACACAAAAGCTGTAGGTCTACCTCAGAAGTTGAAGGATGAAAATGAGGAATACTAGCTGCTATGTTCATTTCTCTGGGAAGAACACAGACTTTTGAGGATTTGTAGTGCAGACATCAGCGTTGTCCACCATGTTACATTTCTAGAAGTTTGCTTAAAAAAACACACACACACACCAAACAATCTCTACATTTCTGCTTAGTAAATGGAATCTTTCCTGGAGTTTCTTGCACATGTGGAATACAGTTGTACTATTAGTTTTAATGTCTTTGTCTGCTAATCTCTGTCACTCTGGGTCAGTTTCAACAGACCCAAGTGGGTGGCATTTTTCTGCACATTTCCTGTATGCCTGGTAATTTTTAATATGATGCCAGTTATTGTGATGATTACCTTGTTGGGTGGTAGATGCTCTTTTACTTCTACCTTTCTGAGCTTGGTTCTCAGATGTAGTTAAGTGACTTAGAGCCAGGTCTAGGCTTCTGAAGGGTCTGTCTTTGAAGCTTTGTTAAGTGGGGCCAGAGCTGCATTACATGTAGTTTTTATGTGATTTTTCTCTGCTCCTGAAGCTCTGGGCACCATTTTCCCTAATCTCTGGACCCACACGCACTAGTTAGTACTTGTCCTTGTGTTGATCTTTGAAGCTCTCTGTGCAGAGCTCTTCTCTCAGGTGGCCGAGCCTGCATGGCATCTGTAGACTCTCAGTTCTGTCTCCTCAACTTAGGGAGGCTACTGTACTCTGCCTGGAGTTCCTTCTCTTCCCTGTACCACAGCCTGGACTCTTTCTCCATACAATGAACTGGGGCTATTATAGGGCTCACCTCATTTATTTTCTGTCTGTTAGGACTTTTGTTATCTCATATCCAATGTCTGAAGACATTCATGTATTTTTTCCAGGTTTAGCTGTTTTAGGTAGGAGAATATCTAGAAACCTTACGTATTCCAGAGACTCAGGAGATGATGCATCCACTGGTTGAAAATGGACCCCTAGTTAGAGATCCAGTTCTATTCTTAAATGTTTTCTTTCATTCTGGAAGTTTTGCTCTGGGAATTGTTGAATGGGATCAATTTATAGATGATTTAAGTACTCCAATCACTAAAAAAAATCATCCTGTACAATATTTTAGGGCAATCTGCCCATTTTCCAATACTGAGATTGTAACACTAGATTAAGTGTGTACACACTTTATGGCTAAGATGCAAATGCTAACTCACGCCTTCATCGTTCTTTATACTTCACTTTTGATTTTTAGGCATGTGTTTCTGGCACTTTATACCTTATTAAGTAGTTGTTACATATATACTATGTGCCTGCTGTTTTTTAAGTCACATTGAAGTCTGACTTTAAAATCTTGTATTGAAGGCAGTCCTTACACAATTAAGTGTCTTATGCTGAGGATTAAGATCAACTGTGCTTTCTTGACCAACTTCTTTCTCCTCCTCCTCTTCATCCTTCTCATTTTCTTCAAGACAGGATCTCACTATGTAGCTTGCCTCAGCTTCCTGAGGGTTATGATTACAGGTGTGTGCCATCATGCCCATCTCTTTAGACCTTCTGAGCATCCACCTACCTCTCTGATTTAGTGGCTTTAACTGTAAGTCGCCAATGTTGGAAGCTCTAGAGGAGAAATGATGACTCTCATGAGTTTCTGGAAATAATCCAAGTGAACTCCGTGGAAGGGCTTTGGTCCCATTATTTTTTGAAGGGCCTGTCATCAGTGCAACCCTGTATCTCTTGGTCTCAAACTGGGGTCTCTAGGAAATATACTCTGAGACAGAGACTTGGGTTCAGAAAATTGTCAGGGAGAGGCCTCTTCCTCATTGGGGAAGTAAAGGAAAGAAGACTAAGAATGGAGTAGCGTGAGGGTCTTAGCTGATTCTACAGGTGGTCTGGACCTGGGAGGATCTTTTCAAGTTGTCTTTGAATGAGGGAAGGTCTAAGCCTCCATATGGACCTCATCCAGTTGGAGTTAGGTTGTCCCTAAAAAGAGCCATGACTGTGGATGAGGCAACTTTAGCCATTCCCAAAGAAGGCCTCGGCAGAAAAGGTCAGCCTCCAGCACTCCTAGAAGCTGGCAAATGAGAATGTCAAACAGGATGATAGCTATAAGGTTTTGGAATCCTAGGTAGTGGTGTTTGAGACTGGGTCTCACTATGTAGTCCAGGCTGGCTTCAAAATCAAGTTTCTCCTATCTCTGCTTCTTGAATGCTGGGATTCTAGACATGTGCTCTCATGCCCAGCCCTTACTAGCTGTGAGAACTTGGGCAAAATGACTTATTCATTCAACTAGTATTTTTGAAATAGCTTTAAATTCTGAGGATTAAGAAATGTGAGGGTCAAGTTCAGACAAAGTTCTTGCCTTTATAAAAACTACAATTTTGTTGAGGGAGACAAATTAACAGATTCAATAGTAATAATGAAATAATGATAGACTGTCAGACAATGTAAGTAGCATACAATAAGAGAAAACATTTCTTAAACTTTGATGTGGTAACCCAATCACCTGGGCATCTTGTTGAAATGCTGGTTCTAATTCAGCAGGTCTGGGTGGAGTCTGAGAGTCTCCATTTCCATCAGACTCCCAGGTGGTAGTGGTGCTGCTAGCTCAGGGATCACACTTTGGGTAGTGAAGTTAGAACCGTCATTAAGAGGTGGTGGTTGGTGGGAGAGGAAGCCTACATTAGAAAGAGTATCTGTGTGTGGAGATGTTTGATTTGAGGCCTGAGGATGTGACATCACTGCATCTGCGTCTCAGTTTCTTCTGTTCCAAGATAGGAATAATACCAAGAAAGTAACACCAGCACAGGCATTTAACATTGAAGTTGGTGCTAGCTCTTTTACACTCTGGTGGTCCTACCTCTTCCTACTTCCTACTTCCCATCTTTCACTGTTGCTGATTGCTGCCATGCTGTCAATATAGTTTCTCCTTTACATCCCAAGAATAGGAATTTGATTGGCTGAATCTTGGATTAGGTGGGAATCGATTTTAGGACTAGCTACCTTATAGGCTACTGACCAGCCTGGTGATTGGCTGGTCTTCGCTTTGTTACCTTTTACTGGTCAATCAGCAACAGCTGGAGGACAGTGGAACCTTGATATGAACATATATGCCTAAGGCTTCCCCTCAGTAAAGGCTACAGATAGGTGCTAAGGATATTGTGTATGTCTCATTCAGTTTCTGGTCCCTCTTTTCAGGGCTGTTTATGGTTTTATTTCCTTTAATGGATTTGGAGTTCCTGGAGGGCATGAATTTGATTTTTCTGATGCCTTGCAAAGTGTTAGGCATACAATACAAGCTTAGTTGTATTATGGGAGCTTATTTAACAATATTTTAGAAGCACACCTAGTTTAGAAATATGACACTTGAAGAGGCATGCCTTGGGGAAGGTTTGGAGGAGGGGGTTGATAGAGAGGGAATTTTAAAGATTATATCAATAGTCACAGAGGAGAATCCGTATTACAGGGAAGGGCACTTAAATAAGCAAAAGTTTGGTGGATGATGAAAGACATTTTAGGGAAATAAGCAAAAAATATCTTGATATTTTCATAAAGCAAACTAAATTAATTGATAGTTTCCCCTGCTGCAGGTACAAATGGGCATTTTATTTCATCCTTCTGTGTAAATCTTAGGTGTCTTATGCTTATGTGTATATACACATAGATGCAAACATACAACATATAACAAATACATCAAAATATATCTGTTTATATATTTGCTTTAGAGCTACAGAGGGGTGGAAGTCCAAAGTCCAGAATGATGAAAACTTATGAAGTGACTACTCTCATGATGTGTGTGTGTGTGTGTGTGTGTGTGTGTGTGTGTATGTATGTGTGCAAGAGGGTATAGATCTTATTTTAAGGTTCAAGTCTCCAGGTGTCCTTCCTCCTCTCTTCAACTGACAGTTGTGGTTGCGCAAGGACTCTGGCTGGCCCTGGTAAACTGCCAGTGAGACTCAAACAAACAACCACTTGTGGCTGTGGATTTCCTCTTGGCTCTGCCTGGGGGTAGCAGTTGGTGTTGGGGGGAGTTTAGAGCTGGAGGAGAAAGCTCAACTTCGAAGGGTACGAATTCTGACTTCTGGTTTTTCTGCCCTGCCTCAATGTTCATCACTGTCTGGCAATGTTAGCTTCTCCTCTAGACACAAATATTGTCTAAGATTATTTTGGAGAAGACTGGACATCACTTAACATTTTAATGACTGTGGCTCCTGATGCTTCACATACTTTGGGAAGCATCTGAAGTTTCCTTCTTTCCATCTTCATTGAGAAACGTTTGGCTTCCAATGAATGACACAAATAAATAAGACTTAAGGATAATAGCTACTGTCTTTAAGATTCCTTCACACTTAAAGAACTTTTTTTTTTTTCCTTATTGTAACACCACAAATTGATTCGAATATTTTCATCATGCCATTGCTAAAAATCACAACTCCCCCCCCCCCCCCCCGCCGCCAGCTCTAAAATAAAGCCTGTGTTTTCATTGCTCAACATTTAAACTTGACCTTCTATCTGGCTGTGAATTCTTTCCATCCTTGTATCCTATTTTCTAATCTTACCAGAGGTTCTTGGCTATCATAGTTCCTTATTGTGATCCTGCATTCTCATTCCCCTTTCCTGAATTCACTAGTTCATCACACCTAGTATTAGTCCTGTCTCTTGTAGCTTCCAGGATGATTTCTCTCTTATGCTTTCCAAGCCGGTTTCTGGATCCTTATTAACTGTTAACCTTCTCTGTATTATTTATAAAGTTTTGATGTGTCTAGGTTCTGTTTCCCCAAGTAAGACTACAAACTCCCAGAGAGCAGGGGTATTTAGCTCAAAGATCTATAGATCAATGAATCACTAGGATTTATTATGAAGAATGCTGATAATTACATTCTGCTAGGTAAGAGGAATGCTAAAACCATTACAATGTTTTGTGAACGCTATCTTGAAAATCTTCCTCTTGAAAAGTATAAAGATCAGTACTACATATACTTGAAATTAACAATATTTCAATAGACTTATCTTCTGGGCTGATTTGACAGACAGTCAAGGTAGTACAGTGGGAAGACCTCTCATGGGGTAACAAGAGCCTGGATTCTGTTCTCATCTTTTCTGGAAATTTGGTCTATGGAGTCTCATGAATGAACCTGTATTATTTTCCTGGAGCCCAAATCTGCCACTGTAAATTTCAGAAAATATCGTAATCTCAGATTGAATTAATAGAAAGAAAGGGCAAGGCTGGGGCATGGCAGGGCACTGTTTCTGAAAATGTTGTCTAAGTTTAAACCTTTGCTCTTGTTTTCTTGTTTTCTCTCATTGACCTTGCCTACTCCTTTCTTGCTCTTTCTTTTTTCCCCTTTAAGTGTCAGTAAACCAGATAGTGATCTTGATTTCTTTTATTCCTTCCCTTGTTCTAACCACACTTTGGCATGTTCTCCTTAGATAAACATTTCTCATGCCACCAGGGCTAAGTGCTCTGAAGTTTTTCAGCTTACTTGGCTTCCACATTCTTTCATTAGGAAAAAAAAAAGAAATGAACTCTTAGTCCTGGGAATATATACATTTTTTTTTTCTTGTAATTAAACAGTGCATTTCCACTTTCGAGTGCCAAGTCTTCCAATAACAAGACCTTATTCATCTCTCATCTGCTGTCAGCTCATAAGACTTCTGGGGAGGGAGATGGAAGAGAATGCCTTTTAATCACCCCATTTTAGAGAGGGAGAAACCAAGACCCTCAGCCTCAGTAATTTAACCCAGGGGCAATTCTTGGCCAGTAAGAGAGTAAAACACGCTGTTCTTGTTTACTGGCCCCTTGTCTAACTGCAGGCATAAAACAAGTTTGAACAAACTGATCCCCATAAACTCAAGAAAGTGCTGCCCTAGGGATTAAGAAGGTGATGAGTGAAGGTGATGAGGTGATCTCATTGCAGACAGGTGAAAGGAAGAGGAATTATCCTCCTGGAGACTTTTCCAGAACAAAGAAAAGGGAAAGCTCTCATTTAGGCAGGACCAAAGAGGAGATTAAAAAAAAAAACGGCAATGAGCCACATTGAACTCTATTTATTGGTGTCCATTCCTAACCACCAACCTATATTTATCTACTTTAGATTTCCCAGCTTTTCCTGGAGAGCTGGCCAGAGATAGATTTCTTCTGAAGCTAATAAAGCTTCCTTTCACACCCTGGGAGGTCTCATCCAGGTGGGTTCACAAGATTGTATTTTCTGCTAAAATTTAGGTATTATTCTTTTTTTAAAAATTAAGTTTTATTATTTACTTTTTATTTTTTTAATATTACTGGACACTTTCATTAGTACTTTACATGGCTTACCTCCTCTGATTTGTTTAATTAAGTGAGTATACAAAGGGGTTTCACTCTGTCAGTTTGTGTGTACAATGCATCCTGATCAATGCCACCTCTTCCATTGTTCTCCATCTCTTCCAACCTTACCTATCACCTTAACTTACCCAGTCCCATTTTTACATATGTACATTGAATATTCTGATTGCATTACCTATCTTTCCTCTAACCATTCATCTTCCTCCTTCCCTCCCTTTGACCTCCCCCTTTACAACACATTTCAACCTCAATATTCATTTTGTGAATATTAATTTTGAACAACTGTTAGCTGTTCAAAGGAGTTACAGCATTGGAATCCTTTACAGCATATAGCATACTTTAGATAACGTACTTGTGTGATTGATATATATATATATATGTACATGTATGTATGTGTATATATGACTCTGTTTATGTCTACACATATATTTGTAATTTAGACCCAACTGCCACATATGAGGGAAAGTGTGTGCTTTGCTTATTTTTGGTTTTTTTTTTTTTGTCTCTCTGAGCCCAACTTACTTCATTAACATATTTTTTCTAGGTCCATCCTAGAATTTTGAGATTCTCTCAAAGTTGTATGTGTTTTAGGCCTCATGCAATCTGAATTTGCTCCTGGACTTTCCCCCTGATAGGAAGCCATTTCTCTTTCTGAATGGGTCCTAAACTGCACACCACACCGTGTGCTTTCTTTGTGTCCTTTCATGCATTGTGGTTTGTGGTCATTTGGAAGAAAGCTCACTTTTGCGTACTTATTATGTAATCAGCCCTTTGATAAATACCATCAGAGCTCAGACTTACCACATCTTACTTTGAACAAGCAGTGGAACAGGTTCAGGAGGCCAAGTAATTTGATAAAGGTCACTTGGCTGGAAAGCTGTCCAAAACACATGAGAATCCATCCTTTGTGAATAAGCAGTGGCAGGTGAGAGACAACAGGATTCTGGGATAAAAGAGAAAAAATTCTCCTTTTTGCTCAGTGTACTATTCCTGTTCCTCTCCAGATATCTTTGTCTCTTCTTTATGTGACTCTAATCAATACATATTTATGAAGCCTGAGGTCTCTGCAAGGCTTTGGGAGAGGTACTAAGAGGAGATGTGCATGGAACCTGTGATATGAGCCCAAAAGAAGGGAAAGTATACATAGCTGTATTGTTATTGCACCTGGATAAGGGAAGATGTCATGAAGAATGTCATGACATTCTGAGTGTTGTGTCTTGATATAACTCATCACAACTGGGGCTTAAAACTGTGGGTGGAAGCTTCTTTAGAAGAAAAGTTTCAAGCCCCCCCCCCCAAAGAATGTGCAAATATTAGTGACACATAGAGGTGATATTGGGCCAGATGGTCACCAGTAAAAAAGAATATCTTGAGTTTTGACCAGTGGTTTTAACCTGACTACTGGAACTAACTGGCATTCTGGTTATGATATGTGTCTCATGTCTTGGAAGTCTATGAATCAGTCTAATTACTTGGGACCTACTGTGGAGGTCTTGAGTCAGTAACTCAGGAGGGAGGATCCAGAAACAACAGGCTTAACCATTAGTTCCCATTGTAGGTGGCTCATGGGATGCCAATAGAGAGCTCATCATACACAGAAGGGAGATGCTATTTACAGCCAATGGATGGACTTTTTACAAAGAGGATAGCAGTCTTTTGGGCATAGCCAGGCTTTGTGGTTCAGAACATGAAATCTGCTCCCAGACTGCTCAGATTCAAATCCCAGCTTCATCACTTATAAGCTGGGTAATCATGGGCAAATTCCCTAATTTTAAAAGCTCAGTGTCTTCCTCTGTGCAGTGAGGATGATACTCAAGTTCTCACAAGGTTATTGTAATAATCATATAAATGAATCTACATCAAGCTCTTAGAACAGTGCTAGGCCCTGCTTGGTGTTATACTTTTCTTTGAATAAGAACAAATTTTGCTTACAATGGAGTTGTAAAGTTAGAAATACTGATTTTAGTGGATTTCTGATGAAAATTGTTACGGAAGGAGTGAGGAAACAGAATGTAGGGAGCTATTAAGAAATGAAGTAATTAGAGCACTCTGCCTTCTTTAACTGGTTATATGCAAGTACAGACCACGTCCTGCCCAAGCACCAATAAGGTTCTTGCCAGACCATGGACTACTTGCATTAGTTTCCCAAACACAATGCTTACTTTTTGCTTCTAGGCCATGAGGTCTGGTAATGCTATAGAGGGAATCTTCCAGAAAATGTCACATTCGACATCAGCACACCTGCTTCATACACCCTGAGCTCCAAATGGATAAAACAAGCAAAAAAATTGATTTAAATTATGCAGGTGGAGGGTAATTAAATATTGATATAATAATTATTAAATTATGCAGGTGTAGGCTAGGTTTATGTGAAACTTCTGGAATCGCTGCAGGAGCAGTGTAGACAATGAAAAACCCTGCATGGGGCTCTGAGCTGGAAGACAATGCTGTGAAGTTATGGTTGAACTGGGCAGCTGGTTAACTTTGCATCCATTTGTAAGTATCTCTCTGGATGAGCTCCTCCAAGCCAAGGGCAAGCTTCTCCCAGATGGCCTGAGTGCATGGAGGAGAAAGCCACTCTTCCCAGGCAGTCCTAAGAATGAAAAGAAAATAATAGAAATGGAACGTGTGAAGGATCTCCAGGCAATTATGTTTTCATTTAAAACCATGCTCCTAAAAGCAACAACGACAATCCCACTTTCACCTGTCAAGTAACAAGAATGATTCCAGAGCCAGAATGAAATGACTCTGAAATGAACACATGGTTGAGAGAAGAACGCAAAGAAAGGTCTGAGGGGATGTGAGGGAGAATCATCTCAGGTCTGGACCAGAAATGTGTTTGTAGACAGGCAGGGATGGGCAGACGCATGATAACTAGTTTTTTGGAGGAAAATTCTAGTTCTGAGGCAGTGAATTTTTATGTTTGACCATTTTGTCACTTGTGTCACTAAAAAAGAATGGGCCAGATGGTAGTCTCTAGAATGTTTTTCACAGTGTGGCGTCTGCAGAGGGGTTTACCCTGGTTGGCCATTAACAATCAGTCTGAACAGCTTAAATGAGAGTCCAACGTTGAAAGGCAAGAAAGCCAAATGTGAAATGACCTTTAATTTCAAATCTCAGATGCACTTACATGTTCAGTTTTAAAAGCCACAGTTGACAGTCATCAGCAATGGATAAGATGCTAACTTCAAGTATCTGTTTAAATAAGCCAGTTGTTTCCTCTTTTTATAAAGTGAAATAAATGTTAGACCAAAGAGCTCTGATATATTGACATCCAGTGTTTGACTTTGGCATGGAGGGTTTTGACTTAGGAAGGTTAGTCAAGAGATTCTCAAACTAGAGAGGGCTTCAGGATCTCCTGGGGGAACTTGTTAAAATCCAGACTGCTGGATCCCACCAGTTGGGACTACTTTAGTAGAAATTCACATTTCTAACATTTTCTCAGGCGATGCCTCTGATGTGAACTTGGGAACCACATGCACATTAACTTTTCTAAAACATCTCCTGGCTTTATTCTGCTCTTAACACTGCTTAAGATAGAAATTCTTTAGGGAATCTGATGAAAACCATAGACCTTTTTCTCAGAAAAGAAATACAGAGGTTAGCCTAGATGCTTGTGGTGATGAGGGGTTATTCCTGAGGCATACCACAAATCTCTTGCTCTTGTCTTTTTCTTTCTTTTTTTTTTTGCCAGTCCTGGGGCTTGAACTCAGGGTCTGAGCACTATCCCTGAACTTCTTTTGCTCAAGACTAGCACTCTACCACTTGAGCCACAGCACCACTTCTGGCTTTTTCTGTGTATGTGGTACTGAGGAGTTGAACCCTTCATGCATGTTAGGCAAGCACTCTACCAACTAGGCCACCTTCCCAGCCCATCCCTGTCTTGTGTAGAACAGAAGTCATCAAACTCATTTTCTAAATATCTAGATATGAAAATAGGTTGGGTTTGTGGATCATCATGTTTTTGTAGTGAATACTTAGCTTTGGCCTCGTAATGGGAAGTGATCAATATACAAAGGAGGAAGTGGTGTTGTATTCCAAAAAAGTTATTTTCAGAAGGAGATGCTGATCTACCAGCTGTAGCTGTAGTTTCCCCTGATCTAGAGGTTGGATTTTAGAACAACATATATGTAGGTTGTTAAGGTTCATCTTTCATTTGTTTCCGTTTTGTTTTCTCATTTGTAGAGTATAATGATTCTTGCTATAAAATGTGGTGCTGAGAATTAATTGAGATAATATACTTATAGTTCCTGGCATTGCCCTTAAATGATAATATCTTGATTTTTAATATTTTTAAGTTAATAATAAATGCTAGTGTGAAGGTCATAAAATGAGTCACACAGGATATGAATCACATAATTTTGTTATTATGAAGACAAGAGGGGAACATGGGAATTACCCAAGTTCAAATGAAGAACTAGGAGTGTGGTATTTTGTTCCAGAATTATAAAACAAGAAGGATGGATATCTCATAAGACCCTGTACAACCCCCAGCCAGTGTCTTTCTTTACAAGCCCATCCTGCCAACTGTGCATTGACCCCAGCTCTCCCCCTTGATCAATATGATCTTCAAACAAATCGCCTTTCCCCTTGTCTTTTCTTCACCCCATTTTTCTGGCCTCTATGTAAGTGTCATTTTCTCAGAGAATAAGATCCTGTTCTCTTTTCTCATGGCATTTATTAGATTTTGTACTTGCTTATTTCCTTGGTTATGAAAATCTTCCCTATTTGAATTGTTGATTCTCTGAGGTCTGGACCATGTCTCTTGTGGTGAGCACCACGAATCCAGAGTCAGTGCTGTACTGATACTTAGCAGGTGCTCAAGAAATATTTAGTGAACGAGTAAACAGATTTTACCCAAAGCCCTACTTGGCTCAAAGCAAAATAGTGAAACTGCCTTTGCTGCCCCCTCTTAGTGCTACTGTCTTTTGGTAAAGGTGGGGAAGGTGGAGGAATGGAGGTGGGGGTCCTCTTTCTCATGTTCTATGTCTTCCACTGCTTCCTGTCATGTTTCCCGATCATGTTCCCACTGAAAACTCTTCATGTCCTCCCTCCCAACTGTCCTACAACCCTCTGCCAAATCAGTTCCACTTAGACGTGACAAGCATGGGCTTAGTATGATCCTTCTACCCTGGGGCTAGATAGAACCCCTGAGACTATAAAGTCTTAATACCAAGTACAGATCTTTATGGTGGGCTTCTGGACTGAGGCACTTGGATGGGTGGGAGGCATTTTTAAAGAGGCTCCATCCATGCCTGTGAT
The DNA here is from genome assembly GCF_019054845.1 of Dipodomys spectabilis. Classification (NCBI taxonomy): domain Eukaryota; kingdom Metazoa; phylum Chordata; class Mammalia; order Rodentia; family Heteromyidae; genus Dipodomys; species Dipodomys spectabilis. Next base: position 11,911,381 of record NW_024870731.1, read on the forward strand.
CCATCCAATTACAGCCCCGAGCTGGCTATCTACTCTGAGGCAGTCTTGGGACAAATAGTTGTTTCTGTAAGAAAACTTATCTATTTCCCAATACTTACTGATACAAAGTATGTTTTGTAAGAATGCCAGTTTAGGAGCTTTTCATTGTTGCCTTCACCAGCTGAGATGGCTCTTATGAGTGGACAAGGAGAATGTTAGAATAGTAGTAGCCACCCATTGCTACATGTCTTTTGGTAAACTCATCACCTTCTCAATTGACTAGGTTCAAATAGGACCACAGGAAAAAATCTGCAAAGAGAAATAAGCTTAAAAATTTACCACCCACAAACAGGCTCTCAATGAACACTATCAAATAGCTGCTCACCATATATGGCTATTGGTACTTGAGTGTGGCTACTGTGACTGAACGGTTGAACTTTTTTTTTTATTGTAATTTAATTTCAATTCATTGAAGTAGCTGCATGTGCAGGGCCCACTGTGTGGAGCGTGGAGCTTTAACATTAGGGAAAAGACATAGCTTTCTGAAAGTTTAAGAAATAAATTTTGTGGCTGACACTAATTGCTCTATTCTTTGTATCAGAATCTTGACTTTGAGGTGTTAATAGATCCAGTTTGAAAGCACAGGCAAACCTGTTTTATCAGACTTTCTTGAAACTATGGGAACTTTCCATTCCATATGAAAGGTATTCCCAAGGCAGTGAAGCTATAGGGCTCTGTGCTTTTTTCCCTCTCCTCTTTCTGCCTGTGTGATCACCTGTCATACACGGTTGTACCACCAGCAAGAAGAAAGCTACATGCATGTTAAAAATAATGAAAAAAAAAAAGAATTAGAAGTTTGACTCCTAACCCCTTCCTTATCTTGCTATACTAATCTTGGCCTCCTTAGCTCTACATTTCTTGATAAGTGGGACAAATAAAACTCTAACTCTTGATATTTGTAGGAGAATGTGTCGTGATAGGCATAGATCATTTTTGACAAGTTCTGGTTGAGGCTAGGTTTACACTGCTATGTTAAACTTTCATATTGGATCCAGAGTTAGTGGAACTGATTATAAAACTCTGTATAGGTATTGCTTGGGAAACTTGGAAAATGAATATAGGCTAGAGCTACAGACTAGAAAATGTGTCTTCTCTAGTCATTAGTTCTCAAAATACCAACTATTAGGTGATAATAGGAGCACATTGAAATAATATAAGGCCTTTCCTCCTAAGGATTTATTAGATGTCTTTAGATGGTTGAAAACAATCTCAGAGGGTGCTTCTGGAAGCATGAATACACTGGATGGGGCCTACTCTGGATACAACTAGTGCAAGATCAAACAGATAATCCTATATTTACTTCATTTCCAATTGTGATAGATAATCTTGCTGAAAATTTGCATAGCAATGCCATAGCTAATTTCCAAATGTGCGGTGACTCTTTGGGTGACCAAGTCTATTTCTCCCTACCTTATAGACCATAAACTAACCACAATACACACATTTCTGCCACAAGGAAAAAAGATATTTTACACTCCCAGGCTTTCACTGAATAAAGACATTTTTGAACTGAGCCCCTTAAAATATCAATGCTCCACATTACTCCCAAGACACAGATATAAATCTTTATAATGATGCATTTTACAAGCAGCACTCTGGAGTCTTTTCTGATTGGTAATCACAGTGTTTCCTTATTAATACTGTAAAAAATGTAAAAGGCATAAACATTTTGCAATCTATCTGTTCTTTCTGTGTGGGCATACATCAGGGGCTGCTTTAAGCATTCTTAATGGTTCACCCATCACATTTTTTATGAGTTTATATGAGAAGAAAATTGTACCAGAAAACTGAATTCAATGACTGCCATTCTATGAATAAATTCTGTTATCTTTGATACACTGGGTGTAATAAAAACATACAAAAGTTAAATTTCAGCATCCTTGTGGAGTTATGTCAACTGTTTTTAATGTCAATAAAACAGTGCTGTTTCCGCCAATATCTTTTCCCTCCAAAAAATACTGCTTGTTTTTCAGGTTATGTTTTCATTAAAAGAGCTTGTTTTTAACAGCAAGAAGCCGCATATATTTGCTAATTTATGTATACTACAAAGTTTGATCAAAATGAAGAGTTATAATTTTAAAACATGGACCCAGTAAAATTCCATTTGTACTTTAGATGAAAGATTAAAATAAAAGTCAGGTGTCCATAAAAACATCTCTTATATAACTTAGACCTGAAAATTTCTTGATAGAGTAACTTTGATCAAGCATATTTGTATATATTTTGGGGTTTATACAATCTCATGTGTTTATACAGTAATATTCTCAGTGCCTTTTAGAAGTAAGATTTTGCCTTTATGATTATCTCTGAAATTCACCCCACCCCCCCGCAAAAAATGCAATGACCCAAGTCCTTTGAAATAGAGTATATTTTCCTGATCTATTTAATTTCCATATTTTCACATTGATTTGCTGTGTTTCCTCCATATACTTCACAAACTCTAAGCCGTTCCTTTATACATGGGAAGTCTAGAGTTCAGTCAGCCCTCATCCCCTCTTCAAATAGGAAAAGGATGAAAATGATTTGGACAAAAGCACGTTTGGAGGTAGATACAAAAACATTTATTCCTAGGTCTTACCGTCTAAATTTCTCTTCTTTTCTGGAAATAAGCAGGTAATTGAAAGAAAAAAATGTCTTCTTAGCTGTAATACATTTCAAATCATCTCTAGTCTACAGTGATCTCTTCCATTCTGGTCATAAGCAGAGATCTCCTAGGAAAATGAAACTTCCGGAAAGGAAAGGCAAGCTGCAGAAACATGTCCAGAAGACAGGCTTTGGAGTAGCTCCTGGCTCACCCTAGCTTCTTCCAAGGTGTTGACTGGTTTATTTTCATTAATGTGCTAAAACATCTTTTCCATGGCTACCAGGCCTCAGGACTCCATCTGAGAAAATGAGTGTTTTGTTTTCTTTGTAAAGTAGACATGAAGATGCTTATTGGTGAATAAGATTCCAGAGTTGGCATCCTTGGAGGTTAATCATGATTAATAGGTTCTTGGTGTATAATTTTGAGGTTGAGGTCCTGGCCTCCAGCCAACCCTGCAATTATCACCAAGTATTAGGACACACCTTGTAAGGCACCATGCATGGCTCACTTGGACAACATAAATGACACCTTATTGCCAGAAAATACTCATTCAGCATCTGTCTTCTAGTCTCACTTTCCTCACAATCTCCCATACTAACTGGCACTGTGAAGAGTTGTTATTTCTGAATGAAATTTGCTGAAGTTTTGCCTTGATCTAGTGTGACTTTCAGCATGAAGGAGGAAGAACCAACATTGCGCAAGTATTTTCCTTCTAGAGAAGTTAAGCCAACATCAAAGTGCTCACATTTGGGCACACCTTGCACAAACTGAGGCTTTAGATGGAAAACTAATCTATTGAGAGTTTATGCCTTTAGCATTTTAATCTAATAAGTATGGAAAACTCCATAATATGTCTTCAACCATCTTTGGGGAAATGTCTTCATTATGCACTCTCTTTATTAGCAATAGCCAGTAAAAGTTTGACTTGGAAGTATAAGAACGATGAGGAATTTCAAAATAGCAGTCCCTTATGGTTATTTCAAATTTCATTTGAAATCCCTGGTTTGCAGATTTGCACAAATGGCAGCCCATGTGCTGATTAAGATCAAACTGTGTAGGTAGTTGAATGAGTCAGGCCTTCTTTGGACTGCTGGCTCCCAAAGCTCCTATGGTTTCTCTGAGTCACATAATCACCAGAGAGGACTTTGACAATAGATTGAATTGCTACCACACTGGAGAACAAACTCTGTTACACACAGAAAGTGCTGTGTGTAGAAACTAACGGAATGAGTTGTAATGGTAAAGGAGCTTCAGGAATAGAACTTACCCTAAAGAAGTAAGTAGTTCAGTTAGAGAGTATCAGCTCTCTTTTACATATCAGTGGTTTGGCATCCAGTGAGTGATTGAGGGTTATGAACAGAATTCCAAATACTTCACCTGTACCAACATTGGCACCATCTTCGATTCCAACACTGACTCCAATCCATATCCCAACTTCAGCCACTATCCAAGAAACAGCTCTCTCATGTTGCATTTCCTTGAACATACTGGGCCTTGTGGTGCATTGTTTATGTACATGATGGTCTATAGTTCTGAATTTCATTCTTTTCCTGCTTTGCTTCATCTTTCTCCTGAGTAGTTTGTAAGTTCCAAGCAATGTCTTGCTCAGGCTTGGGTCGAAAAGAATGACTATCATGACATAGAGCGGCTTCTTCAAATCTGTACCTACATGTTCCCAAAGCTACCCAGAGAGTGTTAGTCCAAGGATTCTACACATTTTGGATATGTATAGAATATGATTGAAGAGGAATATCAAGAAACCAACTGAGATTATTGGAATGCCCTATTTCCTCTCTCCTAAAGACTTCTTGTCATCCTGGTATATCTAAAGAGTAAAAAAAAACTCTAATACAGTTTCAGAGGCAGGAGAAGCACACTATCTTTAAGGTACAGCCGTGTTGTGTCTGAGAGAGATGCTAACTTGGACTTCTATTGATTCCAGGCCCTAGCCATGAAGAACTACCAAGAACTCACTAACCCTGTTGTGGGATCAGCAGAGATTCAGTATGTTAATCCTCCCAGCATTTTCATTTTAAGGAGTTGGCATATTCCTTCAACCTGAATTTCCCTACATTTCAGTAATAAAATTTGTGATGCATGCTCAAAAAATTGTTTTTAATTGGAGAGAGAAAAGTTACATATATGTGTGTCAAAGTGGTCTTAGGGTATTTTTTGAGATGCTTTCTTGACTTGTTATTACTACTAAAACATGAGGGGAAACCCTAAGCATTGAACTGTGAGCCATAGAAGCGGAAGCATCTCTAAGTGGTAGCATGGTGTAGCAACTGGACATCCTCGGAAAAGCTTACCCCCAGCCTTCCCTGGAAGCACAACCTCTGCCCCCTGATCAAAGGTGGAGTGAATGTTTCAGTGCAGATTTCTGCTTTGGCAAAATCCCAGGATGTAGGAGGCTGAACCAGAGCCCTCCAGCCAGGTGCGTCCGGCCGAAGCTACCATGCTAGGGCCGGGTGAGGCTCTGAGGGGGCACCTGCCTGAGTTTGGCAAGAGTTCTAAGCAGGCTGCCTAATCCTGAATAATAATAATGACAACAATAGCCATGATAATGGAAGGCTTTGTGTGTGCGATGCATGGTTCAATCCCAAAAGGTCTAGGAACTCCACACAAGGTCCTGATAAGTATTATTATCTCTTGGGAGGAGACCAGTTTCCCTTGTGGGCAAATGCTATGTTGGCAAGGAAAGCACCGGAGAGGCACCGAGAGCAGGTAATAATAATGGTATCAAATGCTAATGCCCGAAGCCAGGAAAAAGGACAAACAAAAGCCAGGTTTGAGGAATCGAGGTTAAAGGAGAACTTTTCTTTCCCATTTCTCTTTGGATTTGAATTATCAGCCCCAAACAACAGAGCACAATATCTCAAAGAAAAGAGGTCATCCCCATCATGGAGGCCATTTGTTCTGTGTGCAAGGTGAAGATGTCAGGTCTGCAGGAGAGAGGCTCAAGGGCCTCTGTTGCTTATGTTAGTAAGGGAATATGGTCACATGTAAGGCAAGCAAAGATCAAGTCAAATGAGATGAAGATAGCATCTCATTCTTGCTTTCAGTATTAGAGCATAATAAGGAGGGGTGGAGACTATGGTACACTGGACACAAAAATAAACTCAGCTGTACTCAGATCTAACCAGTGCTGGCCCATGAAACTGGCCCTTTCCATTTTGGAAAGAACCCTGTGATCACTTCCTCTCTCTCTTCCTTGCCTTTCCCATTCCTTCTCCGTCTCCCTTTCTCCCTCCTTCTCTCACTCTCTCTTTCTCCTTCTCCCTCTCTCCTCTCCCTTTCTCCTCCCCTTCACTCTGGAAAATCTATAAGATGTTGTTAAGCGAAATGAACCCCAAGAGAGGGACAAAAGTGGTTTTTTCTTTCTTGCTATTGTTTCTAACAGATTTATAAGGTACCATGTGATTTTTTTTGTTGCTTTGTATGTCCCTCCCCCATGATATAACCCCTGTTTCCACTGTATTTGATGTTGGTATAATTTGGGGAGGGGAAGAGAAAAAACAAATTGTTTAAATAGGGATACAGGTTGACCCATTTTAACAATGAGATGTACAATACGCTATGTTGAAAACGAACTTTACCATTTAGGTGATGGCAGGGGGTGAGATTGGTAGTGTAGTTGTGGAGGTAGGAGGGAAGGGATGGTAGGGGAAAAATCAAATGAGGAGGCAACAATGCTTGATAAGAAATGTACTCATTGCCTTGCTCATGTAACTGTAACCCCTCTGTACAGTATTTTCATAATAAAAACTTCTTTTTAAAAGAATTTGAAATATTGGTTAACTAATTTTGAACATTTTCAAATGTTGTTGGCCTATAGATTGTCTCCTAAGGTAACCTTTCAGTTATCTTCAACTTAAAAAAAATGTTTAGCCTCATTATACACAGGGGGTTATAGGAGAAAGAGTTGATCTTGTCAAACTTACCTCCAAATTTCATTTATAAAAAACAAAAAAACTCTATGCTGGGTTGGGAAAGTGGTTTAGTGGTAGAGTGCTTGCTTTGAGCAAAATGAAGCCCAAGAACAGTGCCCAGGTTCTGAGTTCAAGCCCCAGGATGGCAAAAAATAAATCTTTATGCATATTTTCATCTGAACAAAGCTTTCACGTGAGAAACTGTCACAAACCTAACTTTATATTTAGACTGAGAGACTGAGTTCCCATAGCCTAGTAAAGCTTCTGACACAATGGGTGTGAGCAGTGAATTTGTGCAAAGAAGAAAGGAGGGCAGGCAGGGGGTGAGAAAGGGGGGGGGGGAAGAGCAGTGGAGGAGGGAAGCTAGAAGAGACAATTTTTGTTCTAGTTGCTATTTGTCTCCAGTTGGTCTCACCTTCACCAGCCTCTTTATCTACTAAGTTTCCTCTTATTCTCATCTGACCACATTCACAACCACACCCCAGGCAGCCTCATGTGGCCCCTGCTTCACAGTGTCTAGAACAGGTGAGCCTAGGATATCCTTTCTCTTTCCCACTGTCTTCTTTTGTGTCCTTGAAAGGGGTATACCCATACTATGTATAGTGTGGGCTACAAATACTGTAGTAGACAAGTCAATTACTTGGTTCTCCCTGCTCATTTCAGTTATTGTTATGAATATCTGGGTGCTATTTTTGCAGTTGCCTTTTCAAAAGATACTTTTATGTAGCTGCACAAAGGGGTTTCAGTTCAACTTGTCAATTATGAGTATAATATATTTTGATCAATGTGTGCGTTTTGTTTAAGCCTCGTTCTTTCTTCTTGGTTCACCTGAGCCAAGCCTCATCTTGTGTGGCAAGCCTATCTTTATTTCTGTTTTATAGGTGAAAATACTGAAGTCAGAGAAGTTGTATCATTTGTTCAGGATCACAGGATTGGCAAAGGAGCAGAGATGGATTTGTACCCTAGACTTTCTAGACTCATATTTCTCCTTCTCCTTGTCCTCTTCCTTCTTTCTGAGACAGAATCTTCCCATATAGCCCAGGCTATATTGAAACTCATAATCGCCCTGCCTCAGCCTCCTGAATGGTGGAATTACTGTTGTGTGACTCCAGGCCCAGCCTCATCAATTCATATTCTGATTACTACAATGATGTTTCCCAACTTTAGGCATCTTTTCTGATTTTTGTTGTACTTATATAAAACTGCAGCATTATTTACTGTATTTTAATTTAATAGACTCATTTTTATATTAAATAGTTTATTCTAAAAAGGTCATATGGACCTAATAGAAAGTATCATTTGTCAATATAGGAAATAACTTTAAAATTCCGTATGTCACAAGTCAGTGGTATAAAATATAGTCTAGCTGCAAAAATTATTCATATATAGACACCATTAAACTGACTAAACTATGGTATGCTCAGGGTGGTATTCCCATAATGTAACTTCCCTTGAACAATTAACAGTTTAACCCAATGAATGCAGGAAACTGGCATCTCTTGTTTGAGTGAAGTGTGGGGTTTAAGAGGAGGGGGCAGACAAATGGAGAGAAAAATAGTGGGTACATACAGTCATAACAGTCAATGTACATCTGTGACAATGAGACTAGGAAACTTGAGGGGATAGATAGAGTTTGGATAGATATGGGGGAGAATAATAGAGGGGTGACAAGATGAAATGTATTTGTAAGCAGACATGTTGGATGAAAGCTTTTTGTCAAACTATTTAAAGATAGTAAAAATGCTTAACATGTTTAAAAAAAATAAATAAAAATCTAGCTGAAGACAATAGCCTGACTTCTGCTCCAAGTCTTAATTTTGCTCTCTGGTTAAAGGAGGAACTTAGAATTGTGATGTTACTGAAGATCTGGTGTCATTAAACTTACACTTGGCCTTGAGTGATCATGAAGTTTTGAAGAGAGAGCCTATTGGCTCTGTTGATGGAATTTAGAATCATCTAGTGGTGATCACGTATGTCAAATACTGAACATGAACAATTGGGATGTCTCTGTGAGGTGTTCTGTTCTCCTGTTTTCCTTGATGGAAAGTGCTTGTCTCCATTTCACAAGGTTGCCAGAGTGTTCCTTCGAGGTGGGCAGAAAAGAATGAATCTGAGAAAATAGCCTTGGTTATAGGCTGTTGACACTTTGCGTTGCCCTCAGAATCAGCTCATCCTTTTCTCTCCGGAGAGACCCAGGCCACTTCTGCTTCATGCTTCTGTCTCTCAGCATTTCTGACTCCTTCACTTCATCCTTTTTCATGCTATTTTTACACTGATATCTAAAATGATCATGGGTAGGATGTAGAAAGAAAGAAATCGATGTCAGAGTGCCTCACAATCTTTTTTTTTTTAAATTGTGAGAATACCGTACAGAGGAGTTACAATTACATGGGCAAGATAATGAGTACATTTCTTATCAAGCATTGTAGCCTCCTCCTTTGTTTCCCCTTCCCATCCTTTCCTATCTCCGCCCCTCCCCCACTCTCCCACTCCTGGTCAAAGACTTGTACATCTCACTATTGCAATGGGTCCACCTGTATCCCTATTTAAACGATTTGTTTTTTCCCTTCCCCTCCAAAAATTATACCAACATCAAATACAGTGAAAACAGGGATTATACCCTGGGGGAGGGACATACAAAGCAACAAAGAAATCATCTTATCAATATGCTAGAAACAATTGCATGAAAGAAAAAACATTTGAATACTTATCTTGGGGTTCATTTCCCTAACATCAACTTATCCAACCTTTTCTGCTTGACTCAGACATATACTAGTTATTACAAATAAGGGAAACCATGGGACCTATGTTTCTTTGGGCCTGGCTTACTTCACTTACTATAATTTTTTCCAAGTCTTTCCATTTTCTAACAAATGGGACAATGTCATTCTTTCTGCTGGAGGCATAGAATTCCATTGTGTATATATACCACATTTTCTTGATCCATTCATCTACTGAGGGGCATCTGAGTTGGTTCCATATCTTAGCTATGGTAAATAATGCTGCAATAAACATAGTTGTGCTGGTAGCTTTAGTATGGTCATTTATGATCATTTGGGTAAATGCTCAAAAGTGGGATTGCTGGGTCATAGGGGAGCTCTATGTGGAGTCTTTTGAGGAACCTCCATACTAATTTCCAAAGAGCTTGAACAAGTTTACACTCCTACCAACAATGCTGTAGGGTACCCTTCTGTCCACATCCCCTCCAGCATCTGTTGTTATTAGAGTTCTTGATTATAGCCATTCGAACTGGGGTGAGGTGGTATCTCAATGTTGTTTTCATTTGCATTTCTTTTATGGCTAGAGAGGGTGAGCCTCACAATCTTTGAGCCTAGGATTGAGGTCACAATGGAAATCCATTGGGGGCTGGTTATCCATTTGTTGTCTATCCACAGGGACATCTGTAGTCAGAGTCATTCGTAGGCTGGAAGGGCACCCTTGAAAGTGTCCTGAGGCAGAACTGGGAGGCAGTAAAACCCTGGGAACAGACCTTAACCCCAAACAAATAGGGACTGGGAAAAGTGCCCACTGCAGTGAAGTCTCACCTGTGTGTGAAAGTTTCAAACCTTTGAGAGTAAGCTTCAAGCCTGATTTTTTTCCCTTGACCTGAGAAGACAGGAGATTAAGGACTCACCACAGGAATGTTACCATCTGAGGGATGCATTTGTTGGTCCAGTCCTCAAAAGATACCTAACTTAGGGATGGTAGGAGGAAAACAAAGGAGGAGGCAACAACGTACAAATTACTCATTACTTTGCTCATGTAACTGTAACCCCTCTGTACAGTCTTTTTACAATAAAACACACACAAAAAGATACCTAATTTGAGATACATAGTTTTATGTTAACTACCTTACGTTAGTTAGCATGAGTTATCATATATATGCTTTAGCATCATGATAAAAGAAATCCTTTCACGATTCAGGAGATTATCACCGGAGCCTGCTTTACAAGTGATTTATTTCTGTCAATGTTCCAGAGAGAGGAGGAAATCTGTATTTATGTGACATACGCTGGGGGATCGCAGAGAGTAAAAGGCCCCCTGTCAAACATGACTGCACTGCAAGAAAACACAACTCCACATGAACGACTAAAGGAGAAAACGGAAGACCAAGTCTTTAATGCCTTTTAATTTTAGTATAATAGCCTTCCCAGAGGTCCAATGGTAAAACGAGTCAGAACAAAATAAAAATGCTTCTATAAATTTTTATAGACATGTTTTAAAAATGTATGTAAAGTAGACATATAGTTTGACATTCTTTCTAGAAAAATCTATATTTGTTTGAGGAAAGGTAATATAAATAATGCTGTACAGAACCCCCTCCCCATCTCTCATTGTATACTGAATAGAAAATATCTGTTTTTAGTTGGGAGGCAGAAATTGGGAGGATGGAGTTTCCAGGCCTGAACATAAAGTTAGTAAGAACCTATCTCAACCAGGCTGGGCTATTCAAGGCCATTCTCAACCAAGCTGGGCTATTCTAGCTGTAATCAGCCTAAGTATGTCAAAGGCATAGGCAGGAGACCATGGTCCAGGCGCCAGCTCTAGGAAAAGGAAAAACACATGATCCTATCTAAGAACTGATACGCAAAAAAGGACTGTGTGGAGACTGCTCAAGTGGGAAGACTACCTGCCTACCAAGTGTAAGGCCCTGAGTTCAAAACCAGATTTCAAAAATAACCCCACAAACCAAAAAACAAAGACAGACAGACAGAAAGACAGACAGACAGAAAGAAAGAAAGAAAGGAAGGAAGGAAGGAAGGAAGAAAGACAGACAGGAAGAGAGAAAAGAAAATAACAACAACAACAACAACAAAATGCCAAAAGAAACGAGTATCCATTTTGGAGGGACTCAGTGAATTTGCAATAGAAACAACTCAGATTGTTCCATGGAATGAAGTCCCGCAGAAGGATGGATCTTATCTTTTTAACACGTGGGACATTACTGAGATGCAGGTAAGGAGAAAGAGAAGAATCCTATGTATCAGACTTAGCCTGTTCTCCAAGTAGACAGATTCCCCCCCTCCTCCCTCAAGGCTCTTAAGATCAAATTAAGCAGTAAAAATATTCTAATTGAATTGGGCTGGACTGAAGATGGATCCTTATTGTGGTACAATTATGTGGTGTAATCTATGCTTCCAATTATGCCATTTCTCCCTCTAAGAGGAAGACAGAGCTTGTAAACAGATTTCTCAGATAGGCTTGGAGAGAAGTGTAACTATCTGCTGTTATAAAAGGAGAGTAAGAGAAGCCGGGCGCCGGTGGCTCACGCCTGTAATCCTAGCTACTCAGGAGGCTGAGATCTGAGGATCGCGGTTCAAAGCCAGCCCCGGCAGGAGAGACCGTGAGACTCCTATCTCCAATAAACCACCAGAAAACCGGAAGTGGCGCTGTAGCTCAAGTGGTAGAGCGCTCGCCTTGAGCTGAAGAGCTGAGGGACAGCGCCCAGGCCCAGAGTTCAAGCCCCACGACCGACAAAAAAAAAAAAAAAAAAGGAGAGTAAGAGACAGGCTGGTGTGTGTGTGTGTGTGTGTGTGTGTGTGTGTGTGTGTGTACAATTCCTAGAACCCTCAAAGACCTCCTCATTGCTGCTTCCTGAGGAGCAGAATGGAATGCACAGGGACTGATGGGTCAAGGACGGGGGAAATTTCACGAAAAACTATAGGGGTGTGGTGATCATGGATGTTTGCTCAAGTATCTGGTCTTGCTGAAGACCTAAGTGGATGGTGGTCAGAGAGAGAGAGAGGGGGGGGGGGGGGAACCATCCTGAGAGGGACTGTGTCAGCAGAGGAGCCTTAGGCTTTAGAAAACCCGATTTTCTTTCAAGGAAGGCACAGCAAGGCATGTGTCTTCCTCCCACATTTGTCACCCTACCCTCTCAATATCCTTTGTTGCCTCTAACCTAAAACTGAGAAGCATAGATTGTCCTTTCCTGTATTGAGCTTGTATTTTTTGGATCTGGTTTTGAAGAAGTTATCCGAAAAACAGAATTGGGGAGCCTTACTTGTGTATCCGTTTTCCTCCTTTTACATTCTCTCCAGAATGTGGTACCTGAACTCCCTGGGGAGATGCTGTGGGAAATTCTCTATGTACCCTTACATCGGAGGAGAACACTGAATTGTTAACGAAAATAATGATCTGTAGCCAATTAGCGAGTAGAGAGAGCCTTACGCTTTGAGTCTGTTAAGTGGGTGATTCCTTTAACCTGGTAATTCTTCTAAGCAGATAATTCCTTTAAGCAGGACCCTCTACAGCCCTGTAAAACTGAAGACCATCTAGGAACTCTTGAACTGTTTCAAATTGTTTTCAAATGGGTCTGAATGCTGTTGAGAAATGCATAATTTACGACCTTAACACTTGATTAGGTGTTAAACGGCTGTCGGGAGAGATGTCCTTGGTAATCCAGTTATCATCCAGACTCTAATTATCACTTCACAGGAGAAGTAAGGCTGGGTAATTGAGAACCAAAATTCTTAAAGGGCTTGAAGTGGCCATTTTCTTATGCAGTTAAGCAAATTATTTCTCTACCTAGAAAGGTGTCTAATTGGTGCCAATTCACGAGAGCAAGACTTTCAGGAGTGAGTTAGTCAGGGGCTCTAGACAAGTAACAAAAAGTTACATTGAGTACTAAGCCATCTCCCTCCATTTAAAATGTGCACTTTATTTAAAATGTGTATTCAAGGAGAGAAAGAGAACGCAGGAGAAAGCCAAGAGAAGACAGAATGTAATTAAGAGCTGATGGCCTTACCTCTCCCCTGTCTGTCATTACTGAGGATTTTTCTCAGATGAGACCCCGTTTCACCTTGTGTTCATTCCCACTGATCACTATAAATTATTTAAGCCACAAATGCTATGCCAACCGTTAAACTAAGGATGGGGATAATGGGCCAAATCTGCTTGAGACAAGGGTTCTACTCTTCCTAAATTCATTAAGAAATAAAAGGAAATGGGTGGAGAGATTCAAGTCAATATCTTTTGCCCCAACTCATTTTTCTCCTTCCCTCCACTTCCAGTCTTCTGTGGGAAACGTATATGTGTATAAATGGCCACACCAAGTGCCAGGGATACAAAAATGGGTGTGTACAACTCAAACCTGTTTTTAGAGGTTTCCATTCTACAAAAACACTAACAGTATTGGGGTTTGAAAAAGGCTAAAAGCAGCACTTCTTCCTTACCCTTAGAAATTAGGGATGAATTGATAGCTATAGAGAGTGGGAAACAAGATTACCCTTATTATTAATAAAGGTGATTGGATAATGTGGGATAGAGTGGTGGCCAGGGACAAAGGAATCAAACTGGCACATACCTCCAGGCACAGGCATAACTGGTCAATACCATGCACTTCTATGACATAGGCATGGGAGACAGTCTAGAATACTTGTGCCATCTGGCAGGCTAGTTTCCAAAGAGCCTCTTTCTAACTCTCTGAAGAGGTAAGACACTCCTGCTGTGGAGAGGAGTGAGTGGGAGATGAAGTCCTGATTATCATTCCAAGTAATGCCCTCCTTCATGGGAAAATGAGGGTCTTCCCTAAGGGAGAGGCATGGAGAGGATTTTAAGTGGTATACATTAAGCACCTCAGTCACTGCTCTTGTGGCTTTGAGGTCAGAAGTGTAATTCTATACACAGTTCTGCAAATCAGTCTGATCCTTAAGAGATCAGAGAACTAAAATTTTGCATATCCAACTTGATCCAAAGCCACCATCTTTCCTCTTATCCCAATTGGTGTCAACTTGGATTAGTAAATGTTATGGTGATCATGTTAATTTTATAGTTTCTTCTCACTAATTTCATTCTTGATGGAACAAACATACATATGTATATGTATGTCTATTACAAATGCAGTGTGTGCTTACCATGGAATATTAAACACATAGAAACATAAAGAAGACGATCAAGGTGACCTGTTACCACACCATTTTAAAAATTATTATCTTTAGGTAGTTGTACAAAGGAGTTGCCATTTAATAAAACAGTTTATGAATATAATATATTCTGATACCTTACCATTTTAAGATATCACTGATACCACTTAGGTTTTTAAACTTTCCCTCTCTATACACATTATTTTCCTACAAAATTCCTCTTATACAGTATATGGGGTCTTAGTTTCTTCATATCTCCTTATTATGCCCTAGATACGTTTTTCATGTCAATATAGATTTTAAAAATACAATTTTAGAGGCTGCATAGGATTTCAGTTAATGCACTTCTTTTAGGATACTTAGGTTATTTCCAACTTCCTTTTCTACAAAGTGCTTTCTCATAGGTAAATGTGTGGTCCTCTGATTATTTCTTAGAGTAGTTTGAACATCCAAAAGCAGTAGCGTGTTGGCAAATGTTGAACACCAGGCTTGTAGGAAAGGAAGCTCTGTTTTCTAGCTCTTGCCAGTTTCTGTGGTGCAAATATTCCCACCATAGCTGATTTCAAGCCAATGCCTTAATATTTGGCTTACAAAATTCTTGCAAATTTAACAGTTGGTTCTAGTGAACCAACACACCACAGCAAGGCTTAAGATCTCTGCTTTTCTGTCTGTCTTGCACTAGAAAGCTATTCCTAACACATCCCACCTGAGGCGCAGAGGATGATCCAGCCTCGGGGCCTGGCAGTCTCAGACAGGCCAGCAGGGGAAGGGAAAAGCAAGGAAACTCTTGGTTCTTCTACCTGCAAGATGGATCCAGTGCAGTCCAGATGATGTGTAGGAGAAATAACTTTTTTTTCTGAAGAATGATTCCACACACATAAACATTGTAAAAGTGGAAAAATTAAACTCAGAATTTGTTTTAGGTTTTATGTAAGACCAAGTCCAAATATTTGCTAACCAAAATAGTCTCTGTTATACTTCCATCCTTCACGTTGATGTGGAGCTATTAAATATGACAGTTAATTTTCTTGTATATGCAGAGAAATATAGCATTGCTAGATGGAAGGGGCTTCTAAGATTGCAGAACATGGTGGTTCTCCGAACTGTGGTGTTGGCTCAGTCGCTAACCAACTGTGGCCTTAAGTAGACCCCTTACATTTTCTGTTGATCCTTTGTATGAAAAAAAAAAAAAACAGAATGAGCCTCATGTTGGGACCTAACAGTATTATTTCTTCTCCATTTAATACATTCTTTGAATGGCTACCCCTTACTGGATTTAGATAAAATCTTAAATGCTTAATATGGTTTATGATGTCATGTAGTATGCCAGACAAAATGATCTCACTTTTTGTTATTGATATATTTGTTTATTTCTGTGTGTGTGTGAGATCCATGACTTGCTTCTAAACCAGTATAACATGCCCAGGGTAGTAGATGCCACTCTAGTGTTTCACTTATTTGAGGCTTCTATTTCTCAAGTCATTCTTGTTGGTCTTTGAAACAGGCAGCCATAAGTGAAGTGTCTATGAAAACTAAGGCCACCCTTGGGGAGTTGAGGATCTCAGTCCTACAGTCACAACAAACAGAATTCTGTGAGCCACCTGAATGACCTTGGAAGTAGATCTATCCCAAGCCAAACCTCCAGCTGAGAACTCAGCCTAGCTAACAGCTTAATTTCAGCCTGGTGATACTCCAAAGCAGGGAGTCCAGCTAAGTAGGCCTGGACTCCTGACTCACAGAGCTTTTAGAGAATACATTTGTGTATTTTAAGCAGTCAACTTTGTGGGATTTGTTACACAGAGTTATGAAACTGTTATAAAATCTTCCACTCTTAACTTCCTACCTCTTCTAGCCGTAGTGGGCAGGTGTCCTTGGTTTGTCCATTCAGATCTATTCTGTGTGCTCTGGACCCAGGACCCTGACTCCTAGGGACCACATTAACTGTGCTTCCTTGAGTTCTAGCTTTTAATTAGAATTAAAGTGGTTAAGAGGTCCATGGCTTCTGTCAGGTGGTTTTGCCCTATAGCTCTAGCTCTCTCTCTGGTTTCCTTTAAGTATCTTTTCTTATGACCTTCAGATTTAGAGCTGGTGACATGCTTTGTTCATGTTGGAAACATTCCTGCCCTGTCTTGCCTGATCTACCCTTTCTGTTGCTACACCTATATTGAACATGCAATAATTATTTAAATAAGTAAATAGATTGATGAACCATTTTGGGTCTCAGCTTACACATGAAAACAATTCTTGTATTCTCATACAGTCCATGATCACCTTTGCTCAAGTTAGCCTGAGTAAGTTGTAGAGTTTAGCTTTGGGCAAGAATTCTAGTTTGCAAAGATCTCTGTCATATGGGTTAATTCTCATCCTTCACAACCATTATTGTGTAGGCTCACAAAGTTACTGATTTATACGAATATGCTACATAACATAGTTCACTTCAAGAATAGCTTAGTGAACAGTTTAGACAAATCATTTTCAAAGACCTAAAGAAAACACACAAGTGTTGAAACCATTTAACCATATCTGTGTTCATGTCATATTTTTGATATATCTATCCTTTCAGCCACACTTTTGTGTCGAGAACACTGCTTTGGACATAGTCTAGTTGCATAAACCATGGGAAGTACAATGGTCAAAACTGTTCTGTTGTGGATTTTTTTCTGCTTTGAAACCATAAGCTGTAGTGTAATGTCATGGGATAATTAAACCTGAAGTGCTAGACTTGATGTGGTCTTGACCCTCAAAGACTTTGGGCTTCTGACACACAGAAGAAAAATGGAGCCATTGGAGGTTTGAAAAGAAGTTTGATAAAAACCAAGTTCTATTTGACAAGTGTTGTGCTGGTTGGTCTGTGGAATAGGGTGGGAAGAGGCACAATGGAGGGAGCCAGGGACACCTGTTGGAGGAGATAATGGTGACTGGGATCAATGAGGAAGCACCATAAGGGCAGGTGTATCTGCTGCAGGGCATAGTTTGAACAAAGAGCTCTGACACTTTGCTGACACACATGATCTGGGGAAGCAGAGATGGGAAGAAGTCAAGGGTTTGGATGTTTGCTACTGGTAGGATAAGATTGCCATTAAATGAGATAGCAGAAAGTTAACAAAGGCTCAGCAGAAGTGTGGAACGCTTGTATTATGTATTGCTAGCAGAGTGTGATTGAACAAATAACATTAAGCTTAGCAAACACCTCAGAGATTGTAAAACTGTTTCATATGTTAACTTCAGTATGACTGTGGATGGAGACAAAGAACACCCTATGATTTTTATCTCTTGTGAGTGTGTGCTGACTGAAACAGAGGTGCTTCTGTTTATGGGAGATTATTGTCTAGTGTGTAATAGATTCTCTGCCTGTCTGTGGCTACCTTTGCTCTTTGACCTTCTTCTTTCTGCTCTGTGTCACAAAGCGGTGTTTCCTAGGCTCCTGGATACTGGGTTTTGGTTATGTTGGCTATGGGGAGACCCTCGTGAGAGGCTAGAATGTGGGAGGAAAGGGAAGCCAGGGCTTCATCTTCTACACTCTCTGCCTCACACAGCTCCAGCTGCAGTCTCTGAACATTCTCTGTGGCTCCATATCTCATTGGACAGGCCCTTTGTAATTTTGACCTCTGTCCTCACCTAGTGCTCCTAGTTATACTCTCTCCTCCCTTTGAATGTCCAGCTTAGGGAAGCTCCAGCTTCATGCAGCCACTAAGTAGCCATCCTGTCTTTATTTGGCTCTCAGATTAATGTCCACAGTGGTTTCTACTGTGCCTATTGGCTCTCATAGACTAAGATTCCTATAGTTAAATTTCCAGTGAGGGAATTGGAGTGCATTATTTGATAACCCACTTAATTCAAGGAAATCTGAGTGTTTGACTTAAGCTTATTTCTATATTGCTTATCTGTGACTTTATCCATCTTAGTGGGATAGGCTTGGAGTGACTACCATTCTTATTAGCATTAGCATACATTAATTGCAAAAACTAATGGCATTCACTGTGACATATATATATATATATATATATATACATATAATGCACTATGACCACACTCACACTACCCCTTTCTTATCCCCCTCACTCCACTCCCTTCTTCCTTACTAGTGAATTTTGATTTACTGCTCAGAGCTGCGCCTTTGTGTTTGAATATCATCTCTGTTGTCCCCTCCCAGTCACTCATTGCTAAAGTCTGCCATTGTCCTTGTAAATAGTTTCATTTCATTTTTTAAAAATAATGATAGCATTCAACTCAAACAGCCAGCACTTATACTAGCTCCTTTAATTGTCCAGTACAAAGACAGCAATTGATCTGTTCTCTGGATTCAACACATTTTATGATTTGTTTTCTTTATTTTTCTCTCAGTCTTTATTTCTTAGCACATCTTCCTCAGGATTGTTTCCATCCAAAGTAGACTTTTCTTATGGTCCAAAGTTGGCTCAGAGAAGCCTCTGGGTCTATATACTGTTTTCTTTTCTATGATAAGAAGAGAATCTTCTGAATGGATCCAGGTGATGTGATATATACATACATACATACATATATCTCTATCTCTATCTCTATCTATCTATCTATCTATCTATCTATCTATCTATCTATCTATCTATCTATCTATCTATCTATCTATCTATAATATGCCTGCATCAGAAAGAATGACATCGCCCCATTTGTTAGGAAATTAAAAGACTTGGAAAAAGCTATATTATGTGAGGTAAGCCAGACCCAAAGAAACATAGGTCTCATGGTTTCCCTTATTTGCAATAACTAGTGTATGTCTAGGAGAAGCAGAAAAGGTCAAAAGCTATGTACATATAACCATATAAAATGATGCTAAGCAAAATGAACCCCAAGACAGGGACACAAGTGGCTTTATCTTTCTTGTTGGTGGTTATAATGTATTTATAATGTACTGTGATTTTTTGTTTCTTTTGTATGTTCTTCCCCCATGGTTTAGCCTTTGTTTTCACTGTATTTGGTTCTGGTGCCCTGCATCTTGTGTATACATTTTTCTAATTTGGGGAGGAGAAGGGAAATAACAAAATGCTGAAATAAGCGTACAAGTTGACCCATTGTAACAATGAGATGTACAAGATACTATGTTGAAAATGAACTTTACAAGTTGGTGGGGGGAGGGAAGAGTTGGGGAGGGTGGGAGGGAAGGGATGGTAGGGAAAAAACAAAGGAGGAGGTAACAACGCTCGATAGGAAATGTACTCTTTGCCTTACTCATGTAACTGTAACCCCTCTGTATAATACTTTTACAAATATAAATGTATATATATGTATATATGTGCATATATACATATATATGTATATGTATATATATGTATATATGTGTGTATATATATGTATATATATATATGAAAAAATTTTCTTTTTCAAAAGCTCAAACAAATCCTGGAATGGAATCTACTTGACCTTGATTGGCTTGTGACCTATCACTCATTGGTCTGCTGAGGTCATGTTCGCATTCCTGATTGGGTCACCTTCCTATTCTCATTCCTGATTGGGTTGCCTTCCTATTCCTAACTAACTGCTATGGCTGAAGAACTGGGATACCCTAATAGGCTTAAGAGTAAGCACAGAAGTGAGATGCACTAAATAGCTTTACCAAAATATGGCTAGATGGAACTGGGACTGAGTATATTCATAAATCACAGCTCCAAAATGTAGCAAATGGTAGATTCTATTTATCATAAGGAAACAAACTCTGCCTTTCCAGAAGTTTTTTTGTGAAACATAAAACTATTCTCTTTTTAATTATAAGTGAATAGACATTATACACATAGACATGTATGTTTAAAATAAGAAGATGGAGAAACCAAAAGATAGCACTATTTTAAAATCCAGATTTTGACATAGTAAAAATGTATCAGAAAACAAGCTGCTCCGTAGAACAATGCACAATTAGAACTGAAACTATTACACCCAAATCTGGAAATAAAGGCTATCAATTTTTAAAAGAATGCACTGAACCCCTATGAGAAATGCAGCCAAAATTTCATTTGATAATTTCATCACTCCATTTTGCAAATTGGTAACTGTGGCAACTGAAATACGCTTTATAGGTCTATAGCTCTGTGCACACCTCAATTTGTGGCAGGTTGTTTATTCGTTAGTATTTTTTTTTTCTATATAGGCCAATGAACAGTTACATTGAACAAAGCTTCCCTCATTTTCCTCTGTTTCTGTGTTTTTTTTTTTTCCTTTTGGTTTGGCAGGTGTGTCTAGATTTTTATCTTCACATAAGACAATGAAACAGCCGATGATTTGGTATAGGCAACAATAGCTTAAAACAAACAAAGTGAACAGTGATTCACTTAACCCTGTTCTTGCTATTAAAGCAAAGCTGATTATTTATAAGTGAAGAAAGTATGCAAGTCTTAGCGAATATGATTAGTATAATAGAAGTGATACTAGAGAGAATTCTGGTTTTTTATTTTACAATTATTATTAGTATTTGTCTCTTTTGCCAAAGTAAACTTCACTTTTTTGTGCCAGTCCTGAGCTCTTTTGGCTTTTAGCTCCCCACCAGTTGAGCCATAGCTCTACTTCAGCTTTTGTGGTAGTTAATTGGAGATAAAAGCCCTCATGGGCTTTCTTGCTGGGCTGGCTTCAAACCACAGTTCTAAGATCTCAGCCTCCTGAGTAGCTAGGATTACAGGGATGGGCCACTAATGCTTCACTTTTTAAGCTTCAGTAGACTACTGAACCTTTACAGGAGCTATTGTTCTGACAGAACCTGCCTGTTGAGATTGCTTTTTTATATTCATCACCTACTCTGAAGAAGTCTTCTTTGGCTTCTTTTCTTACATTGACTTGGAAACAGCATAGCAAAAACAATAAAATATAGAAAACAAATCCACCCAGGCTCTTGTGAGGGGTGGGTCCAATCTGGCTCTCTAGCATGATTAGGAGAAATATTTTAGTCAGCTATCATTGTGGAACAAACATCTCACAGCATAGTAGCTAAAAGCAACTTCTACTTCTTACTCCCTGTAAATGTCACACATTTATCAGATGATCCAGTAACCTGGACTGGCCATGGGTCTAAACCTGGGCTTACTCATGCTCTGTGACAAACTGGAGGTTAGCTAGGGCTGATTGGTCAAGGATGGGCAGGACTTGGAGATCAGCTTGACTTTACGTGTTTTAGCTTCTTCTAGCAAGTCAGTTCAGATTTATACACATGGCAGTGTCAGGATTCTATCCAATAGAGATAGGGAACAGGGAAGGAGTGTCAAAGCCTGGCCTTACTGTATTAGCAAAAGCAATTTAGATTTAAGAGGTGGAAAAATAATGAATGCAACTTGGTGGTGGCAGGGAAGAGGCACTGCACACTACCATTAGATACAAGAGGAAAAGAATTGAGACCCTTTTTGTATTTAGCTATGATGAGAAACTTGAGTAAGCTCAGCTCACATGCTAAGCACCTTATTTTTAGGGGGGAGAGTGCTATAAAAATAAACATTATGTGTGAAAGAAGTTCCCATGCCCAATTTAGAAACAATCTGGTATATAAAAATAGAAGCATTCCCCCCACCCAAATTCTACTTTTAGTTTTCTCATTTCTACCATTCGTTGACTTTTTCACTCAATGTAGAAAGAGAAACTTTGGTATTTAACTTACTTCTCTCTCTCTTTTAAAAAAAATTATACCTGAATAATTTGGCCTTTGTAAGTATATATTATCAGGGAGCTTAGCCTTTTTGTTTTCATACTCTATGTATGAAAATGTATTTTTCTATTCTTCTAAGTATTTTTGTTTGAAAATAATGGATTTTATTCTTATTTTGTTCCTATTTTTCTAAGTATGTTTTGTTTGAAAATAATGGATTTTTATCACTAGGAACCTGTGACTCATTCTTATAATCCTAGCTGTGAAGCAAGCTGATATCTAGAAGATCACAGTTTGAGGTCATGTCCTGTAGACCCCATTTCCAAATAACCAGGGAAACACTAGGAGGAATTGTACAAGAATAGAGAACCCATAGTAAACAAGCAAGCTATGTAAGCATAACACCCTGAGTTCAAATCCAGGTAGCAGCAAAAAGATAAATAAAACAACAACAAAAGTGAACAATGTAGGGGAAGGAAAGTAGGAGAAAAATGAGGGAAGGGGTAACAAGTTCGACAAGAAATGTACTTATTACCTTATTTATGTAACTGAAACCCCTCAGCATACTACCTTGACAATAAAAAAAAAGAAATAATTATCACAAAAAGTGAACAATGTGTTCTGTGACTATAATAGAACTGGGATTTCCACACATAAGTGTCAACATGTATATTCTTCTCAGTATATATTTGCCTATGGTTATATTAATTGCTATCAATAGTGGGCTACTTGAAATTATTTTGTGAAAAGGAAGACTATGATTCTGTTATCCATTTCTTCAGGACATAATGTCTGATTGAGTGCCTCCTGAGTATCAGAAGCTAGGCTGGGTGATTGGGATACAGAGAAGACCAAGGCAGAATCTCTGCCTTATGGAGTTTACATTCTACTAGGGGATAGACAGAAAGTAAGGAAACTGAGTGACTGAAAAGAGCTTAGGCTATAACAGGACATAGGATAAATGGATTAAAAGAAGAGTTCCTTCATATAATCAGTTTCAACTTCATTTATAGTAGAGTGGAGCGGGGTGGGGGAGGTATGAAAATTAAGCAAAGTCTAGTTTAAGGAAGAAAAGGCACCACTGTAAAAGACCATGGGGAGAAAGTTTCAGTGGAAAGCAGACGTTGGTGAGGTCTCGAGAACCCTCCACAGTGTTGCAGGAACCACAAAACCCAGTGCTGTAGGCAGTATCACTCTGGCCTCATCCTGTGGATGCATCCATTGTGCTTTCCCAAATTCCCACAGTACCATTTTGTTGAAGGGCTGTCTTCATGATGCTAGACTTCACTTTTTCTGAAATCCTGAGAACGCCGAGAACTTTGCCAAAGATTAATGAGTCTGGGGGTTTATTTAAATGCCCCAGCCCCTCCCCCCCACTAGAGCTTACTTGTAGAATTGGGCTAAGGATAACCTGATTGGGGTTTTGCTTGATTTTTTAACTTCCTTTGTTTAATTTCCTTTTTTTCCCCCCTGGTCCCATTTCCTGTCACTCTTTCTAGGAATACTTCCTAATACGTGGACCTCATATGACTCTGGAAACAATTCAAAGGTACCCAAACCTAGACAGCCAGTAGTAGCAGCACATATTAAGTGAAGGAGACATAAAGCAAGGTTGCATAAATAAAGAATCCAGCAAGGTACTACAGGACACAGCACAAGATGTGGAAAGACATCACTTACTTTTTAAAAAGATCACCATGTCTACCAGATAGGCTGGAGAGAAAATTGGTTAGGAAAAGACAGGAGGAAAATATTGAATCAAATTCATGGCCAGTTATCTTCCTCTTTGCTGGTATCTCTAGCTTTTCAACTGTGATAAATAATCTAACACTTGGCTATGCTTTAGAAATGGTGTAAGATTTTTTTTAATCAGTTATGGGGCTGGAGGTTGTCCTTGAGCTCTTTTGCTCAAGGCTAGTGCTCTACCACTTTGAGCCAAGGTCCACCTCCAGTTTTCTAATTGGAGATGAGTCTCATGGATTTTCTGTGTGGGCTGGCTTTGAACCATGATCCTCAGATCTCAGCCTCCTGCATAGTATCTAGGATTACAAACATGAGCCACTGGCACCGTGGGGGAGGAAGGGGCGGTTGCAAGAATTTTTTCAAGTGATTTGCATACAGTCAGAGCTCTCTGGAAAAGAAGTGCTCAATAAAAACCACAATTATTATTGATAAAAATAAAAATAGCAATGCAAGCCCATAACTAGCCTCTGGAGAATTTTCATGTATTAATGGGAAAATTAAGCCCTATATTAAAGAGCAAAACAACTATTTCTAGGTTTCTCTTTTGTTCCAACTCTTGCTGCTCCTTGGAGTATTTGTGGAGGCTGATGCAAATATTTGTGCCCCAGCTCGTTTCTCTCTAGGGTACACATGAGGGTCTTTTGGAAAAAAGGCAATAATGATAACAACATTTCAGATTTTTTTTCCTGTGGGGGGAAGGAATAGCTTATTTTGAAATTAAAAACAACAAACTTGAATTGTTTTATAAACAGAAGTATATTATTGTTGAAAAACATTGGCTTTTATTCTAGATAAATACACAGACCTAACATAATCCCATAAAGGGTGAGTTGTGTCTCTGCATGTATGTGTGTGTGCGTGTGTGTGTGTGTGTGTGTGTGTGTGTGTGTGTGTGCGTGTGTGTGTGATATTTTCTACCCACAAAATACTTTTCTA
The DNA here is from genome assembly GCF_019054845.1 of Dipodomys spectabilis. Classification (NCBI taxonomy): domain Eukaryota; kingdom Metazoa; phylum Chordata; class Mammalia; order Rodentia; family Heteromyidae; genus Dipodomys; species Dipodomys spectabilis. The sequence goes on from NW_024870731.1 coordinate 11,936,074, forward strand.
ACCCAAATGTATGGCAAGTGACAGATGGACCAGCAATGGCTGAGAAGCACTTACACATATCTGGCCAGCATGGTTTTGATTGTATGTTGGGTTGTCAGCCAGCTAAGCACCACAACTATTATTTTAGGAGGCTGGGAGGGAATAATCCCACATCAATAGAAGGAGAGAGAGAGGCAGGAAATGCAATAGACTTGCGGTGTGTGTAGGGGAGGACGGGAAGTAGAGTGGGAGGTTCTGTATCAATTCTACCCAAGAAGCTCCCAAGTTCTCTCCAACCCAATTCCTCCCATAGAAAGACTAACACTCCTCCCTTTGTAAAAATGCTTTTAATAGGGCATCTGTGTGGTCAGAGCCACATCAAACTGTCTGTACTTGTGTAAGCACTCACCAAGAGCAATGCATCCTGGTACTCATCCAGGTTTAATTGGTATGGGGAATAAATTATATTTTCATTACATGTTAATCATTCAATTGCTCTGGTATCCTAGGTCTATTATCTGAAATATTTCTTATCTCACTGGCTTTCTGAGTTACATCTTGGGTATAACCTCAAGAGCGAGTATCAATGACTGATAGAATGAGATGTTAGAAGAACAAGGCTTGAGTTTAGCACCTGAAAATGTTCCATAATTTAGTGCAACCAGTGAATCAAAGAAGTCTGGAGGAAAACCATGGAGATATGGGCTTTTCTACTTCTTCCTCAACACTCTTCTGGTATTTTGCTACCTTGCTTTAACATATGCTCTGTTTGACAAAAGATGTCAGGATGTGAATATTTGTTCAAAGTCACTATTTTTTAAATCTCATATCTTTTATACTTTACTATGCCCCCTTTCAGAAGGTAGTATTACAGGGCTGAGTTTGCTAAGCTAGATCTTATCTATTGGCTTCTTGGTGGAATTAGGAGAGGGTTATGAAGACTGATTTTGAAAAATTACAGGAGGAGTGATGCAGTTATACACAGTATTGCTGACAATTGCTACTGCATAGCTTTAGATACCTCAGAGCCCAGCTCCAAGCTCCCCATGCCTTATTATCTCTAGACATCTCCATCTTCTTCAGCATCTGTCTTATCTCTGGTCCTCCTCTGTTTCCTAAGTGTCTTTCTGTTGATGCCCATACAACTGCAGCACATTCTTGCACAAGCCTGAGAGAACTTCCTTTTCTTTTAAATAGTTTTAAAAATTACAAAAATATAACATTTTGATGTAAAACACAGGGCTGGAAAATATTAATTGCTTAATAAGAATGTGTCAAATACATGAATTAGGACATACCATATGAGAAAAAGAAATTAAGAACTAGTCATCAGTCAAACGTGCAGAAATAACAGTCATACCGTGGTCATTCTCCTAGACATTTTCTGCAAAACAAAGGTGGGAGTAACAATGCTCAACAAGAAATATACTCATTACCTTACTCATGTATCTGTTACCTCTCTGTACAGCATCTTTACAATGAAATAAAATAAAAAAGCAAAATTAGCCATTTTAAAATTGTTTTCACTCATGCCTGCCTTTCTATCCACCAATAAACATTCTTTCCTGACAATACATAGTCTTATGTATCATATTTTTATGGGCTGCGTAGTTAGCTGATCAATAAAATATGACCACAGATTGTTTAATTAAGGTCATGTTGTCAATGTTGACAATGTCATTGTTTGACATCACTGCTATTTGATACGTTATTTTTTTAACTGTTGTCAATGGTACTGTAATGAACACCCTTGCTGTTGTTCTTTAGTTGTTGCAGGTAATTCTAATCATTCCCTAGGGTAAATTCTTAGAAATAAAGTATCTGCACCAAGGGCTCCATGGCCATTAATACTTACTGATAAATCAACTGGGAAGGCTCTCTGTGCCTTTGCCCTGAGGTTAATCCATTTGGCACTGGAACTGCCCCAGAGCCTTGAGTTTGTGGATCTGTGACATACACATAAAATTATCAACATGAATCAAGTAAGTAGAATATCCCTTTCATGTGGCCTTTCATCTAGCTCCCTTCTGAACTGAATCCCATTGTCCAACTAAGAAGCAGAGAGAAAGCAAGAGAGAGTAACCCTGTGTTACCTGAATTCTTAAGCTAATAGATAAACTATAAGCCACTGGTCAAGGAGAGACTGTTGTAGTATAGTCTACAAGCTAAGACTGTTATTTCTGCAGGTTTGGCTGATGACTAGCTCTTAATTTCTATTTCTCATATGATATGTTCTAATTCATGTATTTGACACATACTTATTAAACAATTAATATTTTTGACATGGAATTTAATTTCAGGATACATAAAGTTTCACTTAAATACAGATGGCAATTACATACTTCTTGGCTATGGCTGCTTTGGTACTAGGGTGGCAACAATAAGTAGTTTCAACTGAGACCACAAGGCTGGCAGAGTCTCAAATATTTGGTCTTTTCCAGAAAAAGTTTGCTGAATTTTGTGCTAGACATTAGTGAGTCTGATCTGAGTAGTGTTAGGATGATGTTGCCATTAAAAAAATGTTGTAGAGTTGAATGTATTATCACTTGTAGCATACTATGAGTGAGATCTCCCCAATTTTCTATGGTCTTTGCCTTGACCCCAGCATTCCTTTGGTTAAACCCTGGTTTAACCCAGTCCTGAGGATTTTCCTGTGAGCACTGAAAATTTCCCCAGTTCTCGTTTTAGCACCATTGATATCAAGCCCTGAGGGCATGCTTTGGCTAGTGTGGCTGACGAGATGAAGTATGGCTCCCTTATTAACTTGTCAAAGTACGGTGCAGCTGCATCATTTGCTCCCCCGTTTGCTTAACTTAAATAAAGGTTGGTGGTTAGGCTTCTGTTGCATTGTGCTCTCCTGCTAATTATCAGTGTATTTGTTTTAGAGACAATTAGCCACCTGGTTCATTCTCCCATTGAAGTCAGGTCATCATGAGTTACATCTGCTTTCAGGCCTCCTCAAGTCCAAGACATAATAAAAAGATGATGGCTATGATTATAAAAAGCGTGCGGGGTTGGGCATCGATGGTACAGCATATTGAATTCCCAAGAAGGACTGAGTTGCTTCATTGTCCTCACAGAAGCTCTTCTCTGCCAGTCACAAAAGAATAATGGGAACCGAGAACTCTTATGTAGAGCCAGAAAACCTGTAGCAAGTGTTTGCAAAGGTAGTTACTAATAATGGCAAAGTGAGACCTGATTCCCCCTTGGGGCACTGTGCTGATACAACAAAAAAAAAGTGACAAGGAAGCATGTCTTGGTGCTTGCAGAATTTGCATAAAATTGAAGTTGTTCAGACCTGTGGGTGTTGCCTTTTTTAAAAAATGTGCCCGATAATGTGACATAATATTATGCATAATACACATTTGCTTTTATAATCCCATATGCTCTGGCAAAACTTAGCATTTTGGAGCGAAGGTTTTATTATGCTAGGTCCTCACTGAATCATATTGCTGATGAAGACATCCTCTGTCGATTTCTGGATTGGGGTGCTGAGGGTCTGTGACGTTGAAGCAGCCTGATTAGATGGGAGGTTGGGCTTCATGGGTGTTCCTGGCCTCCAGAAATCAGATCTGTGAGTCTTTGCACAATTAATCAACATATGTCTTTGCTGTGGAGGGCCTGGAGCTGGATTCAATAGAGTGAGGGTTACGTACCTAAAGAATTTTCTTTGGTTACATTACTAGTCCAATGAAGACTCAGTGAGCCTCTTCTTTGGTCAAAAATCTGGCATCTGTAGAGGGTCCAGGAATAAGTCAGTGTGGCACACTCTACAAATCTTTCACTATGTATCAAGGTGGGTTGTAACAGTGAACACATGGTTTGAACCCAAACTCAGCAAATGGCTTAAGCTCTAGAACTAGCTCCCACAACAAAATACAATAGATTTTATATAATATACCATTCCAGTTTAAGTCTGGAAAGAAAACATAGCAGAAAGCTAATTTGGTGTTCTACACTTCAGCTTTCCTAACTGAATCATGGCTGCAAATTGGTCTTATGAAATGCCAGGTTGAGCATAAGATTGTGTGGCCTCTTAATTTTGGGAAAAAGTAGCCTCAGCTATGTTAAGCTAGGTAGGTTAAAAGTTTATGTAGGGCTTGTAAGAGCTGTAATATAGTACTAACCTTGTAAAATACAGCATTTCTCAAATATATTAGATCACATAACCACCTTTTCCAGAGCATTTGGCAACAACAGATCTCTGTGTGTTTTCTGTGCTGTTTCTGGGGGCTTGAATGCCTCTACTTCTGGCTTTTTACTGGTTAATTGGAGAGACTATCGACTTTTCTAGCAGGGCTGGCTTTAAACCACATTTCTCAGATCTCAGCCTCCTGAGTAGGTAGAATTACAGCTATGAGCCATTAGTGTCTGGCTGACAATGGTATGTTGAGAGACATTGGTCCAAAGTGTGTGCTCTAATTCAGGGCCTTATTAAGAACCACAACAATAATCCAGGTGCTGGTGGCTCATGCCTATTATCCTAGCTACTCAGGAGGCTGAGATCTGAAGATTGAGGTTTGAAGCCAGCCCAGGCAGAAAAGTCCACATGAGATCATTAATTCCAATTGACCACTCAAAAACCAGAGCTTTGGTTACAAGTAGTAGAGCATTAGCCATGAGCAAAGAGCTCAGAGACAGTGCCCAGGCCCTGAGTTCAAGACCCATGACTGACAAAACAAACCAAAAACCAAAACCAAAATAAACCCCAACAACGAATTCAAGTAAATAATTGAAGGTGCAGGCCTTAAAGCCTGACAACAGTTTTAATTGACCTGCTTATTAGTGACTCGCATATTGCTTGTTCTCCTTTTCTTCTCTGGATCTTACCAGAGTTGGCTGTTTTTTTCCTTTTTATTCTTTCGTATTTTTTTTTTTTTACTAAAGATCTGATGTCTGAGTGTATATGGCTCCACTTTCACATTTTTTAAAAAGAAATTGTTGCCTTGTAGAGCCTTAGGCTATGATTTGAAAATGGTAAGAAATAATTTAGCTAATTGAATTGAGAAGTAACCCTCACAACTTTTGATCACCTGTATAAAAATCCATTAGTTTGAAGATAAATTGTGCAGTACAAAAGATGTACAAGTGAGTATGACTAGGTGGTATTGGCCTAATTTACTAATGCAGGAGGAAGTAATTCAGCCTGATTATACATCACTGTTGGTGGCATTTGAGTCTTACTATTTGAAAATGTTTTCCAGTTGCAAAATAGATTGTGGAACATAAATAATACAGAGCAAGCAAGAATTCAGTTTCACAAAGGTTACTATTTTACACACATTGATTCACAATACAAGCACTCTTGAGAAAGGAGTCTTGGGACAGCAGATACATACAAATGCATTTCTGTTGTCTAGGTCTATTTTTGTGTTTTGTTTTTCTGTAGACTTTCACAAGGCTATTGTAAACTTAATCCTGTTTAGCAATTATGATGTACTTCAATTGGCCCCACTCATTAAGCTGTTTAGACTTAGATTTAAAGAATAATATCCACTTTGTTTCTTCACACAAATTTTGGAGGAAAATAAAACATTTAAAGTGGGATTGTTGGCAGAGAACAATCAACATAAGACACTAAAGCTTACTGTATCTTTAGTACATATGTTTTCTTTCTTTCAAAAGAACTTTGAATAGGAAGCACAAAGCCTACAGTTTCTAAGTGAGAGTAGGAAGGCTCCTCAATAAAAGTCAATTGCAGATTGAATATATGCTATTTATTTAAACTTGAGAAAAATGTATATCTTGAAAAAAATGTGTTTACCTAATCACATATCAGCAGCCTCAGGGTTTTAAACCTATTAAAAACAAGTAAGGGAGAACAAAAGCATATCGTTTATGAAAGCTTGCTAGTGCGTGAAAGAAAGAGGCAAACAGTGGTTTTGTCTCCTCTCGAGGCATGCTATTGAAGTGCATATACTTGGAGGGAGTTGATTCTCAGATTGCTGAATGGGCATAGTATGGGATTCAAAGTCTGTGTTAGAACATGACTCTCAGCCAGACATTGTCTTTGAACCTTGATTCTTCAAGGCTATCCCTTGCAGCCTGCTTGACTCATCTCCTCAAGACATAACTAAATAACTGTGCATGTGGGTAATGGCTGAGTGAAGAACATTTAGGAATTGACTTGAAGACATACCACGTTTACATTCATGAATTTCTCAAGTGTGTTTTTATAAACAAAATCAACGGAACTCAGGCATTGGGTAACTGGGCTGCACAGTTAGGATGTCTGCATTTTCAGTTTAATAAATAAGGGTGAAAACTTTCTAATAGCTCAAAAAGTATTTATGTATGTGCTTGGGGAAACACAGGTCAAAAAGCTAATTTTCATTAAAAAAAAAAGTAGAAAGCTGGGCACCCATAGCTCATGCCTATAACCCTCGCTACTCAGGAAGCTAAGATCTCAGGATTGTGGTTTGAAGCCAGCTAGAGAAGGAAGGTTCATGAGACTCTTATGATCAATTAACCACCCAAAAAGCCAGAAGTGGAGCTTGATGCAAGTGGTAGAGTGCTAGCCATGAGTGAAAAAAACCCCTCAAGGATAGACAGTACCCAGACCCTGAGTTCAAGCCATAAAATACAAACAAACAAAACAAACAAACAAGCAAAAACAAAACTCAAGAGATTCTATCTGACACATAACTGACAAAGTAACAGTACATAAGATCAACTCACAAAAAGCAGGAGCTTTACTGTGAACCAACAACGAGCAGGTCGTGAGGGAAATCAGGGAAATAATCCCGTTTACAGTAGACTCAAAAAACCCAAAACCTGGGCTGGTAAGGTGGCTCAGGGGTAGAGTGCTTGGCTTGCATGCATGAGGCCCTGGGTTCAATTCCTCAGCACCATATAAGCAGAGAAAGCCGGAAGTGGCGCTGTGGCTCAAGTGGTAGAGCACTAGCCCTGAGCTGAACTGCTCAGGGACAGCACCCAGGCCCAGAGTTCAGGTTCCACGGCTGACAAAAATAAACAAACAAAAAACCCCAAACCTATGAATAAACCTAACTAAGGACTTCTACAACAAAAATTATAAAACTTTGAAGAAACTGAAGGAAGAACACACCAGGAAGTGGAACGATCTCCCATGTTCTAGTTTTGACAGAATTAATACCATGACAATGGCCATGCTGCCAAAGGCAGCTACAAATCTACAGTCTACAATCATTATTGGTGCAAGGATAAGTCAGAACAGCCTTTATGGAGGACAGAATGGCTGTTCATCCAAAAATTAAAAGTAGACTTTATGATGTGATCCAGATATCCAAAGAAAGTAAAGTCAGTATTGTTTTAAATTTTATTTTATTGTAGAGATGTTGTACAGAGGGTTACAGTTACATGAATAAGGTCATGAGTACATTTCTTATCAAACATTATTACCCCCTCCTTTGTTTTTCTCCTACTATCCCTTCCCTCCCCTACCTCCTACACCACCCCCCTCCCACCTAAAGTTGTAAAGTTCATTTCCAACAGACTGTCTTATGAGTATCACTGTTGCAATGGGCCATCCTGTATCCTTTTTTTAGCATTTTGTTATTTCCCTTCCCCTCCCCAAATTAGATAAATGTATATTCAAGATCAGAGTACCAGAATCAAATACAGTGACAACAGAGGCTATACCATGGGGGAAGAACATACAAAAGAAACAAAAAAAATCACATAGTACGTTAAAAAAAAACAACAAAGAACAACCACTTACGTCGATATCTTGAGGTTCATTTTGCTTAGCATCATCTTATATGGTTATATGTACATAGCTTTTGACCTTTTCTGCTAATCTGATAAGGTTATCCAAGATATATACTAATTATTGCAAATGAGGGAAACCATGGGACCTATATTTCTTTGGGTCTGGATTACTTCACTTAATTTTCCAAGTCTAACCATTTCCTAACAAATGGAGCAGTGTCATTCTTTCTGATAGAAGCATAGAATTTCATTTTCTTGATCTATTCATCTACTGAGGGGCATTGGGTTGGTTCTATATCTTAGCTATGGTGAATAATGCTGTGATAAACGTAGTTGTGCTGGTAGCTTTAGTATGGCCTTGTTTGTTGTCATTTAGGTAAATGCCCAGAAGTGGGATTGCTGAGTCCTAGGGGAGTTCTATGTGTAGACTTCTGAGGAACCTCCATACTGCTTTCCAAAGTGGTTGAACAAATTTACACTCCCACCAACAGTGCAGGAGGGTTCCCTTTTGGCCACATCCCCTCCAGCATCTGTTGTTATTAGATTTCTTGATTATAGCCATTCTGAGTGGGGTTAGGTGGAATTGAAATGTTGTTTTGATGGCTTTTTTAATTTGCATTTCTTTTATGGCCAGAGAAATGGAACATTTCTTCATGTATCTATTGGCCATTCTTATTTCCTCTTCAGAGAAGTCTCTCTTTAAGTCTTTAGCCCACTTAATAATTGGGTGGTTGTTTGTTTGAGGATTTGTTTTTGGAGGATTTAATTTTTTGAGTTCCAAGTATATTTTAGATATGAGGTCCTTGTCTGTTGTATGGCTAGTAAAGATCTCCCAATCTGTGGGCTTTCTATTGATCTTGCTAGCTATGTCCTTTGCCATGCAGAAGCTCTTCAGTTTAGTGCAATCCCATTTGTCCAACCTTTCTTTGATTTGTTGTGTTTCTGTGCCTTCAATTAAGAGAATTTAGCTTGTGCCCTGGATCTCTAGAGTTTCTCCTATTCCTTCTTGTAATGTTTTCAGGGTGTCTGTTTTTACTTGTAGGTCTTTGATCCATTTGGAGTTGATTTTGATTCAGGGTGATATATAAGGATGTAACTTTAGTTTTCTACAGGTGTTAACTAATTTTGCTAGCACCATTTGCTGAAGAGTCTTTCTTCCATTCTATTTTTTTGGCTCCCTTATTGAATATTAGGTTCATTTCTGGGTTTTCAGTTCTATTCAGTTGGTCCTCAGGTCTGTTCTTATGCCAGTACCAAGCTGTTTTGGTTATTATAGCTTTGTAGTAGAGTTTGAAGTTTGGTATTGATATTCCTCCAGCCCCGTTCTTTCTGGTAAGGATTGTTTTTGCTATTTGGAGTCTTTTATTGTTCTATATGAATTTTTGGATTGCTTCTTCTGTTTCACTGAAGAATGAGGTTGGGATATTGATGGGAATTGCATTGAATTTTTACATAGCCTTTGGAAGTATTGCCATTTTCATGTGGAGCCTGGGAGGTTTTTCCACTTCCTTAGTTCTGCTTCAATTTCTTTTTTCAGGTTTTTAAAGTTTTCATCATAGTGGTTCTTCACTTCTTAAGTTAATTCCTAGGTATTTTATTTTTCAGGGGCTATTACAAAAGGAGTTGCTTTCCTGATTTCAGTCAAACTTCTCATTATTGGCATACAGAAGAGCCATTGATTTTTGAGGATTAATTTTATACCCGGCTACTTTGCCAAAGTTTTAGATTAGCTCGAGTAACTTGGCAGTGGTGTCCATGGGATTCTTTAAATACATGATCATGTCATCTGCAAAGAGGAAGAGTTTTACCTCATTTTTCCCTATTTGGATCCCCTTTATATTCGCATCTTGTCTTACTTTTCTAGCTAGGCATTCTAATACTAAATTGAAGAGGAGTGGAGACAGCAGACATCCTTGTTTTGTCTTAATTTAGAGGACATGGCTTCAGCTCTTCACCATGAAGTATAAGCCTGGCTGTAGGTTTGTCATATATAGCCTTTATTATATTGAGGAATGTTTCATGGATTCCTAGTTTGTCCAGAGCTTTCATCATAAAGTGGTGTTGGATTTTGTCAAATGCTTTTTCTGCATCTATTGGGATAACCATGTGGTTCTTATCCTTGCTTATGTTGATATGATGAATTACATTAATTGATTTGCATATATTGAACCAGCCTTTGCATCCCTGAAATGAATCCTGTTTGATCATAGTGTATTTTTTTTTAATTTTTGATGAATTGTTGAAGTTGATTGGTCAGAATTTTGTTGAGAAGTTTTACATCGATAGTCATCAAAGAATGGGTCTATAGTTATCTTTCTTGGATGAGTCCCTATCTGGTTTTGGGATGAGGTCTATTATGGCTTCATAGAAAGAATTTTGCAGGCAACTTTCAATTTGATTGAGGAGTTGAAGGAATATTAGTGTGAGTTCTGATTTGAAAGCCTAGTAGAATTCCACTGTGAATCTACCTGATCCTGGGCTTTTCTTGGATAGGAATTCTCATTGCTGTTTCTATTTGGATGCTTGATATGGGTTTAAGTTGGTTTATATCATCTTGATTAGTCTCAAATTTGTTAGCATAAAGGTTTGAGAAGTATGCCCTGTTCTGAAGTATGTTCTGAAGTTGTTTCTGTGTTAATGTTTCCATTCTCATCTCTTATTTTGTTTATTTGGGTGTGTTCTCTTCTTTTTTCTGGTAAGATTTCCTAAGGGTCTGACAATTTAATTAATTATTTTTCAAAGAACCAACTCTTTGTTTTGTTTATTTTTTATATGGGTTTTTTAGACTCCTTTTCATTTAATTCTGATTTAATTTTAATTATTTGTTTTGCCTACTAGATTTGGATTAGTCTTGTTGCTCTTTTTCAAGGAGGTTCAGGTGCATCTTCAAATTGTTGGTTTGAGATTTCTCCAATTTGTTGATGTAGGAACTCAGAGCTATAAATTTTCCTCTGAGGACTGCTTTTGCTGTGTCCCAGAGAAGCAGGTAATTTGTATGTTTAGTTTTGTTAATTATCATGAACATTTGAATTTCCTTTCTAATCTCTTCCATGACCCACTGGTGATTCAACAGTGTGTTGCTCAGCTTTCATGTGTTAAGGACTTTCTTTGGTGGCATTTGGTGTTGAGTTCTAATTTTAATCCCTTGTGGTCTGAGAGAATGCAGGGCAGAATTTCAATGTTTCTGAATTTGGACATATTTGCTTTGTGACCTAAAATGTGGTCTATTTTGCAGAATGTTCCATGTGCTGCTGAGAAGAATGTGCATTCTGATGCTGTTGGGTGAAATATTCTATAGATGTCTGTTAAGCCTAGTTGGTCCATGCAGTTCTTTAGATCCTATGTTTCTCAGGTTGATCTATCCAGCAGGGAGAGTGGTGTGTTAGGTCCTCAACAATTAATGTCTTTGGATCCATATGTGATTTTAGGCAAAGTAGTATTTCTTGGATCAATTTGCGTGCTCTGCTATTTGGTGAATAGATAGAATTTCCATGTTATCCTGTAGGAGAAATCCCTTTATTAGTACGTAATTTTTTTATCTTGTCTCACTAATTTTATTTATTTTCACTAATTTTAATTTGAAGTCTATTTTACCTGATATTAGTATTGCAATTCCTGCCTGTTTATGGGGGTTGTTTGCTTGGTAGATTTTGTTCCAGCCTTTTACTTTCAGAATATGTTTGTTTTTGTGGGCAAATTTTGTCTCTTTTAGACAGCAGATAGAAGAATCTTGCTTTTTGATCCAACTAGACAATCTATGTTGCTTAATTGGAGAGTTAAGTCCATTAATATTGAGAGTTAGTTTTGATAGGCTTTTGGTAGTTCCTGCCATGTCATCCACCCTCTTAGTGACTGTGCCTACTGGGTTCTTACTGTGGTTATCCAATTCTCTGTTTGGGGGCCATTTCATGGCCTTTATTCTGCTCTATGTGTAGAACATCTTTAAGTATCTTTTGTGAAGCTGGTTTGTTTTCAATTTTTCTTTGCTGTGGAAGGTTTTTATTTGTCACACTGTTATGAAGGATAGTTTAGCTGGGTATTCTTGGTTGATAGTTGTTTGTCTTTAGGGCATGGCATACATCATTCCAGACTCTTCTTGTTTTCATGGTCTCTGCTGAGAAATCTGTAGTTATTCTGATTATTTTTCCTTTATAGGTGATTGATCTTTTCTCCCTGACAGCTTTCAGGATCCTTTCTTTGGTCTCTATTGATCCTGTCTGGATTACAATGTGATGGTGGGATGTCCTATTCTGGTCTGGTCTATTTGGGGTTCTAAAGGCTTCTTGTATCTGAATGAGCCTATGTTTCAGTAGTGCTCTGCTAGGATTTTGTTAAATAAATCTCCTAGACCTTTAGCTTCTGTCTCTAGGCCCTCCTCTACACCCGTTAGCCTTATATTAGGCCTTCTGATGGTGTCTTCTATCTGTTCAATGGATCTATCATATTTCTTGGATTTGTCTTGAATACTTGTATGTTCTTTCTCAATAATGTCTAGGCTATCTTTATTGCCAGAGATTTGATCTTCTGCATGGTCTAACCCAATATCAAGACTTTTTACTTTGATTTTTGTTTCCTTTCCTTCTAATTGGTCAGATTTGATGGCTTCAATTTCTTTGCTGGAGCTGTTTTAGATCTTGTATGGACTTCATTACCTCCTTGATTTGGTTTTCAGTGTTCACTCTCAAATTCCTTTGTTGAATGGTTATATTTTCAATGGACTCCCTTTCCTTTTGTTGGAATTCAGTAAGCTTTCTGTTTTTGGACTCATGGATTCCTCCATCTTTCTGATTGTGGATTCCATGAATTCCTCTATTAACCTTTGGTTATTCTCATCACGCTCATGCAATTCTTCTATTAATCTTTGATTAGCCTCATCATGCTCACACAATTCCTCTATTAATCTTTGGTTGGCTTTACCACACTCACGCATTGCCCTATCATGCTCACACAGAGCCTTTTGCAGGCTTTCAGTTTTTTCATTCAGCATGTTTACCAATAGTGTTTGTAGAGCATTTTGAGAACTCTCCTCTAGATTAGTCATTAACTGCTTTGTTTTGTTTACCATGAGTGGGAGATGAGGTTCCTAGGCTTGCTATTTCTCTTGTGTTTCTATGGCTTGTTCTCCCATTTGGGTGTGAAAGCAAAACCAATTCTATGCTAGAACACTATTTTAAGGCAAGCATCAACCCAGAGCCCTGTAGTTGCACAGATTTTTTGACACAGTCAAAATGAGTACAGATACAATGTAGTTCAACAACCACCAACTAGGGATCAATGCATTAAGAAAATCAAAGAAGGAGTAGGGGAGCAGAAATTACACCTACGTATAGGGCAAATTGTGAGGAGAAAATAAGATTAGAGGATTGTAGGGAGTAAAAGGAAGATAAGGAAGAAAACTAAGACCTAAATTCAAAGAGAGGAAAAAGAGAAAGAAAGGAGAAGAAACAAAAACAAAAAGGAAAAAAGAAAACTAAATAAATAATTTATAAATAAAAAATTTAAAAATATGTACACATAAAGAAATAATACTACAATTAAAGAAACTAAGGTTGAGAAATTGCAAATTAAGTTATTGATGTATGAATTAAGTGTGCACACAATGAAAGAAAAGACCGAATAATAAAGATGAGTATATATCTGAGGAAAAAAAAAAAAAGAAAGAAAAGAAAAGAAAAAGGACCAAAAGGGAAAAGGGAAAAAAAAATTTTTTTTAAATTTTCATTTTTTGTGAACATACTGTACAGAGGGGTTACAATTACATGAGTAAGATAATGCGTACATTTCTTATCAAGCATTGCAGCCTCCTCCTTTGTTTACCCTTCACATGCCTTCCCAGTCACCCCCCCAATCCTCCCCCCCCCCGCGTCCCCCCCCCCCCCCCCCCCCGCACCAAGGTTGTAAAGTTCGTTTTCGACATGACAACTTGTACTTCTTATTGTTGCAACGGGTCCACCTGTATCCTTAAACGACTTGTTTTTCCCCATCTCCTCCACAAATTATACCGACATCAAATATAGTGAAAGCAGGGGTTATATTGTGGGGGAGGGACATACAAAGCAACAAAGAAATAATCTTATAAATGCGTTAGAAACAAATGCATGAAAGAAAAAAACATTAAAATACATATCTAAGGGTTCATTTTCCTAACATCACATTATCTGACCTTTTCTGCTTGACTCATACATATAGTAGATATTGCAAATAAGGGAAACCATGGGACCTATGTTTCTTTGGGCTTGGCTTACTTCACTTAATATAATTTTTTCCAAGTCTTTCCATTTCCTAACAAATGGGGCAATGTCATTCTTTCTGATGGAGGCATAGAATTCCATTGTGTATGTATACCACATTTTCTTGATCATTCATCTACTGAGGGGCATCTGGGTTGGTTCCATATCTTAGCTATGGTAAATAATGCTGCAATAAACATAGTTGTGCTGGTAGCTTTAGTGTGGTCTTGTTTGTAAACATGCCCAAAAGTGGGATTGCTGGGTCATAGGGGAGCTCTATGTGGAATCTTTTGAGGAACCTCCATACTGCTTTCCAAAGTGGTTGAACAAGTTTACACTCCCATCAACAATGAAGTAAGGTTCCCTTCTGTCCACATCCCCTCCAGCATCTGTTGTTGTTAGAGTTCTTGATTTTTGCCATTCTAACTGGAGTGAGGTGGTATCTCAATGTTGTTTTGATTTGCATTTCTTTTATGGCTAGCTAGGGAGGTTGAGCATTTCTTCATGTGTCTATTGGCCATCCTTCTTTCTTCTTCAGAGAAGTTTCTCTTTAAGTCTTTAGCCTACTTTTTATTGGGCAGTTGTTTCTTTGAGGATTTGTTGTTGGGGGATTTAATTTTTTGAGTTCCAAGTATATTTTAGATATGAGACCCTTGTCTGTTGTATAGCTAGTGAAGATCTTCTCCCAATCTGTGGGCTTTCTATTGATCTTGCTAGCTATGTCCTTTGCCATGCAGAAGTTCTGCGACTTCCTGCAATCCCATTTGTCCAACCTTTCTTTGATTTGTTGTGTTTCCGGGTCTCTATTAAGAAAATTTCGGCCTGCGCCAAAGAGACCTAGGGTTTCTCCTATTCCATCCTGTAATGTTTTCAGAGTGAGTGCTTTGACTCCAAGGTCTTTGATCCATTTGGAGTTGATTCTGGTGCAGCTTGGTATATACGGATCTAGCTTTAGTTTTCTACAAGTAGTTAACCAATTTTGCCAGCACCATTTACTGAAGAGGCTGTCTTTCTTCCATTCTATTTTTTTAGCTCCCTTATCGAAGATTAGATGGCTATAGGTCTGTAGGTTCATTTCTGGGTTTTCAATTCTATTCCATTGGTCCTGAGGTCTGTTGTTATGCCAGTACCAAGCTGTTTTGATTACTATGGCTTTATAGTAGAGTTTG
Organism: Dipodomys spectabilis; assembly: GCF_019054845.1. NCBI lineage: Eukaryota > Metazoa > Chordata > Mammalia > Rodentia > Heteromyidae > Dipodomys > Dipodomys spectabilis. Next base: position 11,951,141 of record NW_024870731.1, read on the forward strand.
AAATTTGGTATTGATATTCCTCCAGCAGTGTTCTTTCCATTGAGGAGCGTTTTTGCTATTCGGGGTCTTTTATTGTTCCATATGATTTTTTGGATTGCCTCTTCTATTTCCGTAAAGAATGAGGTTGGAATTTTGATAGGTATCGCGTTGAATTTGTAGATAGCCTTGGGAAGTATTGCCATTTTCACGATGCTAATCTTTCCAATCCAGGAGCATGGGAGGTTTTGCCATTTTCTAAGTTCTGTTTTGATTTCCTTTTTCAAGATTTTAAAGTTTTCATCATAGAGATCCTTCACTTCTTTGGTTAAGTTAATTCCTAGGTATTTTATTTTTTGTGGGGCTATTACAAATGGAGTTGCTTTCCTAATTTCAGCCTCACTTTTCTCATTGGTGGCATACAGAAAAGCCATTGATTTTGGGGGGTTAATTTTATACCCTGCTACTTTGCCAAAGTTTTGAATCAGCTTGAGTAATTTGGGAGTGGAGTCTAGGGGATTCTTTAAATACAAGATCATGTCATCTGCAAAGAGGGAGAGTTTTATTTCTTTTTTCCCTATTTGGATCCCCTTTATGTCTGCATCTTGTCTTATTGCTGTAGCTAGGCATTCTAATACGAGATTGAAGAGAAGTGGAGAGAGTGGACATCCTTGTCTTGTTCCTGAGTTAAGAGGAAATGGCTTAATTTTTCACCATTAAGTATAATGCTGGTGAAAGTTTGTCATATACAGCCTTTATTGTATTGAGGAATGTTCCATGGATTCCTAATTTTTCCAGAACCTTCATCATAAAGGGGTGTTGGATCTTGTCGAATGCTTTTTCTGCATCTATTGAGATAACCATGTGGTTCTTATTCTTGCTCCTGTTGATGTGATGAATAATATTAATTGATTTGCGTATATTGAACCAGCTTTGCATCCCTGAAATGAATCCTGTTTGTTCGTGGTGTATGATTTTTTGGATGAATTATTGAAGTCGATTGGCCAAAATTTTGTTGAGAAGTTTTACATCAATGTTCATCAAAGAAATGGGTCTATAGTTCTCTTTCTTTGATGAGTCCCTGCCTGGTTTTGGGATGAGGGTTATGATGGCTTCATAGAATGTGTTTGGTAGTGAACTTTCTCTTTCAATTTCATTGAAGAGTTGGAGGAGTATTGGTGTGAGCTCTGCTTTGAAGGCCTTGTAAAATTCCGCTGTAAAACCATCTGGTCCTGGACTTTTCTTAGCTGGGAGGTCTCTTATTGCTGTTTCTATTTCAATGCTTGATATGGGCCTGTTAAGATGGTTTAACTCATCTTGGTTTAGTTTTGGCATGTCAATATTTGCTAGGAAAAGGTCCATATCTGTGAAGTTCTCAAACTTATTAGCATAAAGTTTTGAGAAGTATTCCCTTATAATGTTCTGAATCTTGGTTATTTCCGTGATGATGTTTCCATTCTCATCTCTGAGTTGATTTATTTGGGTGTGTTCTCTTCTTTTTCTGATAAGATTTGCTAAGGGTCTGTCAATTTTGTTAATTTTTTGGAAGAACCAACTCTTTCTTTTGTTGATTCTTTCTATAGTTTTTTTTGGATTCTAATTCATTTAATTCTGATTTAATTTTAATTATTTCTTTTCATCTACTGGATTGGGGTTTATCTTGCTGCTCTTTTTCAAGGAGGTTTAGATGTGTCATTAAATTGCTAGTTTCAGATCTCTCCAATTTGTTGATGTAGTTGCTCAGAGCTATAAACTTGCCTCTGAGTACTGCCTTTGCTGTGTCCCAGAGGAGCTGGTAATTTGTGTGTTCATTTTTGTTGAATAGTATGATCATTTGAATTTCCTTTCTAATCTCTTCCATGACCCACTCGTGATTCAGCAGTGTGTTTTCAGCCTCCATGTCTTACCGGCCGGACTTTCTTTGGTGGCTTTTGGTGTTGAGTTCTAATTTTATTCCCTTGTGATCAGAGGGAATGCAAGGTATAACTTCAATGTTTCTGAATTTAGACAAGTTTGCTTTGTGGCCTAAAATGTGGTCTATTTTAGAAAATGTTCCATGTGCTGCTGAGAAAAACGTGTATTCTGATGCTGCTGGGTGAAATGTTTGGTAGATGTCTGTTAAATCTAGTTGATCTATGCAGCTGTTTAGATCTGCGGTTTCTCTGTTGAGTTTTTGCTGAGTTGATCTATCTAGTGGGGAGAGTGGTGTGTTAAAATCTCCAACAATAAATGTCCAAAAGGGACCAAAAGGGAAAAGGGAAAACATTTTTAAAAAAAGAAAAAAGTAGAAAAACATTAAAAAAATAAGTAGGAAAAAAAAAGTTATTTGATTTGTTTGGGGGATCTTGTGTCTCCCCTGTATTCATATCCAGTCTTTTGGCAGAGTCTCTGATTTGCTTATGGTGTTTGGTTTTCCTATGGCTTAGTTAGCTTCTTAAATCAGTTTGTTTGAGTAGGCAGAATGAAGCTCTGCCTTACTGGCACAGGGACTTTGTGACCCTCCTCCCAGACTAGTTCAGTGGGAGGGCAATCTGCTGCATCATGCAAGAGGGAGATAGCTGCTTCCTCTATCTTGGAGGAAGGAGATTGAAGGTGGAGATGGAGCTTGAGAGGGAGCTTGAATGTGGGTGGGGTTGTGGCCTGTCAGCCATCAGTAGCTTTTCCCTGAGGGGCTAGCTTCTAAGGCACTCTTGTGGCCCTTGGAGCTACTCTCAGGATTTCTGATGTATCCAGATTGGAATTGTTTTTCTTTTAACCTTCTGCATCTGGGAGAGCTGCCCCAGCTGCAGAGGGGCGGGGTGCCTCTGGCTCTGTTTACCCAGTGAAGAAAGTCTCCCCTCCCTGGACAGGGCTTTCCTTGCCTTGGAAGGGCAACTTTCCCTGGGTGGAGCTGAGCCCCAGTGGTCAGATTCCTTTGCCCTGTTCAAAAATGGCTCATCAGTGTCTGCTTCTGTGGCCTGAATTACGTGCTAGTTTCTTTGGCCCGGTCTTTGCCAGTATCAAAGATGGCATTCTTCTCCATTGGTAGGGAGGTGCTACCTTCCAAATGCTATTTTGTGAGGAATGAGAATGTCTTGTGGGGGTACTCATCCTTTTCCCTTGGTTTTCAGCATCCCTGGTCTGCGACCATCTGTGGTCAGCAGGATTATTTCTGCTTCTTGTCAGTTCACACTGGCAGTTAGTAGAAGCCACTCTCACTCTGTCTCTGGTGCCTTTTCCCCTCTGTTCATATGGTGGTAGTGGCAGCCGCTGCCACTGCTGTGGTTACCAGCAAATGCTCAAATCTGTCTCCTTAAACAAGCTGTCAGAATTTTTCCTCTCTGGCCAAACTCTCTGTATTATGATGGCACACTTGGTGTGACTCTCTATCCTTAGATTTTTCACTGGAACACTGAAACTGGTTTCTTTGTGAGAGCGTGGTTAGCTTCCAGTTACTCTTCTTCCATCTTCCTCCAGAATCCTAAAGTCAGTATTTTTTTTTTGGCAGGGGAGTCATTCGTGGGGGCTGAAGTCTGGGTGGAGTGCTGTCCCTCAGCCCTTCAGCTCAAGGCTAGCGTGCTACCACTTGAGCCACAGTGCCACTTCTGGCTTTTTTCTGCTTATGTGGTGCTGAGGAATCGAACCTACGGCCTCATGCACGCAAGGCAAGCACTTTACCACTGAACCAACTTCCCAGCCCCTAAAGTCAGTATTTTTAAGAGTCACTTGGACTCCAGTGTTTATTGATGCCCTAGTCACAAGAGACAAAACATGGAAACAACCTAAAAGCCACTGGAATCTGCCTTAAAACTTATGTTTTTAATTTATCAGTTAAAAAAAAGAGTTTTAGTTTTACAATTGCTTAAATTCTTTTTTTTTACTTGCTGAGAGGTTTATACAAACCTGATATACCTATACATACTATCTTATATGACTTTTAGCTTTGAATTTCTACTTACATTTCTACTGTATCTATTTTTTAAGCTTAACAGACTTTACTACATTAAGCAAAAGATAGACAATGAACATGTTCTAATTGATTTATTTGTTTAATTGTTTTAGCAATATTTAAAATCCATGCCATAAGTCATATATTACAAATAACACCAAGAGTATGACATAGTTTTTGTAGTTCTCTCCTATGGCCTCCTTTCTTTAAATCTTGGAAATTCTGTAGAAAATAAAAAGCATCATCTCTACAGCAAAAGGGAGCTTTGGAGATAATTTCTATATTACCTATGACCTCTTCTGAGTTTTCTTCTTTTGGTCTAGGCCTTCAGGTTTTAAAAATAGATTTAAGGTAAGGAAACATCTTTTCTTCCCTCTTTTAATCTTCCTGAAAAATTCCAGAGAAGTTTCTGTGTGGAAACGTATTGAATGTGATGGCCACGGTGTCTCACTATAAAGTCCTCCAAGTGACAATCTCAGGGGGCAGTAGTTGATGGGGATAGAACTTGTAAATCAATGACCAGGACTGTGTTCAGGCATCATGGCTTAGAGGTCAGTCTACAACTTGGGAAATACACATCACAGGTTTCAACTAGGTCTGTCTTTCACTAACATCTTAATCCTCAGCAGGTGCTTGTCCTCTTGCATTCTTTGTTTCCTATTTGACTAAGAGGGAAGATAAGGATAACTTCATCATAAAGCTATGGGATGGAGTAAGCTGAGTAATGACTTACTGTGAAGGAGAATTCTCACAGTGCTTCCCACATGCTAAATACTCCATAAATTGGGACTGCTATTACCGTTACTGACATTGAAGAATAAGAGAGGCATAAACTTGGTTGTCCTGAATAGAAGTATTTCCTTAAGTCACAATTGTAACTGGGATACACAAATTCATATAACAATAGGTTGTATTATACAGCAACATGCTTGAGTAGAAAGCTATCCAACTTGATATAATGAAAATTAATGTGAATTTTTCTTTTAGTGGTCCTGGAATTTGACTAAGGGCCTTATACTTCTTAGGTAGGCACCCTGGCACTGAGCCATGAGCCCAGCTGTTTTTCCTTTAGCTATTTTTGGACAAAGTCACGCTGTTTTGCCCTAACTTGCCTTTGACTATAATCTTATTACCTATGCTTCCAGTGTAATGAGACTAATAGGAGTGTGCTACAATGCCTAGCTTACTGGTGAATGTGGAGATCATGCTAACATTTTTGTCCAGGCTAGCCTCAAACCATAGTATTCCCTATCTCTCTCTCCAAAGTAGTTGAGACTATAAATTTGAGCCAACATTTCTAGCTTCTAATATTCTAATATTAAATGTTTTCAAGACCAATATTGTAAAATGATATTACGAAGACTTAGTTGCAAACTGACCCTTATGCTGGACTGTTAATGACAGGAGGTTTCAGTGGGTGGCAGGAGAGACAGTTCTGTTATTAGGAATGTGGGAATGAACAGCCAGTATGGACCTCTCCATAACAAACATAACAACCTGGCCAAAGGACCATATGTCTTATATTGAGGAATGCATCCTGGTTAACACATGGCAGATGCTCTGGAAACCTTTGTAGATGGAAGAAGAGAGGTATTTTGGGATCTGCAGGATCCCAAGCTGATGGAGGGACTTGATCATATGATGATCAATGGAAAACAGAAGCTATGTAAGTAGAATACTATTGTAAAGTGGTCAGCATGGCCAAACATGAAGATGCATGCTTATAATCTCAGCCACTCAGCAGAAAGAGGCAGGAGGATTGAGAGTTCAAAATTCATCTAGGCAAATAAATATAAACAAAAAGACTTGGGATGTGATGTGGTTCAATTGCAGAGTGCTTGCTTGCCATATACAAGACCCTGGGTTCAAGTCCTAGTACCAGAATCTAGGAAGTCAACATGATTGGTTAATCAAAAAAGAACCCAGAAACAAGGAGACTAGCTCTGAAATTATGATACTAATAAAGATTCCCAAAATGGAACCTCTGTGGGACCCAGGCAGTGAAAAACGGTAGGCCTACCCAGGAATACAGTCCCTTTCCCCTGCCCCTCGCTGGACAGCATGTAGCCTCACCAGAAGTCATCTGTCCGAAATCGTAATCACCTGTAACTGTTAATCACCTCACTGTGAGTCAGCAAAAGGATCCTAGGCTCTGAGGTCACTTCTGTAACTGCTGCGGCCACATCTCTTCCTCACCTTTCCCTATATAATCTCTCTCCACCATTAGTTGAACTAAGACGAGCTATATGCTACTTGCTATACCATTGCTCTCTGGGCACTACTTGCTATTTTCTGCACTCCTACTCTCCAGTGTGGCCCACAGGTTTGGTTCTCCTAATAAACTGTCTTCTGCCTAAACTGTGTGGGGGTTCTCCTTTCAGCAACCCCTACAAAAACAAGTAGAGAAAAGAGTCCTAGTACGACAGAAGAAAATTGCTCTCCCTCTTACCTTGATCTCATGATCCTCTTTCATTGCCTTCAAAACTCACAATCTGTAAATCCTTTGTAGGTCAATATGTTTATTAGCTACCTCTTTCTCTATAATGTGCTTGGGGAGCAGAAACCTTACTGTTTCCAGAATGTTATTCAATGTGTGAGTTATGTCAGGGGAGAAGCATTTTGAAGCTGTGGATGGTCAGAGAATGCAGTGAGGACTGACAGAATCAGAGAAGCCAGGACAAACTAGTATGGGATCAGATCTGGCATCATTTATGTACTGAATTATCCTTAGCTACAGTAGTTGTTGAGGATTTGGGGTACTAGTGTAAAAGCTTCATGGATTGATTGATGAAGCCCAGATTACCACATTGGATGGATTCCAGGTGAAGAAGCTTAGGCTCCACTCCTTTCTACCTATGTTGGCAAGTTACTCTCTGAATCTTAATTTTCCTGTTTGTACAATGGGTATCAAAATAAAGTCCACCACACAGAATTGTGGTACAATGAATGATAATATGCATGGTAAACATCTTACACAATGCTTTGCATTATATACCATTTAATAAATGGTAGCTCTTGTGATGGCCCTCTGCTAGTCATTATGTCACTAGTGTGAGAGGCCAGTGAGAAGAAACAGTGGAAATATCTAGAAGCCATCATGCAGGTCTGTTGTTTAAATGAGGTGTGAAAGCAAATTTTCTTTTATTTCATTCCTGGTGGCTTGGGTTATGACTGCTGGCCATGTTGCAGTGGAAAGAAGCAGTCTCTGAAGCGATTTCTGATATATTTTCTGTAAAGGACCCATAATAACAAAAGAAATTACTATCAAGAAATGAGATCTGCACTGTAGCTCTTCCAGCAGGAATAATGAAATGAGTTACAAACTACTCCTCTTCTCTTTTCTTTTCTCTTTGTAATTCAAAACAATGCTAGAAAATCCAGGATAAAATCATTTCAAAGTCAAGTGCTTATTGATGTTTTCTTGCTTATAAAAGTTTTAGGTATTTAAGTTTCAGGTACAGTGTTCCACAGGCTCTTCAAGATGAATGGGGTAACTGTGTTAGACAGCAAATAAAACTAAATAAAACTCAAGATATCTTTGGAATAACTCTCCAAAATAGCTTTCATAACCATCCAGAATTTCTTATTTCTTTTTTTCCTCCCTGAGGGATAGTACTAAGGTTTGAACTCAGAGCCTGGAGTTTGCTATGCTGGTGCTCTATCACTTGTGACATGCCTCTAGTTGTGCTTCTTTCTGGTTACTTTTGGAATGGGATCTTGCTTCCCACTCAAGCACGTGCCTGAACTGTGATTCATCTACTCCCTGTTTTTACATCCTTGCTGGGAACACAAAGACACACCACTGTGTATAGCTTTCCTCTGTGGCAATGGACTTTTCAGCCTGGGCTGGCCTACAGCCGTGATGATTCCAATCAGCCTCTCATGTAGTTTGGGATGATAGGCATGCTACACTGTACCCAGCTATGAGTTGACAGAGGGTCTTGTGAACTTTTCTGCCCAGGGCTGGACTCCAACTCTGATCCTTCTACTCTTAGCCTCTCAAGTAGCTAGGATTACAGATACGAGCCACTAGCATCCGGATTACTAAAGTATTAAAAAAAAAAGCACCATGATTTCTGATATTAAAGAAAAAAAAATAAAAGAACATTTACCTGATGGTGACATTGCTTGCCTTGCTGCTTACTCTTTTTAAAGGGCAAACTTTAATGACATGGAGTTGACTAACTGGAGCCATAACAATCAGAACTTGGGGATGATTCTTTTTTTTTGGAAGGGGGTTCTGGTCGTGGGGCCTGAACCCTGGGCCTGGGCGCTGTCCCTCAGCTCTTCAGCTCAAGGCTAGCGCTCTACCACTTGAGCCACAGTGCCACTTCCAGCTTTTTTCTTTTTGCTTATGTGGTGCTGAGGAATTGAACCCAGGGCTTCATGCATGCAAGGCAAGCGCTCTACCACTGAGCCACGTTCCCAGCCCTTTGGGGTTGATTCTAATCTTATTGTTCTGCAGATAATGGAACTCAGAAACTGACGGGGATTTCTTTGGATTACACCATTTCTAAGTAAAACCCAAAGAAAATAGAAATCACATAGTACATCAAAAACAACAACCACAAAAAAATCTGTTTCCATATCTTGGAGTTCATTTTGCTCAGCATTAGCTTATATGGTCCATATATACACATGAAGCCACTGGAAAAAATAGTTGTATGGACACTATATCATGAAAATAACATGTTAACTGTTTTTTTTTTGTTTTTTGTTTATTTATTTATTTTATTGTGAAAATACTGTACAGAGGGGTTACAATTACATGGGCAAGATAATGAGTACATTTCTTATCAAGCATTGTAGCCTCCTCCTTTGTTTCCCCTTCCCATCCCTTCCCATCATTCCCCAGCCCCCCCCCCAATCCTCCCCTATCCCCCCCCACACCAAAGTTGTAAAGTTCGTTTTCGACATAACGACTTGTACATCTCATTGTTGCATTCCTGATGTATGTCCTTTCTTTCCTCGATTGGGTGTGTGATTTACAGAATGGGGCAAAGTCCAAGTTGATTGATTAATTAGTAAATGAATGGTCAACAAACTTCCATGTTGAAACCTGGGAGCTGTATTTATCCAATCTGGCCTTGTTCATCCAAAACCCAATATTGTTAGTAGACATATTTCCCAGTGATTTTAGACTAATTACAGGCTTTTCAGTTTTGCAAACAGTACCACCATCCATCCTGAGGGCTGAGCAGGAAACTGAGCATTTAGCATGTGACAAAGTTATCTAAATTCAAATTCAAATCTGATCATGTCATGATCTCCAGCTATGATCTTCACGGACTTCAAGATAAAAATCCAACATGGCTTTACTTAAACTAAAGGGCATTAGAAAAGCTAGCCTTGGATTAACCACTCAATCACATGTATTCCTTTATTCTCCCTCCAACCTGTTTTCCTCCATGCTAATTCTATGCTCTAGCTATGTTAAACTTTGATTTTTCTCAAAACTATTAAGCTCTTATATATGGGGCTCTTTGTAATGCTATTCTCTTTACCTTGAATATTTTCTCCTTTTGTTTTCACCTGGTTAATTTTTAATTATTCATCAGGTCTTTGCTTAGATATCACTTCCAAACAGTTTCGTCTGGCCAGCTCCCCTCTAATCTTGTAGAATCTAATTCTCTACTCTAGCAGTCTGCTCACAGTAGGAATCTACTATAGCTTGTAGTAATTGTCTCTTTTGTTACGTAGCCTATTTTGTCTATATGGGCTGGATATCATGTTCAAGTTCAGTGTAGAATCCCCATCATGTATTGTAGTTCCTGGTACACAATAACAAATACCTGGTGAATGAACAAACAAGTTCTTTTTTCATTTTTTTTTCAAATTCCTCATGGGGTTAAGTAAGGTTGAATTGAGTTTGGGATAAGTGAAAAATAGTTTGGATGTGGATATAACAAGAATGAAATTGGAGCTGGGAGCTCCAATGACTATATGACTGTAATCCTAGTTACTCATGAGGCTGGGATCTGAGGATTGAGGTTCGAAGCCAGCCTAGGCAAGAAAGTCTGTGAGACTCTGATCTCTAATTAACCACCAGAAAGCCAGAAATGGGACTGTGGCTCAACATGGTAACCTTGAGCAAAAGAGCTCAGGAACAGTGTCCAGGCCCTGAGTTCCAGCCCTGTGACCACCACCACCAACAAAAGAAGAATGAAGGTGGAGAACATATAGTTCATTATTTGGAATTCTAACAGGTTCGGGAACATACATGGTGATAGGATACCTGGTTAAGGATTGACTTGGTGGATCTATCAAGTAAGACTTTGAAAATCAACGAGATCACGTTGTTAGAAATGCCTTATCCAACATTAATGATTTGTGGTTATTTCATGTATGTTTAAAACTTTCTATAATTTAATTCCAGAAAATTATAGAAGGGCAATAATCTGGTCAAGGGAAAATGCTTCAATAGTTGGCAAGTAAGTATTAATAAACATGGGCAGAGGTGAAGTAGACTTATTAATTGGATGACTTGATATGGTGTCCTGAGTACTTGAAGAGTGAGCTCATTTTCATTAATGATGCAAAAGTTTAAATTGAGAAGAGTCTGACATTAAGTTGCAATCATTTGCTGTTAAGATATGTAGTAATAATCCATCTTATATAATTATGCTTAGTGTCAATCTCTATGTATTTTAACAAAAACACAAAATCAATATGTGGTAATAGGTATCTTTAATCATGTGAGTTTTTTTTAATATAATTTTTATTTTTTGACTTCTGAAAATAAGTTATATGCATGGTTTAAGTGCACGTTTGCTACTCACATCATAGTGTCTGCTCTCCTAGGAATTTCTTTTTATTAATTTAATTTAATTTTATTGTAAGGGTGATGTCAGAAAGGTTACAGTTACATAAGTAAGGTAATGAGTATATTTCCTGTTGAACATTGTTACCTCGTTCCTTGTTTTCTCCCACTTTCCCTTTCACACCCACCTCTGATTTCCCTCCCCCCAAGTTGTAAAGTTCATTTCCCCCTAGGAATTTTTGGAAGCTGTTTCCAGACAGTAAAACCAATATCGTCATAGATTTTTAACTTATAGAAAAGAAATTGCTTGAATACGGGAACATATCTTTACTTAACTAAGCTAATCAACTACATATGCAAATCCATAGGCATATATTCTGGACAGCTTGTATGATCTTTTCTAGCATATATCTTTTCTAGCATATATATATATGTAATATATAATTTATTTCATGGATGAGATTATTTACAACTAGAATAATTTTATTGAGTCTATTGTGGCACCAGAGCACTCAGTCTTTTATGGTCTACTCAATGCATATTTATGGAAATAAAAAAGATTCTCTTTCAAGACAAGAGATGAAATCCAGCTCCAAACAACCATTTCTCATGAAGCCAATACAGTTTTTCTTGGTCATTTTGGTTGAAGCCCAAGTATATTTGACTTGTAGTTTGGTCTCTCATTCTGATGATTTACCTCATTTTTCATAATTTACCTGCTGCTGTCAAAAACAATCATTGTCTTCCCCCAGAGACTAGTAAATAACCCTTTCAGCCAATGGATTTGTAAAAGGTTGAATCTAATGATTTTATTCATTTCACAGATTCATCCAATATTTTCTAAATACAAGGCATAGTGTAAAGTGTTCTCAGGGATGCTAAGAGTACAGCCCTTGACCTAAGGAAGCTTGTAGTCAATTTAGAGACAAACAAGAAAAGTGTATGTAAATGAAATTATTTGTATGAATACAGCCTATAAGAGACAAACCACTATACTAAAGTCTTATGGAAGGAACACCTGATTACACCCAAACCAGCTGTCAGAGTATGTCCAGAGTAACTGGAAATTAGTGCTTTTGTTACTACTCTTTATGCTCCATCAGAGAGCAGATATTGTGGTAGACATTTTTAATAAGTTGCTCCAGAGAATGCAAGGTTGCTTGCCAATTTCACACATCCATTCGCTGTAGAAACTAGTATAACCTAGACTAAAGAATTTTCTAGTTAATTAGGTCACTGGAGTTTAGCCAAACCAGAATTGTGACTATGTTTTGAGTGACTTTGACTTAAGGTTGTTTCAAAGGTCTCAAACTTATAGGAAAAGTTGAAACTGATGCCCTGTCCAGGGGATAGGGAAGATGGAAGAGGACTAAAATATCAACTTTATTATTATTTTGACAAAATTACCAGCGATATTCTAGTATTCATTTCTAGCATATCATCTGCATGTTGGTTTGTTTAAAATTTACTCTCTTTGGAATAATATGCTATTTTTAAGAACTTAATGAGGTTCTTAATAGGCTATATCCCTATTGACTCCCAACTAAATTATTTTGCAAAGAAAGAAAATAGTAAAATTATATGTCTAAACCTAGATAAAATTCTAAGCTTAATGTACATTAAGATAGCTTTACCGTAGTCTATATCTGTATGTATTTATTTTTATGCTTATATATTTAGAATTGGTATAAAATTCATAATAATAGGCATTTAAAAATCATAGAACTGCATATTTCCAGTGGATAAAGTTCAAAAAATTTTGACAAAATATGTTCTCTGATTTCTTTGTTTTAAGAGTTTGGAAATAAGTAGGTCTCTTCCACTGACTATTTAAAATTGGTAATGACACCCAGGTATAGCAATATAGAAGAATAATTTATTGCAATGACATAATTGTAGCAAGTGTATTTTCCTACCCCTGGACTTTAGACTTATGCATCATTTTATATATATTTTTATTATAAAAATACTGTACAGAGGGGTTACAGTTACATGAGTAAGGTAATGAGTACCTTATTTGTATGAATATAGCCTATTGAGCATTGTTACCTCCTCCTTTGTTTTTCCCCTACTGTTCCTTCCCTCCCCACCTCCCAGTACTCCTCCACCCCCACCCCGAAGTTGTAAAGTTCGTTTTCAACATAGTGTCTTGTACATCTCATTGTTACAATGGGTCCACCTGTATCCTTATTTCAGCATTTTGTTATTTCCCTTCCCCTCCCCAAATTAGAAAAATGTATATACAAGATGCAAGGCACTGGAATCAAATACAGTGAAAACAGGGGTTATATATACCGTAGGGGAAGAACATACAAAGAAACAAAAAATCACATAGTACATTATAAATACATTAGATACTCACTATCTTGCCCATGTAATTGTAACCCCTCTGTATAGTATTTCCACAATAATAAAAAAATACATTAAAAACAACAGCAAGAAAGATAAAACCACTTGTGCCCCTATCTTGGGGTTCATTTTACTTAGCATCATCTTATATGGTCATATTAAGCATCATTTTCTAGCCAAAAGAATGCTACTATGTTGGCTCTCCATATCCAACGTCCTGTATATATGAATTCAAATAATCTGGATAGAAAATAGTCAGAAAAAAATGTATACAAGTTTTCTTATCATTAAACAGTATGATATAGCAACTATGTACATAGTACTACACAATATACTATTACATAGTACTATAGCAACTGTTTACATAGTATCTACTCAGTGCTGGTTAGATATTTTAGGTAATCTTGAGATGACTTAAATCACAGAAAAGCTGTACAATATCCAGGGGAGGACAACATGTTTTAGACTCCTAACTTATTCAATCAGGGTCCCAGCCTGAGCGATGTGGAGCTGATCACGTATCTCTGGCAACTGTTGATCCAAAGTGGATAAAAGAGAGAGAAGAAGCAGACCTGAATCTAACCTGCAGCCTGGAGCTCGCAGTCCAACCTCCCTCAGCCAAGTATCGCAAAGTTGCTGCAAGAGAGTGTGAGAATAAATGACTGTGTCTTCAAGTCAGTGCATTTTGGGATCATTTATTATTTAGCATTTTAATGGCAATGACTGACTAATACAAGGCATTTCCAGAGGAGTTTTTTCCCTATCTCCATGCAGACACAGATAGCATAAAATTTAGAAGTATTAATTAAGAATGTCTTGTCTCTGCATTGGAAGAACTGATTTGGTAAAAAGGCTATTCTGAGTGACTTCTAGATATAATATGTATTACTGTCTGTCTTCAAAGGATACAAACGATGACCATAAATTTTTGTGTTGGAATGTGGGGGCTTGATACTTACAGGAATTATGAAAAGTAGAAAGTGAATTGTATGTGAAGCTAGGAGTTTTAAGAAATGCTAGGCTGCTTTTAAAATCTCTTCCCTTGGGTTTGAGTAAACTTTTCACTCATGATCTGTCTAATTTTCCAAGTAGGAAAAAAAACATATCACAAAGAATGCAAGTGTGAGGAGCAGCCATTTCCAAACTGCCTGCTGCTTTTCAGCTAGGATTGTGTGCAGTTTATGTCAAAACACTTCAGCAAAGAAATACAAATACAGACTAATGTTTGACTTCTTTTGTTGTGTTGAACTGGAGCCAGCAAAAGTATTTATATATAAATCCACTTGTGAAATGCATAACCCTCTCAATGTGACTTATATGTTTAAGGCTTAAAGAGAATTCAGGTTGATTGACAGAAACTACTGCTCTTGAAATGTCAAAATGTATGACTTTGCTTATGTGGAAACTTTTAAATTCATTCTTCTCATGGAGGGATGTTTATCTTCTAATTAAGTGCTACTGCATTAGCTATGATCATTTATTTGCCCTACTATGTGTATTGTAAAGCATAGCTTTCAATAGACCCATCTTCTTTCTTCTTTTTATAAACTCAAGGGAAACAAATCCCTCCAGGCCATAAGTGTATGCCTAAAATATCTACTTAGACATTGCCTGAGGGCAAAATAGATGGCTTTGCTGTTTTAAACACTTGAACATAATGTAGGTATAAAAGAGTCCTGTCATATGCAGTCAGATATTTTCCTCCTCTCTCTAACAGTAATACCTACAAAACCCTGTTTTACTCTCTTTAATTTTGTGAGGAGCAAGCGCAGTTTTTGAAAACATGGTTTAGAGGAGTTTCTGTGGTTGGAACTAACAGCAAAAGCACTGGCACATGAAATTTCTTACAGACCATGTAGGAATGCCATTTTTCAAAAGCTGCAACCTCTTATTTTGTTGAACTCTAGCACCTTGTTTAAATTTTTATTGCATTCCCACATAGTGTTATGCATAAGTATATAAGAAATGCCATAACGGATTAGACCAATGGTCCATCTTGCCTGCCTCTGAGGGAAGTTTTGTAGGGAGCTAAGGATATCTTTCTTGATGTTACTCTGAAAACATTAAGGATCCACTGCACACACTCCTTATACTCCCTTAATATTCCATTATAGAACCGGCATCTGAGAATTTTCCTTAGCCTTTTAAAACTTATTTATAGTTTTCCCTTTGGTTAACTTTTGGGAAAAAATAAGATCACGGTATGACTTGTATTAAGAGTTGTCTCTTCAAAAGTAGGCTCCCGAGGGATGGCATTTTGGGATTTGACAAATATGCCCACGTACAAAGCTCTTACCTTCCTGCTTGCCTAGAATGTTGTTTCATGGATGGCTCCTTCTAAAGTGGTTCCTGATACTCCCCAAATTCTAATATTCATAAGGCTTGGTATAAGTTCCCCTGTTGTACTTGAGCTGTGCCTTGTGACTTGCTCCTAATGGACAGAACACAGTAGAAGTGATGAAATATCAAACATAAGGTTAGACTGTAGATTGTGACTTCCACTATCATGGTAAGCTTGGAAGTCAGCTTTCCCTCCACTGAGCCTTCAAGTGAGGCAGAGGATCCATCACTGCATCTTTGAAAGATGGAGATCCTGAATGCAGGAGATCCTGAATGGGGACTATTTTAGAAACAGCCTACCATGTAACAAGGACTGGGGAAGGCCCTTGTCTGAATTTATATGGAAAATATCTGTAGGTAGTGCTCCCATTTTTCCTCCACGGTTTGCCTTATTGATCCTCTAAAAATATCTTGCTCTTGGCAATCCTGAGGTACATTCTCCCTCTAAGATTTTTAAGTGCCTTTTAATGAAGTTAAATATGATCCTAACAGATTTTGATATGGTAAATGTATCACTTAGTTATTTCTGTGTAATAGACCACCTTAAAACAGTGGCTTAAGACAGTTACTGTTTATTTAGTTCCTGATGCTATGGGTTGGCAGTTTAGGCTGGGCTCAGCTGGGTCATTCTGATCTCAGCTGCACTCCTTGATCCATCTGCCATCAGCTGCGGGTCAGTCAGCTAGCAGGCTTTGCTGATCTTGGATAAACTCTCTCACATCTCTAGACCTCAGCTGGGATTAATCAGCCGACTCGATTGTATTCCATGTGATGATGATCCAGCAGGCTATACCAGGCTTGTCCACATGGCAATGGCAGGGTCCCAAGAACACGAACAGAAGCAAGGCCCCTTGAGTCCTAGGAGTAGAGCTGAAACACCTGCCACTCATCACATTCCATTGGCCTAAGCAAGTCACAAGGCCACCCTAGATTCACCTGGTGGATAAACACATTGTACTGCTTGCCAAGAAGAAGTGCAAAATCAATTGCAAAGAATATGGAGATGGGAGGAATAAACTGGCCACACTTAACAAAGTCTCCTTCTACCCAATTCAGAGTGTCATTATATATAGTCACACCAAGAGTTATCAGTGCTATACTGCAAGAGTTGGATACCCTTTCCAATTTTACAGCTCATTGTCTGATTCTGGACCTCAGTTGACTTAGTTGTACAATGAGTTAGTAATAGACCTACAGTATAGGATCATGTGCACATTTAATGATTAACATTCATAAAGATCTTAGCCCTAGTAAATGCTACAAATTGTTGGCTATTACCAAGATGATGATGCCTTATGTCAATGTTTTGCCTTTCTACTTGCTTCTCTGCTAGGCCGATACTCACAAATTATTGAGTGTTGATCACATGCTGGGATCTAGGAGGAAGAATAAATGAACCCATGGGGATGTAAACCCACACCTGTGTTGTTTTCAGCAACATGTTTTATATGTCAGTACCTACCTTCCTCAAACTCCTATCTTGGCCTTCTGTGTTTTGTTTCATTTTTCAATTTTGTTCTGTTTATGTGATTATTTAGATCTTCAGAATATTTTCAAACTTTTTGGAATTTGAAAACACCAAATTATATTTCAATAATATTATATTTAAATCATATTCCTATGGTTCCCCTGTCTATGAATCTATTTGCTCTTTTAGCCTTGCAGATTTCAGAAGCTTAATAAGCTTTTGACTTCTGTTTCTGTGTTCGCCAATAACTCCCTTTGTTTCCTTTCCTTCAGAGTTTATAGTAGAAACTGAATACATCTAGATAAATGGTCACAACAACAACTGGCCTATTGGAGTGGTGGATATGCTATGCTCCATGTGTGACTATTCGGTCATTAAATGCAGGCAGCAGAGTACCTTACCACCTTGATTGCTTTCATTTGCCAGTTGGGGATCATGCTACCTTACTTGCCTACAGTAATGGAGCAAAGAACACATTAAAGAAGAAAAGTGAAAGAAATCGGAAAATACTTTAACAACCTTTGCAAGAGAAATGACGTCAACATTTCTTAAGGAGCTGAATCAGTGGAGATTAAAAAGTGGCAAAGATCAAATAAATTCTAGGGACTTAAAGGATCTCGTATTGGTCTAATGACTTTTGAAAAACAAGCATAAAATTTGACTTAATATTATGACTCCATTGCTTTCCCATCTTTCCCAACTGACTTTTTTCCTTTGCTTCTTCAATCTAAATCAAAGCTGAACATGAAAGCTTCTGCCTGATGTAAAATTACTGTTGTAGTAACTATAAAATGTTGCATGTACTTCATTTCTGTAAGTACAATGTGTTCCGTTGCACTTTCATTTTACTCTATTAGGTATGCAGCCTATTTGCAAGAGTGAGTTATCTCCTCTTAGAGTTTGGTTATATACCTAGACTATTTTGTAAACAGAATTTCCATTAAAAATGAATTACTTTTCCTTAGAGCTTATTGATGGGGCTGACACATAGCTAAATTTCTTTTCTGAGCCAAGATTTGTCACCTTGATCAAAAGTTGGCAAAAGGCATTTCATGATAATTTGAAAGTACGAATAGTATATGCATGACAAAAGGCATTCTTAGAGGTTCACTTGCCCTTGGTTTTTGTCCTTAAAGCAATTAACCAGCAGTAACAAAGAAACAGCAACTCCAGACTATGATTCCTCATAGAATCTTGGCATTCACTAGAAACATTTTCCTTCATTTAGAAAGACGTGTTCTTCTGACAGACAGTCTGGAACAAAGTGTGCATACACACATACAATGAGTCAAAAGTTGGAATGCAAAAACATGAGACCCCCCAAACAGTGAGCCAAAAATGTGATATCGGATGCTTGGCAGAAAGATTATATTATAAGTCTTCTGAAATCTGGCCCATGACACCAACAGTCAGTCATGGCTGCTCTCAGCAATCATCTCTCCCCAATATACCCAGAAAATAAGGGAAAAGAGAAAAATTGATGGGATGAAATTGTCTACGTCTTTCAATACCAAATAGTTTTTTTTCTTAATATATATATATATTTTTTTTGTTTGGTTTTTTTTTAAACTGTATTTTTTTGTCTTTTCTTTTATGGTCCTGGGGATTGAACCCAGGACGTTGCACTTGCCAGGCAAGCACTTTGCCACTGAGCTACATCCCAGCTCTTAATATATATATTTTTTATTGTAAATATACTGTATAGAGAGGTTACAGTTACATGAGCAAGTTTTTTTAAGAGAAATATTTCCCTGATTACAAAAGTAATACATGCAAATAAAAAAAATAGAGAAAATACGTTGGAATAAATTTGGGAAGAATGTAGGATGTTATTCCAATCAACTAGTTGGTTTTATTTGAGTGTAGATGCAAATTATTTGTGGTTTAATGTATTTAATATTCAAGGATTGAAAAGGCTATCAATGGGGAATAAGATCGTTCCCATGACCTCCACAGAAACAAAGGATTGCATTGTCTAGACACTTGCCCCATTGTTCTAAGTTAATTAGTATGTACAACATACTAAACTCCATTTTTCATGGTATTTCCCCCACAAACCTGTCTCCCTCTCCATTTCTTAAGATGAAGCAACATAAGGAAAGGTGGACCAGCTGGAGAAGAAGGCAAATGTTCCTACCATGACTTTGAAAGGTTTGCTTCCATTGAAATGAGAGAGTTGGTCAAGAACAGTTAAGACCTGGGCTGAGCATTGTGACTTGCAGGAGGAAAGAATACCTCTATTTTATGGTGAACATTTGTAACTGGTGAATCCTTTTCTGGAACAGAATAGAGCTGTGTGAAGACGAGAGCTGGCCTATAAAGTGAAGAGCCTCATGGGAAAAAAAAAAACAAGAAAATAATTTTGATAACTGTGCTCCTCATAAAAAGAAAAACAGAGTAAGCCATCATGAATATTCAGTGATGGAGAGAGATGAGAACTGTTCCATCCCTCTTTAGGGAGGTACTGGAGTGTGATCCTTGGCCTAGGGAAGTGCAAACCACATATAGGGACATACTTTGCAGTGTTATAATTAGTGGGGAGGCCATACAGTACAGCTCACAGGATTCCTGTCACCCATACAAGGTAGGGCCTGGGTTTGAGGAGGCCAGAGACACACCACTGCTTACCCAGAGCTTAGAGGATGGTTAAAACTAAAGGAGCTCAAAAGTGTTTGCTCTCAGATCTGGCCTCTTTCAGGGCTTTGGAGAAAGTGATTTCATATTCCTACCCCTGTGTGTTACAAAGTTTGATAAATTCTTTGGGTTCCTGCTGATTGCCATTAATATCCATACAGAGTTTGTTCATACAGTAGTAGTACTATTAGTAATAGTAATGGCAGGAAGTAATAGCTATCATTTAGGGCATTCTAATGCTTTATGTGGCTTATTTCCTTTAATCCTAATACAACATTACAAGCACTATTACTACTCTCGTTTTATTCACTGTGTCTAAGAGAAGTTCCTTTACTTGCCTAGTATCATTGGCAAGTGGTGGCAAAGCTGGGAAGTGAATGTGTGTAGTCAGATTCCAGGCACCACACAGTACTTACTGCCTACCTGGGAAAGAAGTAACAAACATTTCTTGTGTTTCCTATACAGTTTCCTAACTGATACGTAAGTGGTCTCCTTGCATCGCTCCATTTAATGATGACAAGGCCAAAGAGACAGGTACAAATACAATATCCATTTCAGATAGGGCCCAACATCGCTTCTGCAACTCACCTATGCAGGTGTGCTAGTCAAGCTCTCTGGGCGAGGTCTAATGAAGTCCCGAGTCTTACATTCTTTTTTACTTATATGGTGAAAAAGTCTCATGAGAAAGGCAATGTTTTTCAGCTTATTTTTCTTTATTTTTCCCAAACCATAACATTAGGTATATACTCTTTCAAAAAATGTACAATGTTTGGCAATGAAAGGAAACACTTCACTAGGTGACAAGTTTAAACAACAACAACAAAACCCTTGCTCCTGAGAGGCAGAGGACCCTTGGACACATTCACACCTGCCTTGTGAATGCCAGCATTCTAAATTTTGCTATTTGGTGCTTGACAGTGACCATTGCTTAATGCTTTATAGGCATGTCAGCTCCCCCACAGTGCCTCTAAAGTATGGAAGAGTACTCCTTGGGGAGAAATGTTTTTCTGACCCCAGCTTGCAATCAATTAACACCATGAAGCATGGGAATTTATAGCCCTTACTTTTCATTCTTTCAGTGGAGAGCCTAGGAGTTGCCAGTGCTGGGTGATGAAGCAAGGTGATAGAGTTTGATCTGTTGGCCCCTAGATCTCTCACTGACCTGTGTGGTAAGATCATCTAGTGACATCTTCCAATGATTCCCTTAGCAAATGCAGTGTGGCTGGCTTTTTTTTTTTTCAACAAACTTCCAATGTCTAACTTTTTAATTCTTGCCATAACACCAGCTGGCTCGTAATTAACCGCTGGCATCATCAATATCTCGTCAAAGTTAATGAGTTTTTAACATAATTTTTAACTGCTCTGAAGAGGTTACAGAATTAAAAGAACAAGAAAAATGTATATATTTATTCACAGACAAACAGAGGAATGAAAGGTAAGGTCCCACTTTAACACCTCTGGGCAAGAAATGTGTGACAACTCCCTGGGTCTTCCCGGTGAATCCAGTAATCCAGGCTGGAAGAATTTACAGGCCTATGTGGTTTCATGCACTGCACTATGGGTACTTGCTAGAGCTCACATTACCT
Organism: Dipodomys spectabilis; assembly: GCF_019054845.1. Lineage (NCBI taxonomy): Eukaryota > Metazoa > Chordata > Mammalia > Rodentia > Heteromyidae > Dipodomys > Dipodomys spectabilis. The sequence goes on from NW_024870731.1 coordinate 11,972,182, forward strand.
TTCTTTCCAAGTGTATAGGCTTTAGGGTTTCTCTACCTGTCTTTTTCCATCTTGCTCTCCCTACTCCCTCTAACTCAGAAAATTCAGTGAATCACATTTTAATGTTCATAGCCGACTTTTGTTACTGTTAAAGCCAACTTTGTTTTCCTCATTCCTTTCCCCATTATTCTCACCTTACTTTACTTTACTCCTACTCCTCTGTTTTAGATCAAACCCAAGGTCTCAGACATGCTAAGTACTTCCTGTACCACAAAGCTACACTCAACTCTTCCTTTCCTTTTCTTTTTCCTATTTCCCCTTCCTATTTCCTTTACCTACCTGTAGTTAAAAAAATGATTGCAATATATCATTTTATCTGTATATGCTATAAATTGTATCATTTTTTGAACATGGATTTTAAATTTACATGTATATAAGTACTTTTTGTTTACCACTGTTTTAATTTTTAAAAATATTTAAAAACTCTATCATCTATCTATCTAATCTATCTGAGCTGCGTTTTCTCTGTGTAGATTGGGCTGGTTTGTAACTGATGAGCTTCCTTGTTCAACCTCTTCATTGCCAGGATTACAAGCATGCTCCAGCATGCCCAGCTACACTGTGACTTTGATACTTTTCCATGTGGCTTTGTATCTACCTGATGATTCTTTTTTTTTTTTTTTGTCTGTAATGGGGCCTGAACTCAGGGCCTGGACACTGTCCCTAAGTTTTTCCATGCAAGGCTAGTGCTCTACCGCTTTGAGCCACAATGCCATTTCTAGCTTTCTGGTGGTTAATTGGAGGGAAGAGTCTCATGGACTTCCCTGCCTGGGTTGGAATCTAACCACATCCTCAGATCTCAGCCTCCTGAGTAGCTAGGATTATAGAAATGAGCCACCAGCATCTGACTACCTGCTGATTCTAACTGCTACATAATATTCCACATTCAATTTAAGTATTATCTGGGGTTGGACAATTATATTACTCTCAATTTTCTTCCTATTCCTGAAAAGCAATGCTGTCATTAATATTTTTATGGTAAGCACTCTTAGTGACCTGTGTGGAAATTTCATTGGAACAATCTGAGGAGTTGGTGGGCTGGGTCATAGGGTATGACTAAATTTGATTTGGTCATGTACACAATGCATGATTTTCATCAGTGCCAAATATTCAAAATAAGCCCAGGTATTAGGAATTCCTGTATCTTGCTTTCTACTTTTTACCAATCTCAGGGTATGAAACCCTATCTCATAGTTACAACTTACCTTTCTCTAGTTATTAGTTTGAGCTCCTTTTATATATTTATCATCCGATGCTGAGTTTTCTAATAATTGCCTTTTTATTTTTATACCAAAGCTCATAAAAATTTCCTGTTGCTTTGTAAGAGCTTTTACTTTTCTTGGGGTTGGTTGTGGGGCTTGAACTCAGGCCCTGGATGTTGTCCTGACTTTTTTTTTGCTCAAAACTAGTGCTCTACCACTTTGAGCCGCAACACTACTTCCTATAAGAACTTTTTCTTTTCTTCTTTCCCCTACACCCATGTCCTCTTACTGTCAAGTTTCTATTAGCTTGCTGTATTATTTCTTCATTGAACGGATACCCTTTTGATGAAATTTAACTAGTCAATTTTGCCCTAGTAGTTTGTGCTTTCACAAAGTCTTTGCCTCTCTTTTTGATTTGACTGATGTTATTCTGATATTATTTACATCTATACTTCTGTTCACATCTAAAACTTTAATCCTGCTAATGATTATCTTGCTCATGATGTGAGGTAGGGATCCAATGCAGTGAACAAACTTCCCAACACTGTCTCCTATACAAGCTTTCTTTCTCCCATGGATTGGGGTTCTACAGATATATTCCCTCTCTTCACTCTCTCATCTCTTACATTGGCCTATTTGTTCTTGTGCCAGTTACATAATGCTTCAATTACAATATTATATATTTGTCTTAGTATTTGGTCAAACCAATTTCCAATTCCATTCTTTTTCTTCATTTTAAAAGTAAATTAAGCTACTGATGAACATTTTAAAGTGTAAATTCTAGAATAATAATTACAATTGTATTGGGGGGCTACTGGCATCTTTACATAATAAATCATCCTATTTGAGAGTATGAATTGTCTCTTGTTTAAGTCTTAGCTTTTATGAACTTTAATCCATTTATAGAGATCTTAAGTATTCACTCAAAATTTGATTTGTGAGCTTTCCCTTTCCTTTGGACTGTTAACACTTGGATCAACAGCACAAGCTGAATACTTTGGAATAACTATGTATTATTTTGTGTTGTCTGAAAGCAACTTGCCAGCAATGCCAACTTGCTACAGTTCTCTGAAGTATTTATTAAAACTAAATGAAGCCAGGTTTTAGCCCCCTAAAAATTTTCATTTGGTTGATTCAGGAGGATTATTTAGAAGTCTGAATCTCAGATTATTCTATTGGGCAGCCATGTTTGGCAACTACTGTTTATTGCACTGAGATGATTTGAGGGTTTAAAAAATGATACTTTTCTCTTTTCACTTGAAAAAAATGATTCAAGAAAAGATAATTCTAAGATTAGAAGAAATTGTGAATCAACACTTGTAATTGTAATACAGGTTAATCACAAAGTTATTGTACATTTCTCACTTCAATGCTTTTAATCAAAGGTATGTTAGGGATTCTCTGAATATAATTTAAAAGCAAATTGGTTTAAGTGTTCAAGACAACTTCATAGCATGCAATTCACTCCTTTTTCCCCCAAGCCCAATAAACAAAATATAGCAAGTATAATTGCAAAAATGGCTGCTAGATGGCTAGCAAACAGGTCTATATAAGTTGTAAAGATGAAAATTATTTGCCCTCAAGCACGGTAGTGAAATACATATGATTTTAACCTGTGCTTAGATGAAGTTTACTAAAATGGATTTCATCAATGGCAAATCAGCAGGGAGACTATTGTATTTTGGGGAAACAAATGAACAACAGGGAAGATGGATGGCTCTGTGGAAGTGTATAATTATTTGTTTTAGGTATGCTAAAGCCTTAATAAATGAGTCCTTAAATGCCATTTGGAAAAAGATGGATCAATGGCTTGGCCACTTGTTCACTGAATAGGCATATTAAGGATTTTGTTGATGTAACAAAATTGTATTTCATCATGGACTTAAGGCAGTTAGTCTTCAAGGGACTGAAAGAATAAACTGAGCATCTGAGACTCACGTTATGATGGATGGTGGCTATAGTGAGATATGTGCTTGTTGTCCTAAAACCATTTCTGAATGATGCTTATAATCTGTGTTGATGTTCATACTAATTAGTTGGCCTTAAGTATCCATGGGTATACATCCTTGGATTCAACCAAGTATGAATAAAAAATATTTGGAAATATTTGCATCTAAACATGTTCAGACTTTGTTTTTGTCATTATTCTAAAAACAATACACTATAACAACTTTTTACCTAGTATGTAACATTGTATTAGATTTTATGACTAATCTAGAGATGACTTAATATATATCTCAATATTATACCATTTGTACACAATAGAATTAAGCACCCTAAATTATTTGCCTATGGTGCTGGAATCAATCCTGGACAACAAGAGACAAATATACATATATATTTGTATATGTATACATATATATGCATATACATATATAGGGATACAAAAATATATGTAAGTTGGGTGCCAGTGGTTCACGCCTGTAATCCTACCTACTCAGGAGGCTGAGATCTGAGGATTTTGGTTCAAAGCCAGCCTGGGAACAAAAGTCCATGAGACTCTTATCTCCAATAAATCACTAGAAAATAAAGTGGTTTTGTGGCTCAAGTGGTAGAGCATTTGCTTTGAGCTGAGGAGTGCAGGGACAGTGCCCAAGCCCAGAGTTAAAGCCCGACGACTGAAAAAATAAATTAAAAAATATGCATATATATTTCTATAAATATTTATATAATATTGTGTATATTTATATATACATATTTTGTTTGTATTTATATATGTCTATGTATGTGTATATATAGAGAGAGACATAGAGACACAGAAACAGAGAGAGATATTGAGACATCTTTAGTATTTATTGTTGACAAAAATCACAAAATCTGAACCATTATCAGGCTGATAGTCTTTAAACATTTATGAATATGTAGTATGTTTAAAAAATTACTTTCATGGTTGAGTATCCTGGTAGCTCTCCAAAGTGGGCATTATTGATGTCATTGGCCAAGGAAGCAGTGACTATATCTTGAGTTTGGGTTTGTTGACTCCAAGCTTGTCTTATACCATTTGCCTGATGGATAAAATATTTTCCTCTTTGCATCTTCTATCTTTCTTATTTAGGAATTTAGGGCAGGAGTTGGCAAACTTCCTGTGAAAGACCATAGAACAAATTGCAGGCTTGTGGGCCAGGCAGAGTAGAGGATGAGTACTCACCTCTTCCAGTGTAATGACAGTGACACAGCCACACCTAAAAGGAGTAGACATAGCCATGTCCCAGTGAACTTTTGCTTGCAAAACCAGGCTGGCTAGTTTTGATCCTGGAGCTGCAGTTTGCCGATACTTGGCCTTGAGTCATAGATCTTACGATGAGAGGAATCATGCATGTAACCCAGACACGTGCTAATACTCCTACTCCTCACATGCACCTCCCTGTGTTTCTGTGTGGGGAGGCCTCACACATTTCCACTACAGATTTCAGGGAAGGGATTACACTGCACGTCGTGCCATGAAACTCTCTAAATGTCACATTTAAACGTTGCTTCTATTTTCCCACAGCAGCTGTCACATCTTTTCTAGGCACTCTTATTAGAAAAACAGACCTTTCTTTCTAAAAGCCTCTTCCCCTGACAGCGTGAGCTAGTCCCTCTCTCCACCTTCTCTCTGTTCCTTTTCTTCCTCATGTGCATTCCCACCATCATCTTCTCTCTGCACATTAAGAGGGTCCTGGAATCTGCTCTCCTTTACATTTAGGAGGAGTGAGTATCAATTTCCATATTTTCCTGCTAAATATTTGTAAAATGCTTACCCTGGTGGTTGGCACATAGGAAATGTTTACAAAACAGCAACCACTTTTCCTTTTCTTTTTTTGTATTACCAGGTACCTGGTGAAGAGTTGAGAGGCAGTAAAGTAGTAATGTGAATCTAAGACATCCTCTGTTCTTACTGTGTGCCTGGAAGTAGCACTTGCTGAAGGGATCCTTTCCCTGGTCACTCAGTACCTGAGTAGAATCTTGCCTTGTAAATGGTGCTAGTTTCCCTACAGGGAACATTTGCTTGTCTTGTCTTAAACATTCAAACATGTTGCTTACAGATCTTGTGACTTGCAGGGGAGATCTTCAAGTTGACAGCAGATTCGATGGGACCTGCCGCACACAACTCCATGTTTGCATTCACAGTGAATAAGGGACGCCAAACATGTTTACAGTCACTTTGCAGAACAAGACTTTGTGAGTAGCATGGAACAATCTGATGTGAAAATCTCATCCCATTTTTTTTTAATAGAGCTATCTTATGCTAACAGATTATCACAATATTTTAAAGCAAACTGTCACGTGTGACGGATACTACAATGTAAGTTGCTTTGCACATTTTTCAATCATTTTCAAAGCATTCGCCATCCTGAGATTCATTCACACAAGCCAACAGTCTAAACTGCTTATTGTATGACAGATGTCACACAGTAATACATAGTTTTTATTCCTTAAGGAATACAGTCCAGTCACATCATAAAGCTATCTTCAAGAGCATTATCGACAGGATACTGAGCATTCAAGAACTTTATTGTTCAAAAACCATTTGAAAGGGGTTTATAAAAGTATACAAGATACTTGGAAAAAATATATTAAGTGAAGTAAACCAGGCCCAAAGAAACATAGGCCCTATGTTTTCCCTTATTTGCAATAACTAGTATATGTCTGGGACAAGCAGAAAAGGTCAAAGATAAGATGATGTTAAGTGAAATGAACCCCAAGATAAGGACACAAGTGGTTTTTTCTTTCTTGCTATTGTTCCTAATGTATTTATAATGTACCATGTGATATTTTTTTTCTTTCTTTGTATGTTCCTCCCCCACGGTATAACCCCTTTTTTCACTGTATTTGATGTCGGTGCCCTGCATATTGTATATACACTTCTCTAGCTTGGGGAGGGGAAGGGGAAAAACAAAATGCTTAAATAGGGATACAGATTGACCCATTGTAACAATGAGATGTACAAGATACTATGTTGAAAAACAAACTTTACAATTTAAGCATGGAGGGGGGGGAGGGGAGGGGGGAGAGTAAGAGGGAAGGGATGGTAGGGGAAAAACAAAGGAAATGTACTCATTACCTTGCTCGTGTAACTGTAACCCCTCTGTACAGTATTTTTACAATAAAAACGTATTTAAAAATACTAAGTAGTGAAGAAACCAGGGCTAAGAAAAAATTAAGGTAAGGAAAAGTCATTTGTAGCTAAATTGAAAGGGTAGGGAACAAAATGAAAGGTGAAAATTATGTACTCCTTACAGACAACCTATATATTTGTCTTTGAGCTTCCTAGGAGCAAGATGAAAATGTGATCCTTTCCATGGACAAGTGTCCATAAATGAAACCAAATGAAAGATTTCCAATGGACACCTCAGAGAAATATAGCTCATGAGTTTTCTTAATTGATACCTAGTCCTTAATGTACTGCATAAACCAACTCTGTCTCATTGAAGGTTTTCTTACACTTCTTATCTAACAGGACAAGGCAGTAAAATAAGGGCAGAAAAGATACTTCATAGCTTTTCAGAGACAACAGTGGTGTCTGCATTATTCATATCTCCTGTGTAAAGATCAGGTTTATAGTATCTAAAGAAATCAATACGTTGGGTAGCTTTCAAGTTAACCTCAAGTTCTCTTATTTCTCTCACTGAAGTTTCTGTGCATCAGGAGATCATAACTGTTTTTCTATTATTTTTAAGTAGTTGTACAAACGAGTTGCCATTTAACAAAGCAGCTTATGAATTCGATATATATTGATCAATGTCTCACCTTTCAACATTCTCAGCCATCCCCCCCTCTCCTCACTCACTCTCCTACCCACCCACCCCTCCTCCCCACCCACCCCCTCCTCCCCTTCCTCGTCCTCCTCCTCCTCTTCCTCCTCCTCCTCCTCCTCCTCCTCCTCCTCCTCCTCTTCCTCTTCTTCCTCCTCTTCTTCCTCTTCTTCCTCCTCTTCTTCCTCCTCCTCCTCTTCTTGTTCTTGTTCTTGTTCTTCTTCTTCTTCTTCTTCTTCTGTAAATTGTGGGGCTTGAAGTCTGGGCCTGGGAGCTGTCCTTCAGCTCTTTAGCTCAAGCCTAGCCACCACCAATTCTGGTTTTCTGGTGGTTTATTGGAGATAAGAGTCTCAAGGACTTTCCTGACCAGGCTGGCTTTGAACCTGCAATCCTCAAATCTCAGCCTTCTGACTAGCTAGGATTACAGGTGCGAGCCACTGGCACCCAGCAACTTTATTAATTTTGTAGAATATACATTGGATTTTGACTGCATTCCCCCGCCCCCCTCCCCTGCCCTCTTCTTCATTCATCTACCCTTTTCTCCTTGACCTTATCCCACCCCTTTCAATGCTTATTTTGCTTAACTTTGATTTTACCTTGCTAAAGAATTACACTATTTGAGTTCTCCCTTGAGTGTACCATATTTCAGTTAATGTATTTGTATGAGATCAGAAATTTTGTGGACTTTTTTCTTTTATAATGGTACTAGGGTTCAAATTCAGACCCTCACATTTGGTGCTTTACCATTAAGTCACACTTCCAGCCCCCTTTTTTGCTTATTTTTCAGATAGGATCAAATGTTTTAGCTTGGACTTGGCCTCAGACTGTTCCTCCTACCCATGGCCTACTGGGTAGTAGATCACAGTGCCACTACATCAGCTTATTGGTAGATGTGGGGTCCCCTATTTGTTTGGGCTAACCTCAAACTTCAATTCACCTAGTTTCTGCCTTCAAGTACCTACAATTACAGGCTTAAGAAACTGTGTTCTGCTTAGCATATCTTAAGTTTATATTGAACACATTTGAAGAAAGTAGTTTTACGATGGTAGAGACTAAGTAATCTCCAACTGACAAAATCAACTTTTCTCTTCTCCAGTAATTCTGTGGTAATGGGGTAAAGGAGCTCATAGGGAAATGAGGTTAGCTATATATGAACAAGGGAAGTTATTGCTTTGTGATACCAGGGAGTAGGTAATTTTTGTTCTGCTGAACCTATATCTAAATATTTGTCCTTTATGTTCTCAACTACTCCATCTCAGTGGCATTGGTTCTTTTATTTATTTATTTATTTTTGTGTTCCAGTCATGGGGCTTAAATTCAGGGCCTGGGCACTGTCCTTGAGCCTTTTTTGCTCAAGACTAGCACTCTACCACTTGAGCCACAGCTCTTGATTTTTGCTGGAGATAAGTCTATGGACTTTCCTACACAGGCTGGCTTCAAACTATGATCCTCTGGTTTCAGACTCCCAAGTTGCTCGTATTATAGGCATAAGCCACTTCAAAGAGCAGAAGAGGGAGAGGTTGACATTAGGTAAATTGGTTTGACAAGACCTCTAAATGTGGATTTTCTTTTAGAGATTAACCTTGTTTTGTCAAAATAGATTATAAAAATCAATATTATGTCAAGTAACATTTCCTTTTCTATTTAGAAATTAAAGAACACTCCAAATAATGTAGACATCACTTCTTATAGTAAGCTCAATAAAACTTTTTGTCAGGTGCCAGTGGCTCATGACTGTATTCCTAGTTACTAGAAGACTGAGGGTCATGGTTTGAGGCTTGCTGAGAAATATACATGAGATGCTTCTCAATCCATACCTGGGTATAGTAGCATGTGCCTGTTATTCAAGCTTCAAGGGGGGCTAAGAATGGGAGGATTGTAATGCCCAGGTCATCCTAGACAGAAAAGCCCATGAAACTTCATCTCAATGGAAAAAGCTGGGCATGGTGGTGTGTGTTTGCCACTCCAACAAAGACAGGAATCCTAAAATAAGTGGATTGCAGTCCAGGAGCATTCCTAGGCAAAAAGTAAAATCTTATATTAAAATAGACTACACAAAGAAAGACTAGAGACACGGCTCAGTGATATAGCACCTGCCTTGCAAGTGAAGCCATGAGTTCAAACCCCAGTACTGCAAAAGTAGAAAATAAATAGCAAAACTTTTCTAAAAGTCAGCAGAAGTCTGAAGGTTCCATGCATAATTGTTGTTTTATTGTTATTTTATTGTTATATTTCAGTAAAATTCCTAGAATTTTGTTTTGTTTATAAAATTCACATCTGTGCACTGAAGAAAATTTGAGGCAAAGAAAAATATTAAAAAGATAATAGATGTCATTTATAATATTTTCACCCAGGAGTATGCACTGTTGAAATTATACTTCTATTTTAAACCAGAATTTTTTTAGATGCAGGCATATTCACATAATTATGATTATATTTGATTCACTTGAATTTATATTGCAGTAATTTTACCATGTATTATTAGAAGTCTCTCATAAACATTATTTTTGGTGGCTGTGTAATATTCTAGGGGGTAAGTGACTCATAAAGCACTTGTTTTCTCTTGTGAATTCCTTGATATCTGAGAGCTTGGAGATGTATGCATAATGCTAAAGTATTTTGAGACTTGTTTCTTATCTCTATAATCTTGGCCTAATATTTCATTTGGACCTCCCAGTTTGAGAGGCACCTTCAAGGAAGCAACACCTTTGAAACTTTCTAAATCTCTACTATAGTGTTTAGGCCAGCAGCTAGGGCTTGTTTTATGGGCTGCAACCTGTGCAATTGGCCACACAGATACCTGTACTGAGAGTCCTTCTGCTCCCATGCCTTAGAAATCCAGTCTGGAGGAAGGTGGCAAAGGAGAAGCTGGAAGCTAAACAAGCTCTCACATAGAAAACAGTTTTAGTGTTTCAGTGAAGTCCTAGGCTAGAGAATCACACCAAGTGTGCTATCACAGTACAGAGAGTTTGGCCAGAGAGGGAAAATCCAGACAGCTTGGTCAAGGAGACAGATCTGAGCATTTGCCTGTAGCCACTTGTGGTGGCTGCAGCGGCAGCTGCTGTCACGACCACTATATCAATAGAGAGAGTCCAGGACAAAGGTGCCAGATGCGGTGTGTGAGCCGATTCTACTCACTACCAGCAAGAACTGACAAGGAGCAGAAATCTTTATTCTGCTAATCGCAGACCAGGGAAGGCCCAGGAACCAAAAGTCTGGTGTGAATAGACCCATAACATCAATCCTTCTCATGAAGCAGCACTGGGAAGGTTGCTCCTCCCCCACCACCAGTAAAGATCTCCATTTTTGATACTGACAAAGACCCAGCTGGAGCAGCTAGCTCCAACTCAGGCCTTGGAAGAAAACAATAGGAGGAGGTCACAGGAATCTAACCTGACCTGCCAGGCTCAGTTCCACCCAGGGGAAAGTCAGCCTGCACAGGCAGAGGAATCTCTGTCCCCAGAGGAGTGACTTCATTCATAAGGTAAACAGAGCCAGAGGCTACCCCTCCCCACTTCAACCAAGAGAGCAGAAGGAGTAAAAGACAAACAATGGAAACTCACTAAACATAAACCCTGAGCATGTATTCAGACTGGGCTCTGTGAGTGTCTCAGGAGATAGCCCCTCAGGGAAAAGCTACTGATTGCTGATAGGCCTCAATCCTACCCAGAACCTAGCCCCATCACACAACTCCAAGCTAGAGAAAACAACCATCTCCTTCTTTTGTGATACTCAAAGCAGATATCCCTCCCACTGAACTAGCCTGGGAGGAGGATCACAAAGTCCTGGGTAAGGCAGAGCTTCTTTCTGCCTGCTCAAACAAACTGACTTAAGACACCAATCAAGCCATAGGAAAACCAAACACCACAAGCAGACCTGAGATTGCACTAAAAGACTGGTTACTGACACAGGGGAGATACAAGATTTTTCTTCCCCGACTCACAAAAAAATCAATGTTTTTCTACCTCATTTTTTTAAATTAAAAATATTCTATTTTTTTTTCCTTTTTCATAATTTTAATTTTAGGTGTGTATGTGTGTGTGTGTATGTATGTGTGTGTTTAAATCTCTTTTAACCTTTTGGTCCTTTTTTTTCTTTCTTTTCTTTTTTGCGTGACTTAATTGCCATTCTGTTCATCCCCAGATATATACCCGTCATCAATTATTAGACTTTATCCCTCATTGTGTGCATACTTAATTCAGAAATGTATTACTCACAGCCTCTTAGGCTTACCTTCTTTAATAGTAGTATTATTTCTTTATACCTATATAATTTTTAAGTATTCCATTTTAAAAATTTTTTCTTTTTTCATTTTATCTCTCTTCTCTCATCATATCTATTTCTTCTCTGAATATAATTTCTTTATACTTACATAATTTTTAGTGTTTCATTTTTTAAATTTAATTTTTTTGTGTGAAAATACCATACAGAGGGGTTCAATTACATGGGCAAGGTAATGAGTACATTTATTATCAAGCATTGTTGCCTCCTCCTTTGTTTCCCCTTCCCATCCCTTTCCATCCTCCCCCTGCCCCCCTCTCCCCTTCCCCCCCCACCCCGCCAAAGTTGTTTTTTCTTGTTTATTATCTCTCTCATTTCATTCTGTCCTATCCATTTCCCTCCCTGAGATTAGGACTTGGTTAAATTCACTCTTTCTTTTTACCTCTCTGCATTCCTCTAATCCTATTTTTCCCCACAATCTTCCCTAAAACCTATTTATTTTTGGTCTGCTGAATCCCTCTTTGATGTTGTTATCCCATTAATCCATAGTTGTTTGATGTTGAATAGATTGTATCTGTTGAACTAGATTGTATCTACAGCAATTTTGACTGCTACTACAGGACTCTGGTTGGTGCTTGCCTTAAAGTAGTGTTCTAGCACAAAATTGGTGTTACTTTCATACCAAATGGGCAGAACAAGTGGGAGAAACACAAGAAAAATAGCTAGTCTGGGTATCTCAACTTCCACTCATGATAATCAGGTGACAGAACAGTTAATGAATAATTCAGAGGAGAGTTCCTAAAAAGCTCTACAAACACTACTGGTAAACATGGTGAATGAAAAGACTGAAAGCCTGCAAAGGACTCAGTGTGAACATGATAGGGAGCAAGATGAGGCTAACCAAAGATTAATACAGGAACTTGGTGAGCACAATGAGGTTAATCAAAAATTAATACAAGAATCTCCTGAGTGTGAGGAAACTAATGAAAGAGTAATACAGGAATTGTGTGAGCGGGATGAAAAGACAAAGATCAACAGAGGCATCAGAAGAAAAGGGAACCCAAGGAAACCATAACCAATCAACTAAGTGATTTGAGAATAAACACTGAACACTAAAGAAAGTTCACATAAGATCTAAAACAAAGCTCCAACAGAGAATTTGAAGCCATCAAAGCTAACAAATTAGAAGGAAAAGAAATAAAAAACAAAGTAGAAAGTTTTCACAGTAGGTTAGACCATGCAGAAGATTGAATACCTGCGATTGAAGACAGCCTAGACATTATAGAGAAAGAACATACAACTATCCAAGACAAATCCAAGAAATATGGTAGATCTATTCAACATTTGGAAGACACCATCAGAAGGCCTAATCTGAGGATAAGGGGTGTAGAGGAGCACCTAGACACAGAAGTTAATGGTCTAAGAAATTTATTTAACAGGAGCCTAGCAGAGAACTTCCCAAACATGCAAAAAGATAGGCCTATTCAGATACAAGAAGCTTTTAGAACCCCAAAATAGACCAGATCAGAACAGGACATCCCACTGTCACATTATAATCTTCACAGGATCAATTCAGATCAAGGAAAGGAAAGGATCCTTAAAGTTGTCAAGGAGAAAAGGTTCAATCACCTATAAGGGAAACCAATTAGAATAACCTCAGATTCTCAGCAGACAATGAAAGCAAGAAGAGCCTGGAATGATGTATGCTATGTCCAAAAGAAACATAATTATCAACCAAGAATACTGTACCCAGCTAAACTCTCCTTCATAACCGAAGGTAAAATAAAAACCTTCCATAGCAAAGAAAAACTGAAACAATATATTTCCACCAAACCAGCCCTACAAAAGATACTTAAAGATGTCCTACACATAGATAACCAACAAGACCACAATAAAAGCCAAGAAACCGAACCCAAACTGAGAATCCAAGAACATAGGTAGAACCCAGTTGTCAGAGCCCCTGTCATGGCAGGAACTACCAAACACCTCTCAGTCCTAACTCTCAACATTAATAGGCCAAGGACTGAACTCTCCAATTAAGCGACATAGACTGTCTAGTTGGATTAAAAAGTAAGATCCTTCTATCTGCTGCCTTCAAAAGTCACACTTTGCTCATAAAACAAACATATTCTGAAAGTGAAAGGCTGGAATAAAATCTACCTAGCAAACGGCTCCATAAACAGGCGGGAGTTACAATCCTAATATCAGATAAAATAGGCTTTAAATTAAAATTAGTGAGAAGAGATAAAGAAGGTCACTACATACTAATTAAGGGATCTCTCCTTCAGGAGGATATTACAATTCTAAATATCTAGCACCAAACAACAGAGCACCCAAATTTATCCTAGAAAAACTACTTTCCCTCAAATCTCACAGAGATCCAAAGACATTAATTGTTGGAGACTTTAACACACCACTATCCCCACTGCATAAATCAACTCAGCAAAAAATCAACACAGAAACCACAGATCTAAACAACTGCATAGATCAACTAGATTTAACAGACATCTACCGAATATTTCACCCAGCAGCATCAGAATACACGTTTTTCTCAGCAGCACATGGAACCTTTTCCAAAATAGACCACATTTTAGGTCACAAAGCAAACTTGTCCAAATTCAGAAACATTGAAGTTATACCTTGCAGTCTCTCAGACCTCAAGGGAATAAAATTGTGAATCACCAGTGGGTCATGGAAGAGATTAGAAAGGGAATTCAAATGTTCAAGATATTCAACAAAAATGAACACACAAACCACCAGCTCCTCTGGGACACAGCAAAGAGAGAGGCAAGTTTATAGCTCTGAGTTCGTACATCAACAAATTGGAGAGATCTGAAACCAACAATTTAATAAGACATCTGAACTTCCTTGAAAAAGAGCAGGAAGATAAGCTCCAATCCAGTAGATGGAAAGAAATAATTAAAATTAACTCAGAATTAAACGAATTAGAATCCAAAAAAACCATAGAAACAATCAACAAAACAAAGAATTGGTTCTTCGAAAAAATTAACAAAATTGACAGACCCTTAGCAAAGCTTATCAGAAAAAGAAGAGAACACACCCAAATAAACAAACTCAGAGATGATAATGGAAACATCACCACAGCAAAAACCAAGTCAGAACATTATAAAGGAATACTTCTCAAACCTTTATGCTAATAAGTTTGAGAACCTGGCAGAAATGGACCTTTTCCTAGCAAATTTCGACACTCCGAAAAAACTAAACCAAGATGAGTTAAATCAACTTAATAGGCCCATATCAAGGATTTAAATAAAGAAAAGCCCAGGACCACATGGATTTACAGCAGAATTCTACAAGGCCTTCAAAGCAGAGCTCACACCAATACTCCAACTTTTCAATGAAATTGAAAGAGAACATTCACTACTGAACTCATTCTATGAAGCCATAATAACCTTCATCCCAAAACCAGGCAGGGACTCATCAAAGAAAGAGCACTATGGACCCATCTCTTTGACGAATATTGATGCAAACTTCTCAACAAAATTTTGGCCAATCGACTTCAACAATTCATCCAAAAAAATCATACACCACAATCAAACAGGATTCATTTCAGAGATGCAAAGCTGGTTCAATATATGCAAATCAATTAATATAATTCATCACATCAACACGAGCAAGGATAAGAACCACATGGTTATCTCAATAGATGCAGAAAAAGCATTTGACAAGATCCAACACCCCTTTATGATGAAGGTTCTGGAAAAATTAGGAATCCATGGAACATTCCTCAATACAATAAAGGCTGTATATGACAAACCTTCAGCCAGCATTATACTTAATGGTAAAAAACTAAAGCCATTTCCTCTTAACTCAGGAACGAGATAAGGATGTCCACTCTCTCTCTTCAATCTCGTATTAGAATGCCTAGCTACAGCAATAAGACAAGATGCAAACATAAAGGGGACCCAAATAAAGAAAGAAGAATTGAAACTCTCCCTCTTTGCAGATGACATGATCTTCTATTTAAAGAATCCCACAAACTCCACCCCCAAATTACTCCAGCTGATTTGAAACTTTGGCAAAGTAGCAGGGTATAAAATTAACCCCCCAAAACCAATGGCTTTTCTGTATGTCAACAATGAGAAAAGCATGGCTGAAATCAGGAAAGCAACTCCTTTTGTAATAGCCCTACAAAAAATAAAATACCTAGGAATTAACTTAACTGAAGAAATGAAGGACTTCTACGATGAAAACTTTAAAAGCCTGAAAAAGGAAATCAAAACTAACTTAGAAAGTGGAAAAACCTCCCATGCTTCTGGATTGGAAAGATCAACATCGTTAAAATGCAATACTTCCCAAGGCTATCTACAAATTTAATGTGATATCTATCAATATTCCAACCTCCTTCTTCAAGGAAATACAAGAGGTAATCCAAAAATTCATATGGAACAATAAAAGACCCTAAATAGAAAAAATGATCCTTAACAGAAAAAACAGTGCTGGAAGAATATCAATACTAAATTTCAAACTCTACTACAAAGCTATAGTAATCAAAACAGCTTGGTATTGGCACAAGAACAGACCTCAGGACCAATGGAATAGAATAGAAAATCCAGAAATGAGCCTACATACCTATAGCCATCTAATCTTCAATAAGGGAGCTAAAAAAATAGAATGGAAGAAAGACAGCCTCTTCAGTAAAAGGTGCTGGCAAAATTGGTTAATCATCTGTAGGAAATTAAAGCTCACTCCTTATATATCACCTTGCACCAGAATCAACTCCAGATGGATCAAAGACCTTGGAGTCAAATCAGACACCTTGAAAACATTACAGGACGGAATAGGAGGCTGAAATTTTCTTCTTTTTTTAAATATTTTTTTTGAGAATACTGTACAGAGGAGGGTTACAATCACATGAGCAAAGTAATGAGTACATTTCTTATCAAGCATTTTTACCTCTTCCTTTGTTTTTTTCCCTAAAATCTCTGCCCTTCCATCTTCATGACTACAATCCCCCCCCCCCCCCCCGGCCAACGTTGTAAAGTTCATTTTTCGACATATCATCTTGTACATCTCATTGTTGCAATGAGTCCACCTGTATCCCTATTTAAACAATTTGTTTTTTCCCTTCTACTTCCCAAATTATGCATCAAATACAGTGAAAACAGGGTTATACCATGGGGGAGGGACATACAAAGCAACAAAAAAATCACCCTATAAATAAGTTAGAAACAATAGCAAGAAAGAAAAAGCCACTTGTGTCCCTATCTTGGGGTTCATTTCTCCTAACATCATCTTATCTGACCTTTTTGCTTGTCTCAGACATATACTATTTATTGCAAATAAGGGAAACCATGGGACCTATGTTTCTTTGGGCCTGGCTTACTTCACTTACTATAATTTTTCCAAGTCTTTCCATTTCCTAACAAGTGGGGCAATGTCATTCTTTCTGATGGAGGCATAGAATTCCATTGTGTATATATACTACATTTTCTTGATCCATTCATCTACTGAGGGGCATCTGGGCTGGTTCCATATCTTAGCTATGGTAAATAATGCTGCAATAAACATAGTTGTGCTGGTAGCTTTAGTATGGTCTTGTTTGTAATCATTTGGGTAAATGCCCAAAAGTGGGATTGCTGGGTCATAGGGGAGCTCTATATGGAGTCTTTTGAGGAACCTCCATACTACTTTCCAAAGTGTTTGAACAAGTTTACACTCCCACCAACAATGCAGTAGGGTTCCCTTCTGTCCACATCCCCTCCAGCATCTGTTGCTATTAGAGTTCTTGATTATAGCCTTTCTAACTGGGCTGAGGTGGTATCTCAGTGTTGTTTTGAGTTGCATTTCTTTTATGGCTAGAGAGTTTGAGCATTTCTTCATAGAGACCCAGAAACATAACAAATCAAAGAAAGGTTGGACAAATGGATTGCAGTAAGCTGCAGAACTTCTGCATGGCAAAGGTCATAGCTAGCTAGAAAACCCACTGATTGGCAGAAGAGCTTCACTAGCTATACAACGGACAAAGGTCTCATATCTAAAATATACTTGGAACTCAAAAAATAAAATCCCCCAACAACAAATCTTCAAAGAACCAACTGCCCAATAAATAAGTGGGCTAACAACTTAAAGAGAAACTTCTCTGAAGAAGAAATAAGAATGACCAATAGACACATGAAGAAATGCTCAACATCTTTAGCCATAAAAAAATGCAAATCAAAACAGCATTGAGATTCTACCTCACCCCAGTTAGAATGGCTATAATCCAGATCTCTAATAACAACAGATGCTGGAGAGGATGTGGACAGAAGGGAACCCTTACTGCATTGTTGATGGGAGTGTAAACTTGTTCAACCACTTTGGAAAATAGTATGGTGGTTCCTCAGAAGACTCCACATAGAGCTCCCCTATGACCCAGCAATCCCACTTTTGGGCATTTACCCAAATTAACACAAATAAGCTGCTAGCACAACTATGTTTATTGTAGCATTATTTTCTATAGCTAAGATATGGAACCAACCCAGATGCCCCTCAAGAAAATGTGGTATATATACTCAATGGAATTCTATGCCTCCATCAGAAAGAATGACATTGCCCCATTTGTTAGAAAATGAAAAGACCTGGAAAAAATTATATTAAGTTAAGTAAGCCAGGCCCAAAGAAACATAGGTCCCATGGTTTCCTTTATTTGCAATAACTAGTACAAGTAGAAAAGGTCAAAAGTAATGACCAGATAAGATGATGTTAAGGGAAATGAACCCCAAGATAGGGACACAAGTGGTTTTTTCTTTCTTATTATTGTTTCTAACACATTTATAAGGTACTATGTGATTTTTTTGTATGTCCCTCCCCCACAGTATAACCCCTGTTTTCACTGTATTTGATGTCAGTATAATTTGGGGAGGGGAAGGGAAAAAACAAAATGTTTAAATAGGGATACAGGTGGACCCATTGTAACAATGAGATATACAAGACACCATGTTGAAAAACAAACTTTACAATTAGGTGGGAGTGGGGGGGGGGGGCAGCGGCGGGATATAGTTGTGAAGGTGGGAGAGAAGGTATGATAGGGGATAAACAAAGGAGGAGGCAACAATGGTTGATAAGAAATGTACTCATTACTTTGTTTATGTAACTATAACCCCTCTGTACAGTATTTTCACAATAAAAAACTTATTTTACAAAATCCAGACCATTTAAAAATAAGTTCTACCTTTTTACCTTTTCATTGTACACTGGGCCCTACAAATCATAGTCTTGAGGCTAGTGCTATCTGGGCTGGCTGTTATGGGTGTGAAGTAGAACATGAACCCTATATCTCCCCTCAGGTCTGTTTCTTGTCATTTAACTCCCGAGCAAGGTTGATCAGATGTCCTAGGAACTTCTAGGAGTTGTGATTATGGGATTATCTGGGGCCCAGTTCCCAGAGAACATCCTGGCAAGATTGCTTAGACCAGAGACTGAAGTATGTCTTTTAATGGATCACGTTAGCCTAGGTTGCTGGAATGGTGCTCACATAATAACTGGATGATTAAAATCACTTAAGTAGTTAGAAGCTCCACACATCCAAAGGATGGCTTTGCTTCAGTCAGAGCCTAACCCACCATCCTGCTTTAATTTTCTATCCTCCTTCCTGCATTCCCACCTCAAAATCCTACTCTGAGTTCTTGTCTTGGCATGAGCTGTCTGGATTTTTGGCACAATTTAAAAGTTCTGGAGAGTATTAGGTCTGTTATTAGAAAGGTGGCAATGTTGGCAACAACAAGATCCCAGAAGGTAGCCAAGGCCTCAATGGCAGGTACTGTCCAAGAAAAGAGAGTCCTGGGGGAGCTTTGCATTTCCCAAGGCTTGGAGAACATGGACACAGACCCTGCCTCTGAGTTAGAACTTATTTATAAACTCCTTGTTAATTTCCCAACATTATCCTCAGGAGCTGAAATGTCCACAATTCCTGGTATGACTGGAAAAAGTCATAGCATATGGCAAGAGTGTTGAATTTTAGGAAGCTTAAAATTTTCCTTTTCTGAGAGGCTTCTCAGCTAAGAAATCTCCTTTTCCTTCATTTATTCTTGCCAGTTGGGGATCAGCTCAGCTCAGCTCTTCTTATGAAGTTTTGGACTGTGGGTTTGGAAGTGCCAGCTGCCTCAGGGGCTTTGAACTGGGCACATACGTGGTGGTGATGGGATAGTGGGGGCACAGTCAGCCTGGAGAGGGTGCTAATGCCTGGAGCTCCAGTTTTCATTCCTGACCTATGTCTGGCATCTAAGTCCTGCTGTACTAATTCGAGCCTCCTGATCCTGGGTTTTACTGTTATCTGCTATTTCCCTGACTTTGGTTCCTTGCCATTCCCAGAAGGAGAAATGTAGTCAAACAGTATTTCCACATCAAAGAGATGAGGATGGCATCCCAGAGATTGTCCACTGCATGCACTACAACAAGTGATTAGGTAGGATATGAAACTTACAAGGTCAAGCATGTTTCTGAGAAATTATTCATGCATGTATCTACAATATATTCATTAAATCCTACCTGCTTTCCTTGTAATATCACAGGAGCTAGAAAAAGAAATAATCTTTCTTATTCTTATAGAGGGTTCACAAAATAATGAGAATAAAATTCTGAGTCATTCAGAGAAGTCTAACTTAGAGCTGTATGTCACAGCACTGTAGAAACATAAAGGAAGAAGGGAAACAATTTATTCTCCTTGGAAGTGGCAAGAGGAGCTATGAAAGTCTTGGCCCAGGAAGTGTTACAGAGTTGTGCCTAAAAGGAGTAGTGACAGAGGCAACTGGTATTCACAAATTATGACTTGCTCTCTGACAGTTCCCAGCCTCCTTTGCATTAGATGGCAGCCATGTGACAAGCTTTGGCCAATGGGTTTTGAAGGGAAGTAACAAGCTTCCAGATAAAAGTAGTTAAAAGCCATGCCCCTCATCTATTTGTTGTTTGTCCCTTGGCAGAGTCTAGAATCTGTGTGTTGACATTATGGAACCTTAGGACTGAATGCTGGGCTGGGCACGGGTGACTCACACCTGTAATCCTAGCTACTCAGGAGTCTGAGATCTGAGGATCATGTTTGAAGCTAGCCTGGGCTGAAAAGTCCCTGTGAGACTCTTACCTCCAATTAACCACCAGAAAATCTGAAGTGAACCTGTGGCTCAACATGGTAGAGCATTAGCTTTGAGCAAAAGAGCTCAGGGATAGCGTCCAGGCCCTAAGTTCAAACCCCATAACTGACTGAAAAAAAAAAAGAAAGATTGAATATTTGAGTCACTGTGTGGAAGACAATCACCCAGAAAAGACACTCAACTTACATTGATTGTCGCATGAGTGAACAGGGTGAGAAATCTCTGTTAAGATACTAGTTTTTTTTTTTTTTGCTTTAAAGTTACTAAGATTCAGGTTTACTTGTTATTATAGGTTAGTTAATCCTATTTGAGTAATTGAAAAGAGGTTTCCCAAGAATACACTATGAATTTTAAAATGAAGGAAAAGCAAGCGGATGAAAATTCATGGAAATGTTTTCCAAAGGGAAGGAAGCCAGTTTATTTTCCCATCGATTACTTTCCATTGTTGGCTAAGGGCTGCTCCTACACAAAATAACTCTGAACTCTTATAATATTTCATGAGCAGGCAGAGCATGCGCCTATGAGATAGATAGCTCACAGGCAGAGAGATGCAGGTTCTTTTTGTAGAATGATTAAGGATTATGTGCAGATGGTGACTTCCAAGATGTAGGTGGAACACTGAGGACATTCTACAGGCAGAAGACTGTTTCCTTGCCATTTAGCGATTCCTGGAATGACTATCTTGTACCAACTCATTTAATTCTGTCTTCAGAGTATAGATTTCTTAATTCCCCTTGGTGTTTGACTTTGTGGCTAATCAATCATTCTTGGTAATAGGAAGAAAGTCCCATTTACTGTCCCATTGCACTTTTCATAAATATGGAAGTCCAGAGTATCAATGTCTTGCTTTGGAATAGGAGAGCCAGAACTAAACTAGTAGTTTAGCCCAGTGCTGTTGTATCATGCCTGTAATCCTACCTACTCAGGAGGCTGAGATCCAAGGATCCCTTTCAAAGCCAGCCCAGGCACAAAGGTCGATGACACTCTTATCTCTAACAAACCACTCAGAAAACCGGAAGTGGTGCTGTGGCTCAAGTGGTAGAGTGCTAGCCTTGAGCTGAAGAGGTGAAGGACAGTGCCTAGGCCCAGAGTTCAAGCCCCATGACCGACAAAACAAACAAGCAAACAAACAACAATAACAACAACCCCCCCCCAAAAAAAACTAGTGGTTTAGAAGCCCAGTAGTTTTTTTCTCTCTCTCTCTCATTGCTTGGTATTTGTTTTAGTTTTGCTGCCATTATTTGTTCTTTTTTTCCTTTTTGTTTTTTATCTTAGCACCTCAGTGACCAGATTAGTTCATTTCTTTAAAGAGACTTAATGAAATACAGTACAGTGGGTATATCCTTAAGGTAAGAGTTGCTGTGTTTTGGTTAAATCTTTGCATGCCCTCATCCCAGCCTATTGCCACTTAGTAGCTAAACAACTTTGAGAAAGTAGCCCATGCTTTTATTTAATAATTTATTTTATTTTATTTTATTATAAAGATGCTGTACAGAAGGGTTACAGGTACATTTCTGGTTGAACTTTGTTAACCACTCCATTGTTGTTCTCCCAATATCCCTTCCCTTCCCCCACTCCTCCCCTCTCCCCAACCCCACTCCCAGGTCGTAAAGTTCATTTCTGACATAGTATTTTATGAGTATCATTGTTGCAATGGGTCATCCTTTGTATTTTTTTCATTATTTTGTTATTTCCCTTCCCTTCCCCAAATCAGATAAATGTATATACAAGATGGAGGTTCCAGAATCAAAGACAGAGATAAACCATTGGAAAAAGAAAAATGAAATAAAATAAGAAGAAAGAACTAGATATAGTACATTGACAACATCAAAGTTGACATCTGGAAAAAGACCTGTTGTTTCCATGTCTTGGAGTTCATTTCAATTACCATCATTTTGTGTTGTCATATGTATATAGCTCCTGAGCTATTATGATTCTCTGCCAGGAATATCCTAGGCATATACTAATTATTACAATGAGGGAAACCATAGAGTCTATGTTTCTTTGGGTCTGGCTTACTTCACTTAATATGTTTTTTTTAAGTTTTTCTATTTCCTTATGAAAGGGGTGATGTCATTCTTTCTGATAGAAGCATAAAATTCCATATATATATATACATATATATATGTATTTATCACGTTTTCTTGATCCATTCATCTATTGAGGGCATCTGGGTTGGTTCTATTCTTAGCTATGGTAAATAATGCTGCAGTGAACATAGTTGTGTTGGTAGCTTTAGTGTGACCTAGCTTGAGATCATTTGGATAAATGCCCAGGAGTGGAATTACTGGATTACAGGGGAGTTCTATGTTTAGTCCTTTGAGGAACGTCCATAGTGCCTTCCAGAGTGGTTGAACCAGCTTACATTCCTACCAACAATGTAGTACTGTTCCCTTTTGGCCACATCCCTGCCAGCACCTGTTATTACTTGTTTTGTTGATAATGACCATTCTACCTGGAGTGAGGGGGTATCTCAATGTGGTTTTGATTTGCATTTCTTTTATGGCCAGTGATGTTGAGCAATTCTTCATGTGTTTATTGGCCATTTTTATTTCCTCTCCAGAGCAGTCTCTTTTTAATTCTTTAACCCACTGATTAATGGGCTGGTTGTGTCTTTGGGGATTTTTTTGTTGGGGGGGTAATTTTTGAGCTCTAGGTATATTTTTGATATGAGTCCCTTGTCTGTTGTATAGCTAGTGAAGATCTTCTCTCAGTCTGTGGGTTTTCTATTTATCTTGCTAGCTATGTCCTTTGCCATGCAGAAGCTCTGCAGCTTAATATGATCCCATTTATCCAGCCTTTCTTTGATTTGTTGTGTCTCTGGACCTTTAGTTAGGAAAGTTCAACCTGTGCCAAGGAGCCCTAGTATATCTCTTATCCCTTCCTGTAATATTTTCAGGGTCTTTCCTTTTACCTCGAGGTCTTTGATCCATTTGGTGTTGATGCTGATGCAGGGTGATATATAAGGATTTAACTTTAATTTTCTACATGTGATTAGTCAATTCTGCCAGTGCCATTTGTTGAAGAGGCTCTCTTTCTTCCATCTGATAATTTTGGCTTCTTTATCAAAGATTAGGTGGCCATAGGTCTGTGGGGTCATGTTTGGGTCTTCGATTCTATTCCATTGGTCTTCATGTCTGATCTGGTGTCAGTACCATGCTGTTTTTTATAACTACAGATTTTTAATAGAGTTTGACGTTTGGTATTGATATTCCTCCAGCACTGTTTTTCCTGCTAAAGATTGTTTTTGCTATTCTAACACCCATGCACTTAACCCTCCACTTCCCAATCTGAAAATGGCATAAGGATGGGCAAACTTTCTGCCACTGAGCCACATCCCCAGTACAAAAAAGGATGGCATAAAGCAGCATCATAAAGAACAAGTGAGATGTGGCGTGGAACACACTTGGCACAGCACTGGCTTTATGACAGCACTCAGTAAGTGCTGATAACTGGCATAATGTAACTTTTAGGATAAGGCCCAATAATATTGTAATTAAAGTCCTCAATAGAGTCTTTCTAGTCACAAGTCTATCTTTCTTTCTTTGTACTTACTAGGGATCCAACTCTAATTTCTGTCCACTGAGAGAATAGCCCACTCTCTGCCTGTTTGCTTCCATCAAATTTAAGCTTCTAGCACCCAGATTTCTCTTTTTAACAAGAGATACTTTTCATCCTCTCAAACCCATAGTATCAGCTTAATAGTTTCTTCTAATAAAAAGTATAAATAAATTAATTTCAGGTTAGCTAAGGTGTATTTTCTTTTGTTTGCTTGTGCTGGGGCCTGGACTCAAGACCTGAGTACTAGCACTTAGCTTTTTCACTCAAGGTTGGTACTTGAGCCACAACTCCATTTCTGGCTTTATGCTGGTTAATAGGAGATAAGATTCTCATGAAGTTTCCTGCCTGAGCTGGCTTGAAACTGTCATCCTCAGACCTCAATCTCCTGAGTGGCTAGGATTACAGACAGGGATTAGACATTGGTTCCAGGCGGTTTCGCGCATTTTAAGTGAAATGTTTTGGAGGTGACAGGTTCTACGTCTTCGCAGTTTACACTATAAATTATAAGGGAACTCAATTGAGACCAATTTATATCAGGATAAATAGATTAGTGAGGCTAAATTCTCACATTGCATTCAAACTAATTTGCTGGAATTTGGGGTCTTACAAAGAGATGACAATGGGAAAGAATACCCTCAAACAGCATGGCCAACTTATCCTTGGGCAAAATAAGAAACAGCATCTACTCCAGGCAGATTTGGGCTGATCCAAATGAAAGTTTGCAGTAGTTTTGGGAAAGTTGAGGTCACTTAGTTTTTAGCTTGTGATATACAAGTTGTATAGCTTAGCAGAGATAAATATATTTTGGTAATTATAAAGGTTCTACATCAGAGTACTGATGAAGATGTACCTCTGGTGATTTGTGATTCCATCACCAGCCCCTCAAGCTGTTTCCAGCTTCTTATTTATAGCTCTCTCAGGCTGTATATCTTACAAATACAAAACGAATGAAGTAGTGCAAATGAAAAAGCAGCTTTCCTTATGGCCGATTTACATCTCCTGGATTGTCACTGGGGTAAATAAAATTACAGACACCTGGTCTTTAGGGGGCTGGATTACTCCATACTGTTGACAAAGTATATCAGTGGACAGAGAAAGCTATGGGGAGGGTGTTTTGAGAGAAACACTTGGGGGTTTCCAGCCCATGAAGTGAGAAAAATGGCTGTAGGTTTGGACTATCTTTAACTTCATAGTACAGAGTAATTTTGACATGGGCCACCGATATATTCTGAGGCCTTTATGAGTTTTCTTCATATGAAATACCTAAGGGCCAAATGGAATTAGTGATCTGAAGCCTTTACATTGTCCAGATTAATATCATCAACAATAAGGAAAAATGTAATAGGTAAAATGCATGTCCCATCTCTTGATTTTTGGGCTGGGCCATGTGACTTTGTTTTGACTAATGACATGAAAATAGAAATGACATTATATTCACCTTGAGCCTAGGAATGAGAAGGCTTTATGACTGTTCAGTTGTTCTTATATGCTTATCTTATAACTACAAGAAAAGGACCTGGGAATCTCACTCAGCCTGGGGAGGAAAAATTGGTCCTCCATCTTGACTTTGTATAGAGTAAATCATCACAGTTCCATGGTGAAGCATGGGGATTGTCTGATGAAGAACACAAAGTCTTACCAGTGTGTGTGAGACAAATGTTTGTAATATGTTGAATTTGCCTTTGCTGTCTAAAAATAAATGGATGAAGAAAGTGGGCAAAGGTGATGTTTTCATTCTTCTCAAAGACTTTTCTTCTTATTGGAGAAAGAGAGACTTAGTGAGGTCTTTAAAAACATCTTTTGGGAAAATGACATTTTGTTTTATTTCAAGAGCACATATCAGCATGTATTTGTCTATAGTCATCAATTTATATGGCTTATCTGCTTCTAATTGGCTTGAAAAAAACTGAGGTGGACTAATTCAGGCCAGACCAAAAGATAGAATTCCTCATGTATATCTATAGTCACTGATACACTGGTTTAAGAAGTCATAATTTAATCATTTTTGTCTTTCCTCTTTCTAAAATATTACATTGTTCAGTAGTGTTAGTAAGGATTTCTACTGACTTCCTTATTTGGGGAATCTCTTTTGTTATAATCCAGGTAAAGATTTATAAAATAGAATTACCTCACTTTATACCTCATAGATTAATTTGTATAGCATAGTTTCTTTTGAATTGCTATATATTTGAATTAAATTAAGAGGTCAGAATTAATTTTCCTTTTTTCTTTTTCCTTTTATTGGTCATTGCAGATTCTTCCTTCTAATGAAAAGAATATCACTTTTTAAAACCCACTCTTCTTAATTATATTCAGTTGTATAGAGGAAACATAATCTACTTTTTGTTTTTGTCTTTATTTGTAAAATTATATCACTTCTATGACAAATATGTAATCTTATTGGTAACATATAAATAGGGTATAACCTCCCTATGATTGCTTTGATCCTGTTACATAGGATTTAATTCTAGAACTCTCCATTGTGGCATCTCTTTGTTATTAGCCATTTTAGGGAAGCAATAAAATACCTTTTAGATAAACAAGATCTTTTTTTTTTGTTGGTCCTGGAGCTTGAACTCAGGGCCTGGGTGCTGTCCCTGAGCCTCTTTGTGCTCAAGGCTAATGCTCTACCATTTGAGCCACAGCACCACTTCCACCTTTTTCTGAGTATTTTACTGGAGTTAAGAACCTCACAGACTTTCCTACCAGGCCTGGCTTCTAACCGTGATCCTCAGATCTCAGCTTCCTAAGTAGCTAGGATTACAGGCGTAAGCTACCAGCACCACTGGCACCCAGGTAGTGCATTTATTTTAAAGAAATTTATAGAATTTTTTGGAATGCATATTTTTATAATAGTTGGTAGTATATACTTATTGGGATTTATAATCGGGAATAGAACATGTTCATCAGAAATGTCTATCTCTCTCACACACACATGCATGTTTCTCTCTTAGAGATTTTGATTGAGTGGTTCTGAATGGGGCCCCAGTCCCTAAATTTTTGTTAAAGCCTCCCCCGGGCTTTCCTATTGTACACTCTTTTGAGGAGTACTGGTTTAGAATGTTCTGTTTGGAAGTAATTTCTTGTGTGAGAAATCTGCCTTATTCCATGGCTGCTGACAGGACAAAGGCAAAGAGAGATGAAAGGATTTTTGTAAAAACCACGGCAAGCCTTTGAGGGTGTCAGACATGAGGATTATGTCCCTTTAGACACTCCCTTTTCAACCCAAGCAAATGACTGATAGAGTGTCACAATTCAGAGAGCTCTAGTTGTGGTTAACTTATATTCAGTTAACCACAACTAGAGCTAACACAGAAAAGTGTTAGTGCACACATTACCATGTGGTTACTAGCTTGCAGAGAGAGAAAGAGAGAGAGAGAGAGAGAGAGAGAGAGAGAGAGAGAGAGAGAGAGAGAGAGAGAGAGAAGATACCTTGAGCAATCTGGTATAAATTCTTATTATTTTCTCATCCAATACAATTTTATACTTGTTTTGGGTTCAATAGACCAGCTTCCTTGAACTGAATGTTTTGGTATGAATCTTTACAACTTGTCCAAATTTCTGCCTCCCTTTCTTCCCTCTACTAGTTCACAACTCCATCTTCTTTACCACAGGATAAAAACACAATGGAAAGGAATGGATATAGCAAAGCAGTGCATTTCAGAGGTTGGAATTTTGGCTAAATTGGATCATTTCTTCACATACTTAGCCTGTAAGAACAGGATATAAAAGTCAAAACTGGTCTTTATTGTGTGGGTTCTGTTTTCGTGGTAGTTGAGAATGCAATCATGACAGATGGAACTCTATGTCTAGAGATGTCTTTAGTGGTGGTGAAACATAGCTTTATGAGTAAAGAGAAGCAATAGCGTTTCCCAGAACTTTCATGCCTTGTCATGCTGAGCAATTTACTCTTAACCACATGTGGCAAAAGAAAGAGTGTTTCAATAGG
Organism: Dipodomys spectabilis; assembly: GCF_019054845.1. Classification (NCBI taxonomy): domain Eukaryota; kingdom Metazoa; phylum Chordata; class Mammalia; order Rodentia; family Heteromyidae; genus Dipodomys; species Dipodomys spectabilis. The sequence goes on from NW_024870731.1 coordinate 11,999,978, forward strand.
ATTTAAGCATGACCTCCCTTCCTTCAATTGCACAAATGAGAAACAGATGTCTATATTCTCTGGGTAATATTTAGACCTTAGTGTTGTTGCCATACATTGGGTCACTTAATTGATGCTGACAGTAGCACTACTATTAGCAATAATCACAGTAAAGTTTTATTGAGTGTTTACCATGTACCAGCCAGTCATGTTTTATGTGAGTTACTTTATGCAACCCTCACAAACCCCTATATAGAAGAGTAGTGAGTGCTCTTTGTTTCAGCCTATCTAGATTGTTTCACTCTCTCTTCCTGTTAATAATAGAATCCAGATTTTAATTTCTTCCCCCTGGATATCTCATGTGCTAAAGAGAAAATAGTTTTTCATTCCCATCTTTAGGATAGACACCGATAGATTAAAAACAATCAGGAAATCTCATTTTCTTGGCAGCAATGATTAGTTCAGGGATGATCATGCGAAACAGTTTGTACCAATTAGATTTCAGGAGAAAATTTCTGAAGGATTCTTGGTATTCTATAGAAATATCTAAAGACACCATATTCATATTGATGAATAAAAATTGTGGAAGATTTGGAGATCAGCCCTGGGTAAAAGTAGTACCAAAGAAGTTGGCAAAGAAAAAGAGATTGGAACTTTGTGATTTCACTTAGCAGTTAGATTAAGCCTCAAATAAAACCTAAGCTAATTTTTTAGGCCCTTCATCCAACAGCTCCATTTTATCCTTTAAACAGAATTGAGCTTTCTGATCCTGATAACCAAAGGATTCCTAACAGGCTCCCAGAGTACAATTTTTTATTTTACTGGTAAAGAAAAGGATTGAGATAGTTTGAGTTGTTTCCCAGTTTAATTGAAAAAGTAAATGGGATACTAGGGATTTGAATTCAGGTGGCCTGATTACAAAATCCAGGTGGTTTGATTAAAAAAAAATCTATGAATATAATTTATACCATATTTTATTGATTTTTTCAGTATCCTTTTTTCAGTATCAGCTTTGAACTCAGGGTCTCACAGTTGTTATGCAGGTGCTCTACAACTTGAGACACCTCCTTAGCTCAAAATAATGTTATTTATTATTAAGGATAGAGTTATAGAAAATAACATTTCTTTGTTTCTTACTCCTGAGGGGATGTGAATTTAATTTCTGAACTCTGTAAGAATTTCATCTGAAATCTTGGGCGTTGTACCCTTTGTTTACTGTAAGTTTCAATGTTTGGATTCTAGAGTGGCTATGGGAGCCAAAGCTGCTTATTAAATAAGTCACTATAAACTATTTTATTGCATGTAATTTTTAGTAGTAAGTTTTTGGAAAAGGATTGAAGTACATGATCAAATCTGACAATGTTTCTGAATCACCTGTAAGCTTATTAAAAATACATTCTTCCATGGTGAGCTCCTCTGGAAGTGATAATGTACAACTAGATTTGACTACCTCAGATATAAGTTTGTAGCTGACTATATAAAGGAAAGCATCATGTAGTTACTCAGAGACCCATTACACAAAAATCAAGTGATTGATAGCAAAGTCCCGGGATAGCAAACAATTCCTATGACACAAGACTTACAAACCATGGTACCAGTAGCACATTAGACTAGTGATTCTTCTTCCTCTTCTCCCCTACTGACGTTGGAGGGGAAAAGAAAGTCTTGCAAATCTTAGTCTGCTTTCTTCAGTAGTATATTAACGTCTTAGTTGTCAATCAAAAATTAGTCTTGAAAAAGTCTAAGTCCATATGGAAGACAATTCCAGGCACATAAACTTTACCTAAAAATTTGTCGCCTCATTAGAGCCATAGACAAGCCCTCAGTAGTGTTGTCAAATGTTAGTGAACATTGCAATTACCTGAGAAATATTTTAAAATAGCACACTCTGTCCAAATCCTACCTCTCTTGAACAAGGGCCTGGGACTCAGTATTTTGCTCTCTCTTCTTTTTGATGATTCTATAATGTAGAACTGATTTGGGATTCTTCACAAATTACATTGTAATCATGTTTATGATCTCTCAGTCTAAAAGAGTCTCAAAACTGGATACTTGGACAAAATTATTCTACCCAAGGTCAGTGATCTAAAGTGGTAAGAAATCATATCAGTTAGATAACCGTGTTGAAGTGGTCTTGTAAATAGTGCTCCCAATTTGTTTGATTTTTAGTTACAGAAATCAGTATGTGATTTTAAAAATAATTTTTTAAAAATAATTCTTCAATCAATAGTTCCTTTTCATTTTTAATTTTTTTTGGCCATCCCTGGGGCTTAAACTCAGGAACTAGGCACTGTCCCTAAGATTTTTTTACTCATGGCTACCGCTCTACCATTCAAGCCACAGCTCCACTTCTTGCTTTTCAATGGTTAACTGGAGATAAGAGTCTCATGGACTTTCTGGCCTGGGCTGACTTTCAACTGCAATCTTCATATCTCAGCCTCCTGAGTAGTTAGGATTACAGGTGTGAGCCACCAGGCCTGGCAATAGTTCCTTAAAAATGTTAAAAGTAATAAGTTGGTGAAGAGTGGTATGTATCTTCTATAATTTAGTGATGCATATTATGAATGCTTGACTGCTCAGACCACACCATTGCCTGTGATTTGAACACCTGGGAGCAGTTTACCTCAATTGAAAAAAAATTACTACCTAGATGAAAGGATTATTTTGCAGTGTTCACCTCACCACATCCTCTCAAGGTGACAGTAAACCCGGTGGTCTCTACCTAGCAATTGCACACCAAAGAGATTTTCATTTTCTCTTAATAGAGTGAAGAGAAGCAGCATTCTTAGTAGTGATGGCATTTTAGTAATTTTCAGCTGACAACAATAGATTTCTCATAAAATCCGGTGCAAATTGCCAGAATGTTACTTATTCCATCAGTAAGAATGAGCATAAGTAATAATACTGATGTAAATAATCATTCTCTAAACTCTTTACTGCTAAGGAGTTCAACATGAGGTCATGCATTCTGAACATCTGGTTGAATGACTGAATTGTGAATTTTCAAGGTCTTGTGAAGAAGCGTGAGAGCTGCCTGCTATCTTTAGGATTTCTGTCTTTCTGTGAAAACACCCCCAAGTAGTCAGGTTGGGTAAATAAGAAATTGATCCACCAGTGCTAAAGATGATCAGAAAACTCTTTTCTTCACCCTGCTTAGGTAAGCTAACGTGGAGAGAACTCTCTTTGTTGTTAGGGTACTTGGTAGACTGAAAAAATGGCCACAAATTCCTCCCCTTTAGGTACTCATAATGTTTTGCAATAGAACTGTCACTTCCCTTACACGATTTCAACCTTCCCATCCCTCAAGTTGGTTCTTGGCCATGCTTCTTGCTTTCATTGATGGGACATTAGTAAATATGATGTTAGAAAGACATAAAGCATGTTAGTGCATTGGATTTTACCCTTCTTGCTACCCTTCAGGGCTTCTTAACCTTCACCACATGAAAAAGCTAGTCCAGCTTAGTAGAAGTTGAGAGAATACATGCCCACAGCTACCATTGGTAAGTCATCACTTCCATACCTCAAAACATGGAGTCAGGCTATTCTAGTCCAACTAGCTCCCTGTCAACACTTATGACTTATGAACAGATTTATGAACAATGATGAAATGGGTCTTGATTTAAGCTGATATATCCTGAAATGCAGTGTAGTATTTTATAATGTGGAAGCTCACTACTATGCAGCACCTTCTTTAAGCACCTTCTATTTTCACTTTTTGAGATGTGTCAGTTTCTCCCCTTAGGTAAGACAATTTGAAAGAAAAAAACCTTCTTGCTCATGGTAGCAGATGCATCCTACTGATATCAGATTCATTTGAACTAGCCTGCCTGCTCCCTAACGGCCAGCTCACTTGCTCTGTCTCAGCTGCTGCCACAGCACCACAGTCCCTATGGTCCTGTTGCCACAGGAGAGAGCCTACTTTCTCCCACCATTCCTGGGTGTGAAGATGTTGCAGAAGGGCCCAGATGTTGAGTCCAGAGTATCAGAGCCTCAACTCCCTGTGGGGCAAACTTTCAAAAACAGAGATGGTAGAGAGGTGAGAAGGCAGGTTTTCTTTTTCTCCTTTCTTGTATGGGTTTCCTGGGAGTATTTCCCTATGGATCTTTTCTGGATATGGTCCTCATCTTCAAGGCATTTCTTCAACCTCCACATGGTCATGGATCTCTTCCACAGTTGGAAGTAATACCTGAGATTCCCTTTGACTTCCTTGACCCCTATCCTTTCCCCTCACTTTCCCTACTTTGGCTTTTTTTTTTTTTGTCAGTCATGGGGCTTGAAGTCTGGATCTGGGTCTACATGGTGGTTAATTGGAGAGAAGAGTCTCATGGACTTTCTTGCTCAGGTTGGCTTCAGATCTCAGCTTCCTGAGTAGCTAAGATTACAGGCGTGAGCCACTAGGCCCCAGGATCACTTTCCCTACCTTGGCACTGTTATTTGCCAAATGAAAAATCAGCACTGATTTTTCAGGAACCCAAGACTTAGTATTCTTAGAATGTCTAAGATTTGCTAGCTTTTAGAATAATACCTCTAGCTCAGTATTCACTGGTTGCAATCTCTTGGATCTTCTTAGAAACACTGCAGGGAGAATTAGACTTACAGAACTCAAGCCTGGGCTCCACCATAGGGGGAAAAGGCTTAGTTACAATGTTGCTCGCTGAGGACAGTACATATTGATTAATTAAGTACATATTGATTAATTAATCATCAACGAATTGATTTGTTTTTGTTGGAATGACTTAGAGATGTGGTTCAAAATTTTAAATGACTGAAAAGATCCAGTAGAAGCCCCACTTTCAGTCCCTAGCCTCCATCCTCCCGGCCATTTTCCAGAAGACAACCCTTTTACCAATTTTCTTTTTCATTTGAGATGTTCTATATATACATATGTTGAATGCATCTCCTTTTATTTTATGTTGTATTGTTAATAGTTATATACTCTTTCTCGCTTGATTTTCATACTTAAGCATGTATCCTAGAGGCCCTTTAAATCACTTTGCAGGCAACTACCTTGCTTTTAAAAAATTTATTTGTGAACATTTTTCTACTACATGATGATAGCTTGGTTCCCTAGTAATGATTATTTTGCTGGTTTCCAGAGGGTTTGTGCACATGTGCACACACACACACACACACACACACACACACACACATATGTGTGTATGTATGTGTGTGTGTGTAAGTATGAGGGGTTGAACTTGGGGACCTAATCACTTTCCCTTTGCTTTTTCACTCAAAGCTGGCACTCTACCACTTGAATTACATCTCTACTTCTAGATTTTTATTGGTTAATTGGATATAAGTGTCATGAAATTTCCTGCCTAGGTTGGCTTCTAACCTGGATCCTCAGATCTTAGCCTCCTGAGGAGATAGAATCACATGCAGGAGCCAGTGGTGCCCAGCATATTTCCAGTTTTGATGTCACCAAAGTCATCATTATACACAGCTCTGAGCATATTTATGGTTATATATGTATGATAATTCCTTAGAAGCAGAATTACTGAGTTGAAGGAGAACAAGTCCCTTTTATAGTTTAATAGTTTGATATTGGCCCACTGACATTTTTTCTTAATATATTTAAGTTCTTGGCTTTCAGTTTCTTATTTTCATTGCATTCTGCAATGAAATGCATTCTGCATCAGGGAAGGTGGGTACATTCTGCATCTAAGAAGGTGGAGTTTAGCAGCAGCCTGTGGGGGCCATGGGAGCTGACTCATCAAACAGAAGAGTTAGGTCGGGGTTGGGGAGGTAGGGGTTTGGAGGGAAGCAGGGGGGGAACTGATTTGGAACACAGAAAGGATTGGAGGTGTGCCAAAAGCAACACCCTTTCATCATTTGGGGGAAGCAAATTCTAGGAGGCATCATAAGCATTGCACTGATCAAAAAGGAAGAGGAGAAGAACAAAATCTGCCCTAGGTAAAGCCAGTCCCAGGCAGAAAAGGGACTAATTAGGAGAGTAAAGAGACAAAGGCTCAGCTCTCACATATAGCATAGACCTTTAATTACTTTAAATAGGTTAAAGATTCATTACAAATTATGAGTTTTCTCCCTGGACATTCTCTGATGGCAGCAAATGCATTTTTTTTTCTCCTCTAAGTTGGACACAATCAGAACAGCTACCGTGGCCCTTACAATGTCTCTTCTGAACTTCCTTCCTCTAACGGTAGCGTTGCCCAGCTGGTCCTTTTTGATTCTTTGGGTTCTGCTTCTGCTGGGTGCACAACTATATATGTGTGATGGGAGTTTCCACCTCTGCCTGCCTCTGCCCTCTGGGAGGCAGACGGGAAGGCGGCAGGGAGAAGCTACAGCACCTGGCCTCTATGGACAGGACTCTAAGGAGCCTAAGCATGAGAGGTCATCTGCCCGCAGGTGTTATCTGGCCTGTAAGCTTGCTGAACCAGGTCCAGTTCTCCTCCACGCTCCCAACTGTTGAGAAGATCTTGCTCTCATTTGAGGTCATGTCTAGTGATACGCCATTTCAGCACAGGAGTTTCTTCAGTGGAGACCAGATGCCTCTGCTTAAAACAAGGATGTAGAAAGATTGAGGCTGAGGTAATCAGGACACCTGTGTTGAACGTAAAACCTATTATGCCTTTATTTTGTGACTGTTTTTTTTTATCTAGGGGAAAGAATAAATGAAAATGAACATTATATACGAATTACGTATTTTGTGAAGATCCCGTACAGAGGGGTTACAGTTACATGAGCAAGGTAATGAGCACATTTCTTATCAAGCATTGTTGCCTCCTCCTTTGTTTTTCCCCTACCATCCCCTCCCTCCCACCTCCACAGCTACACTCCCCCACCCAAATTGTAAAGTTCATTTTTCAACATATTGTCTTGTACATCTCATTGTTGCAATGGGTCAACCTGTATCCCTATTTAAATATTTTGTGTTTTCCCTTCCCCTCCACAAATTATACCAACATCAAATACAGTGACAACAGGGTTATATCGTGGGGGAGGAACATACAAAGCAACAAAAAAAATCACATGGTACCTTATAAATATGTTAGAAACAATAGCAAGAAAGAAAAAACCACTTGTGTCCTATCTTTGGGTTCATTTTGTTTAATTACATATTTTTATGGATAAAAACAGTAATATAACTTAGGAGTCTATAGTTCAGACTAAGTTGATCAATTGCCATTTTTAAAAGAGGACATCATTTCTACTTGTTGAAATACACAATTTGTTGCAATAGGCTCTTAGATCCTTATCATCACAATTTTTTCTCCTAGATAGGCACAGGAATAGAATCTAAGAATGGATTCTGAGATCATTCCAAAATCAGTATTGGATAGGGATTATTTCTAGGGTCATCCTGGAACATACATGAAGTGATCATTCTAGAATACATATAACAATCCCCATCTATCCAAACTTTCTATCTAGAGAAAGTGTGTTCATTTATATCAGGATACCATTAAGCTAAAAGTAATGGTCACATTTTGTATTCTTCATCTTTCAAATAGAATACAAACAATTCTAATATGGTTTGGTATAATCTGCTTAGAATAGTCAAATATAGTCCAGATTTATTCCATATTAGAAAAAAATATTTTTTAAGATTCTCCCCATTGCCATAATAACAAAGACAGCTTGGTACCGGGACAAAAAGAGTCCCGCAAACCAATGGAACAGACTAGAGGACCCAGAAATAAGGCCACACACATACAGTCAGTTCATATTTGACAAAAGGAGCCAAAGGTGTACAGTAGAAGAATCATAACCTCTTCAACTATTGGTGCTGGGAAAACTGGGCGGCCACATGCAGAAAACCGGAAGTGGACTCTAGCCTGTCACCATGCACTAACATCAATTCAAAATAGATTCAAACCTGATACTCTGAAACTACTGTAGGACAGAGTAGGAGAGACACTTGAACTTATAGGCACAGGCAGAAACTTCCTGAACAGAGTCCCAGGGTCACAACAAATTGGAGAGGGACTGGAAAAATAGGACTACCTTAAAATAAAAAGTTGCTGCACAGACAAAGAAATAGCAATCAAATTAGAAAGACAGTCAACTAATTGGGAAAAAATATTTACAAGCAAAATATCAGAGAAGGGTCTAATACCCATTATATACAGAGAACTCAAGAAACTAACCTCTCACAACTCCAACAAACCAATCATGAAATGGGCAAGGGAACTAAAGAGACTTGTCAGAAGAAGAGATAAAAATGGCAAAGAAACACATGAGGAAATGTTCATCATCCCTGGCTGTAAAGGAAATGCAAATAAAAACAACACTGAGATACCACCTTACCCTAGTCAGAATGGCCCACATCCTAAAGTCAACCAACGACAAATACTGGAGGGAATGCGGAGAAAGAGGAACCTTACTGCATTGCTGGTGGGAATGTACACTAATACAACAACTTTGGAAACAGTCTGGAGATACCTCAGAAAGCTAAATATAGACCTCCCCTATGACCCAGCCATAACACTCTTAGGCATCTACCCTGAGCAACAGGAACCAGTATACAAAGATACATGCACCTCTATGTTTATTGCAACACTGTTCACAATACCCAAGATTTGGAAACAAGCCAGATGTCCTACTACTGATGAGTGGACTCAAAATTTGTGGTTCCTATATACAATGGAATATTATGCAGCCATTAGAAAGGACAGAATAATGGCATCTGCAGGGAAATGGATGGAACTAGAGCAGATTATTTTGAGGGAAGTAAGCCAAGAACAAAGAGAAAAATGGCACATGGTCTCTCTGATATGTGGATGCTAAAGCCAAAATACAAGAAGATATGATAAAGTAACAGGACTCAAGAAACAAAGGACAGCCACCCATTTTGTCATATCATTGCTAAATGACTCCATGTTCTTGACCAGATATATGGTAGATATATGCAGGCAATGGAGGGAAGCCAGGAGGAAGAACAGAATAAGTAGGAACCGCCTACACTAAGCAAAAGGAAAGAAATGTAAACATTGCCTGATGTGGAAAAACAACTTGTATTGTCAAAGCTCATAGAATTCACAAACTGTATAGACCATGATAATGACAATTTGCCTTGTGAAGGTTAACATGTGTTTGTGACTTTAACTAAGTATCACTATTCCACAATACTGTGAAATATGTGAAATTTATGTAATCACCTAATCTCAATTAAAGAAAAAGAGCAAGAGAAGGGATGGGTTAGGAGAGATGAGTGACAATGTTGTCAGACACTTTGTACTCATATACTGTTTTGTAGAAAAGATAATAATAATAATAATGATGATGATGATGATTTTCCCTATTTAAAACTTAGATCATATGGAAGGAAGCTAAAATGCTTCCAAGAATTTGAATGTGTCTAAGGCAAAGAAATAATATAAATGTTTCATTTGTTTAATTATTGCCTAAATTAATGATCAGATTATTATTATTATTATTATTGCTCGTGGGGCTTGAATTCTGGGCTTGGGCGCGGTCCCTGCGCTCTTCAGCTCAAGGTAAGCGCTCTACTGCTTGAGCCACAGTGCCACTTCCAGTTTTCTAATGGTTAGTTGGAGATACCAGTCTCATGGACTTTCCTGCCCTGGCTGGCTTTGAACCATGATCCTCAGATCTCAGCCTCCTGAGTAGCTAGGACTACAGGCGTGAGCCACTGGTGCCCGGCCGATCAGATTGTTTACCCAGAGAAAACTCTTTTCAAGTAAACTCTTTAATTAATTTCCAATGTAAGTGGAACACATGAAGCCAGGAAATATGTCTGCTGGTGTTTGCCTTCTCTGCTCCATGTCCTCTTACCTTTTAAGTCTGCATATCACAGAAGCTAGGACTAGGCAGAGCTGGTAGACATCACTTGTACTAATATAATATCTCATTAATTAAAGGTTCCCAGTCAGTGTGCATGTAACCACATGGGATCTGCTGCTGAAGAAAAATGATGAGCTATTTTAAGTGTCAATGTTTACTGTTGATGTGTTTAAAAAGATTCAAATAAGATCTATATATTTCAAGGACACCTTCCTTGAAAACATTTAAAAAAATCTGTGAGGCTTTTGTTGGGCATCGCAAGCTAATACAATTATAAGGGCTTGATAAGCTTCTAGGAAAATATAGCTTTTAGAGTGACAAGATGGCAAACTAGGATCACTTGATGCATAGGGAGGACCTGTAAGCAGACTGTAATATGTTCATTTGTTACCAGGGATGTTTGGGTCACCTGTCTGGCTGATTGTCCTCCTAAAACTGTGAGTGAAATTGAAGGTGTTATATTCCTACACAAAGCCAACTCTGTGTGTGTGTGTGTGTGTGTGTGTGTGTGTGTGTGTGTGTGTGTGTGTGTGTGTGTGTGTGTGATTCCCCCCAAAAGCTTATGGTAGAATTAGGAATAAAGAAGATAAGGACAAAAATTTAGACTGTAGATTAGTGGAAGATCTGACAAAACTGTGAGCTCATCTCTACTCAGTGGTTCTCAATGCATGATCTCTAGACTAGCTTCAGCAGCATTGTCTGGGACTGAGTTGAGCACTCTAGAGCTGAAGCCCAGGAATCCATGTTGTCATAGCCCTCTAAGCAATTTGGATGCCTTGGTTGCATTTGAGACTCAGTGCTGAGACTAAAACCAGGTGGAGCATCTGGCCCTTTGGAGCATTTGAGGGTTGTTTTATTTTTTTCTTTTTCATTTTCTGTAGCTAGGATCACATAGTTTGAAGGCATGAGGTTTTCCTATCTCCAATTATGAATATGAGGTCACTCAGAGATCTTTAGGTACTGGAGTAGCCATCCCATAGGCATATCAGATCTGAGTTCCGATCTATTAGGGCTGCCCATGTGGTAGTATGAGAAAACTCAATTAGTACAAACAGATAAGGGCATATTAAAGTCTTGGGAGGAAGAAAGCCCTGGTTGGAGTTTCCTAATGCATACAAGTAAAGTGGTTAGCTAAAGCTTTATTGTATTATGCTGCAGGCGGGAAGAGAGTCACAAGTAATTTTGGTGTATTTAAGTGTGTGTGTTTTAATGAACTTTTCTGAATGGCTGTATGTTTTCTGCCGGTTTGTCAGACAGGCATCAATTACTCTGTCTCATCCTAAAGTATAAACAAGCCACCATTTCATTATCAGAGAACATCTACCAAGGCAGGTTCTTTCTATATGGGTTAGTCTTCCCAGTGACTCCCAGGGAAGAGCCTCACTTGGAGGTAATCTCAAATCAGCCTTCTGTTTTATTTGACCAACTGCTATTCTTATTAGATGCAGATGTCTCCAATGCTTAGCTCAGCCTAAAATTTTTTTTTCAGCTCTTTCAGACCCGACACATACTGTTTAGCTTCCTGGAATAATTAAGAAATAATATTAATCAGTGTTCATTGAATATTCATGTATTCTGTATTTCCCAGCCCCTGGGCAGGTAAATAGGGCTGTATGGCTATAATGAGATGTAAAATGAGTAGGGTAAGCAAGGGTATATCTTTTTATGCTTTTTACCTTCTCTTCCTTGGTTATTTTTGGAAAATGCATATTTGAGAAAATGGAATTGTACAGTGGAAGCCAGTTGGTTGTGGATTTGCTATCTGTAAGAGTTCCATGTAGGAGAGACATCTGATCCACTTTAGGCTGTGATATGAACAAAAATACAGCCTTCTATTGCTTTCATAAACAGACTGGCATAACTCTGAGAAGCTGGCATGGCTGAGGCAGGTAGGTGGGGTTACTATTCCCTGAGATCAGCAATATGGGATGAAGGATTCGGGTAAGTTTGGGATATATATAGGCCACCCAAATATTAGTGCTCATGTCAAAGGGTAGTTTGGATTGGGTCACAGGGACTTCATTGGAAGCCAATAGGAAAGAAACAGCAGCTTAGAACTTGTATCTGTAGAGCTGGTCCTGCAGGTGAATGGTCAGCAATTCATTTGGCGAGGCTTGTTCTAGCCTGGGATCTTTTAACCTAGAACACAGCAGCAGGATTCTCTGGGTAGTGATGATGCTTCAGATGACTTGGGCTAAATCATTGTGGTTTAGGATCATATTCTGATTTGGAGAAGGATTACAGGTATTTGCTGTCAGGGTGGACACAGAGCAAGGCTCATAGAGATTCAAGACAGAGCTAAATGGGCAGACCCCATGAAAGAAAAAATTCAGGTTAATTATAGAGTTCATAGACCAGAAGAAAAAAATGGAGAAGAATGAGGAAGCAACAGAAGATACTCAGAAGCAAAAGTGATGGTTGGTTTAGAGTTTGGATGACCAGGTAGATGGGGTTACTGTTCTCTGAAACAGGAGTATGGGATGAAGAGCTCAGATAAGTACATATATCTATATATTTAAATATATGTGTGTGTGCATGTGGTATGTGCATGTGTGTGTATCTCCCAAATATATCTCCCATATACATATACACATATCCCACACATACATATTTATCACCCAAATATCAGTGTTCATATCAAAGTGTAGTTTGGGATGGGTCATAGACTCCTCCATTGTTTAAATTAGCCTCCTAGTTATACACACTGTTTAAAAAATGATGTATATGCTATGCATATACTCCCTCATGAGAGTGCAACTGAGATTTTTGTGTGTGTATGTGGAAGAGGAGGCAAAATTCAGTATTTTATTTATTCTGCCCATTAATAACTAATACTTGAAAACATCTACAATATTGATTAAACTTAATCTAAGAGAAGAACAACTTGCATATTTTTACATGTTAATACAGAGTATTAACAAGAGAGATAGTCAATAAAATTACAGTCAAAATTATTGTGTTAAAAGCTTACAAACAAATCTGAGGTTTTCCCATACACCTGTAATCCTAGGGCTTGTGAGATTGAGGCCTGAGGATGGAAAGTTTGAGGCCAGACTGAGCTACATGGTGAAACTGGTTCAAAATAACAAAATGAAGCAAAAAAAAAAAAAGGCCAAAGAAATTCTTGGTGGTAGCATCCTCACACACAACTCCATTTTTGGCATAAAATTGTTTGGCTACAAGAAAGAACATTTGGTGATATTGCCAAAAAAATAAAGAATGTCTTTTTAAGTCTCATAGCTTCTTCCTATTTCTTCTGCCATTGATTTTTAGCATATGGCATATCTCTGAAGATATGCATGGTGTTGAATGGATTGGTACTCATTGTGTTTAGTTGATTAGCAGTGGCTTAACACTACATACCCCATTACTACAGCAAGCAAGGGAGTTGTTCAAGGTAGGTTCACCTCAATCAGAGGCCAACTGTTTAAAAGTTTAAGGAGTTTAGCCAACAATTAGGAATCAAAGCTCACATGCAATAAAGTATAAAACCAAATTGGAGTCGGTGGCTCATGCCAATAATCCTATCTACTCAGAAGACTTGAGATCTGAGGATCCTTGTTCACAGCCAGCTTGGGCAGGAAAGACCATAATACTCATCTTCAATTAACAACTCCATATGCCAGAAGTAGAGCTGTGGCTCAACTAGTAGAGTGCTAGCCTTGAGTATAGAAGCTAAGGGGCAGTGACCAGGCCCTTAGTTGAAGCCCTAGAACCAATATAAAACAAAACACCTAAATTGGGACTAAAAAATGTCAACCTATTCTTTCTGGCAATGGAGATGGTCAATTTTCTATAATTTCCATTGTCTACAGGTCAGGAACACTACTGGGGAAGGAAATAGAAGCTTTGGAATCATTAGAATGAAGATGACAAAGTAAGTCACAGTATGAAGGGAACTGTCACAAAGAAGTGTGTCAAGTGAGAATAAGAACCCATTTAGACACCTGCTAGCACAGTATCTGACAGTTATTGTGAGAAAGGATAGGAGTATTCTTCATTGAATTAGAAAAATACCTACCATGTATATGAAACTGCAGAAAAAATCCTATATAAACAAAGTCTTCTTGATCAAAAAAACATACTGAATCTGAGCACCCTACAAAGATAAAATATCAAAGCAACAAGGTATTGATCTCATGGAAGGTGTGAGCAAATAGTGGTTATCAGAATCTGGAGAGTATAGGGAGGAAGAAAGGGTAGGAATAAGTTGATCACTGAGTACTAAATTATAATAGGAATAAGAAGTCCTGCTGTATTACTGGATAGTAAGGCAATTATAATCATAATGGACTTCATATTTCAACAAGCTAGAAGAAAGTGTTTTGAATATTTATGTCACAAAGAACTGTTAAGTGTTTGAGGGGGTAGATGTATACTTGCCTTGATTTGAACATTATGCCATGTCCACATGAATTTGAAATATTTCTGCATGATTCCTCATAAATCCATACAGCTTTACATATCAATGAAACATCCAAACAAGTAAGGAGAGAAAGACAGAATGGTAGTCAGAAGACAAGGTAGGGGGAAAGTGTCAGCGAAGGGAGAGAGATCAAACTTCTATAGATAGGAGCTGCGAAGAAGGTTGTTGTAAGGAGGAGGGGACAGGGGTGTAGCCATCTTCCCCCCACAGGCCTACAGGGTAACTGAATTACAAGCCTGGGTAGCTCTTTGCCCCTGAACAAAGCAGAATTCCGTTTTCTTCGCCTGAACTCTATCACTACATCCTCAGTGAATGCATGCCAAGCATAGGGCAGTGCTCGGGCTCCACACAGATAACCTAATAACAGCTTGGCCAGAGTGACTTCTCTTCCCCAAATCCCAGAAAGAGACTTGGATGGTGAAGTAACCACTTGCCACCAAAATAGCCGTTACAGCTATCCCCCACCCAGGATCATCTTCAAGCTGCCTGCTAGCTTGGTTGATATGCCTTTTATTTAGCATTCTGTTAATTTGCTAAACACTGTTTTGGTCTATGTGACTGTCGAATATAAAATGCAGTAGGTGGTTTATAGGAAACAAGTTGCAAGAGAATGCTCAGTACTCTGAGCAGCACACACAATACCTACCCTCTGAAGGGCTGGATTTTCCCTCGGGCTAATGGGGAGCAAGCTAATCCAGGTTCCCCATCCTCTTTACGGCTCCCTTTGACCTGCTCCTCCCCTCGGCGCTGTGTGGTGGGCGTACAACTGTTGCAAGTAGGTGGCACAGCTGTTTGCTTTGACTGCTTCTGTACCTCAGGGATCCCAGCCACACAGTTAACATTGCAGAATGAAAATGGCATTTATGCTTTAATAAACTCACCCTATTTCTTTGTTAGAGGGGAAAAAAGGGAGGGGGGAAGAATCCCACCCACTATGTTTCCAGCTACATGTCACTGCTCAGAGCACACCACAGTGGCTAATGTTTTCCAAATTCTCTCTTGCATTGGAAATGGAAACCATTAGAAAAATATTGGGATGGTGTGAAGATTTCCCAAACACCTGCCTCCCACCTCTTATGCACATATGCCTGTTTTTTTTTTCCCCCAATGCATGTAGGATTCTTTTTTCCACCCTCTCATCCGGTGCATTTTCATTTACAAGTGCATGTATATTTTATAAGTGCATGTGTACATACTTCTTGGTGATTTACTTGTAAATTTCCTAAATGGGGAAGCCACACAAAGGTCGCCAAGCTGTGGACGGAATTAAATAGCATTTCCTAATAGGAAATAATAAAGCAGGCGTCAGATACATATAGGCAGGGGAGAAAATACATTTTCAAGCTGGAAGTTATTGAGTGTTTATAATCAAGGCGCTGGTTCTGTAGAGGAGGGGAGGCTGCCCTCTTCTTCCCTGTCAAATAAATCACTGCTGGCTCTTGAAGTTGCTGTTCTGAAGAGCTAAATCTTTCAGCCTTTGCTCCTCTTTGTCTGGAGAAAACAACACATTCACATATCCTTGCTGGGACACCTGTTTCTCCATCCCCCTTGCCTGGTAGGATGTATCAACATATATTTCACGGGTTACATGGAAGGCACATTTTGTTGATTTGACTTGAAGCACTCATAACTATGATGGACTTCTTTGCCTTCACGCAGAAATCAGCTTCTTCTTCTCAGAGGATCTCTGCACATCAAAGGAAAGAGCAACATCAGCTGACTTGCTGTTGTTTCCATTATATTATTTTTACTAAGTAGCCTGTTATTAGTGAAGCACTGTGAGGCAACAAATAACTCATTCTGGGATAATGAAATTTATATTATGAAGGGAAGCTGGGGATGAGATGGACCCGTAAATCTTACTTCTCCTACATCTCAGTCTAGAATGATGATTAAAACCTGATATTCTGTAGTCATTCTGATGCTATATGCCACACTTATTTAACGGTTTTCCTTGAGATTTAAAGGTTTTTAGGGTGTTTCTTAAACAATGATCAATCATGTTTGGAGCAGATGCTTCATCCTTTTTTTTCCTTCTCAAAGCTAGTATTTTGCTCTATAAGAAAGCACAGCATGATCCATTCACTCATTCTTTTATTAACTCATTCATTACTTTAAATATCTTAGTAGAATACCTACTATATTCTAGGTACTATTCCAAGTGCCAAGGGCAATATATTAAGTAGGAATAATATCATACTTCCTAGAACTTGTGTCTCCACCATATACTATGATGAGTCAATATTACAAAGGTAATTTCATATTGTCATAGGTTCTGGTAAAAAAAAAAATAACAGGGCCATAGGTCAGTGGGTGGGAGGGCTGGCCAGCTTAGATTGGGTGGTAAAAACCCCTCTCTGAGCAGATGACAACTGATCTGAGAACAAGTAACAAGAAAGAGCCTGAAGGTAAACAAGGAGCGAGAAAGACTTTTTGCAAATAAAGTACGAAGGCAAAAGCCTCAGGCAGGAATAGATGTGGAGGCAGAGAAGAGCAAGCCAGACTACAATGAGAGAAGAAGGTAGGGTCCAGATTCCCTGAGAGCTTTTAGATCAGGAAAATGGCTGAGGTTTTATTTCAAGTGCCACAGAAAGCCTTGGGTGGAGGAGGGGGGAAGATGACCACATTCTTTTCCTCATTGTTTGAGGGTTTTCCTGAGATATTGACTCCCTGGTTGGTTCAACTGGTCTGCCATGTTTGGGGCCAGAGGATTCTTCCAGGCAGAAAGATAAAGGGAGTTGTTGATGGATACTGCCTATGATAATGAGAGTGAGATCGCAAGGATTTGGACATAGAAAGGAAATTTGGGTGTGGATGCTATGGATGCCATTCTAGAGTATGTTCCAATTTTATATCTTCAAGGAAAATTCTTATGTAGAGCACCTCAACATAGACTCCATGATGTTGCCTAACCTGCGGTGGCTTTTAATATTTGTGTTTGTGGTTTTTATATCACAGTGTACATGGCTGCCCAGCTCTGTCTGCATCTAAAGATCAATGAACCTTAGTAGACACTCTGAGGGCATTAGAGTGTCACAGATGGCTCAGTGCACTAACCCTTTACCCTTCAGGGCATGGGATTCATTCTACTGCTGGAGGACTTCCTACTGCTGGGCTCAACCAAGGCCCTGTTTAGAAACTGCCTGAGTCAAAGAGAGATTCCTCTTTCAGAGGACAGCCTACCTCCAATGACTAAATAGCTTGTCATTGCATAAGTTAGGGGCAACTCTGAAAGGCCATCTTAGTTCCAGAGCTCTCTCTGGGCTAAATCTAAGGCCCCTACTGCACTCACATCAAAGTCCAACTTCCTTTTCTCAATCTGCTTGCTTCACTTGTTCTTGCTTGCTCTTCTAAACACTCCTCCCCCCCCCCCCCCCCCCCCCCCCCCCCCCCGCCACACACACACAAGTAGTCTTTTGTGCCAAGTCTCTATTGGGATCTGTTTCCTGAAGAAACTAACTGAAGGCTCAAATGAAGATGCAATTGTGTATTTCTTCTCCTTTTATCCTCACTAACAGCTGATAGATTATCCAATTGATAATCCTGCTATCGGGAAGGTCCTTTGGAGATGTCTGCTGTTTAGGAAGACTCAAGACTGGGTCATTTTGTTGCAGAACCCTTGGTATTGTAGAGAGAGTCCCTGTAGTGCTCAAGGAGTCATACAAACCAGATGGCGTTCCGTGGCTTCTGGAAACAGACAAGTTCAGAACGATCTGTCAGGTGGAGACATGTTTTTCTGAGATTTTTTTTTAATGACTATAGAATGTTTGAAGAGGCCAACATATATCAAGAAATGTAGATTAAGTAAACAGCCTACAAAAGGGAGAAGAAAATAAGAATGCTTTGAGATTTATATTTAATATTCTTAGAAATGAATAATTCCAAAGTTAATTTAGTTTTGCTTACCAGTTGCTTACCATTTGGTGTCTAGTATTCTTATGATATAATTTGTTTCACAATTTTAGCATCTGTTTCATCTATTTTATATAACATTGACACCTTAAACTATATATATATAGTTGTCTACATAATATATGAATACCTATATATGCATATATAACTATGTATGTATATATATATATATAGAGAGAGAGAGAGAGAGAGAGAGACAGAGAGGGTTCATGTAATCCAGAGACTTTATTGTATGTATCTATAAAGGCACACATTCATTCACACTCATGTTTATCTACACAGTATAGCTAACATTCTACAAAGAGAGGGAACGATAGGAATTCCCCCCTCCCCATCCTGTCCCAGCACATTCTTTGATGCCCAGGATGGTAAACACAGTATAAGGATGTATATCATCTTCCTGCATTTGCCTGTCCAAATGACTGAGTGAGCCATAATGTAATTTTTTTCATTAGTCTCTTACTTCCTACCTGACTCAAGCCACCTGAAAGTCAAGCAGCAGG
The DNA here is from genome assembly GCF_019054845.1 of Dipodomys spectabilis. NCBI lineage: Eukaryota > Metazoa > Chordata > Mammalia > Rodentia > Heteromyidae > Dipodomys > Dipodomys spectabilis. The sequence continues at coordinate 12,018,563 of NW_024870731.1, forward strand.
AGTTAAATTCTAAATATTTCAGTTTTATATCTACAGAGCATCGATGAATTTAAGATTAAGCTACCAAATTATAAGGTTAAAGAAATTCATGAGAAAATGCTTTTCTAGATGTTCTAAAAATATAGTGCTGTAGGTTGATAATGGCATAATAAGTTCAAAAGGGCATCTATGCTGACATATTTGACAAATTTTAGACTCATGTGACTTGATATGAATTATATAAGAAGATATTTTATTTATTCACTTCAAGTCACCAAGACTAGAAACTGGGTTTAAACTTCGTAGTTTTGTGCCAACTGTAAATAAAATAGATTCTTTCTACCTTTAAATATTTAACTTTAGACATTAAAAATTTTGTATCATAATGAAGTTGCTTATTACAGTATTTTGTACAATTATTGAAATAATGTAATAACCTAAATTTTCATCAAGAGGAAACAGTTATATAAGTATAGCATACATATACAATACATATACAATACATACTTGACCAAATGATGAAGTAAATATAAATCTATTGGCCTCGAAAACATATTATTGGTGCTAAAATGTAGGCCTTAAAATAGTATAAATAGTATAATTCCTTTATGTATAATTCTAGAAAGAAGTAGATAAAAGCAAATATCTAAGTACATAGAAATATATATAGGAAAATTACCTAGTATGTTAAGTGTATATGTATATATGTTTGTGTATTTATATATGTGTGTTCATACACATACTTTCACAGAATAGAGCAGCTCATCAAATGTTAATTGTGATTATTTCTCCCTGAATAGTGGAATGTCAAGTAACATTTCTTCTTTCTTTTGGTTGGTTTTAGTTGTTGAGACAAGGACTTGCTAGGTAATCCACCAGGACTTCAGTGTTTAGGCCTCATTAGAAGCTGAGGTGTACAATACTGTGTCTGGTGTGTGTGTGTGTGTGTGTGTGTGTGTGTGTGTGTGTGTGTGTGTGTAACAACAACTAGACATTATTTTCATTAAAAAATAAGCATGCAGGCTGCAAATGGCTCATGCTTGTAATCCTAGCTACTCAGGAGGCTGATATCTAAGAACAGGGATTTGAAGCTATTCTAGTCAGGAAAGTCTATGAGACTCCTATCTCCAATTAACCGCTTAAAAGCCGGAAGTAGAGGTACTGCTCAAGTGGTAATGGACAAAAAGCCCAGGAACAGCATACAGGCCTTGAGTTAACGCTTCAGGGCCAGCACCATTTTAAAAAAGAAGCATGCATAGATAGTATCAGTAGATATTGGGCTCATCACTTCTGTCTTCTCTGAAACATTTTTACCTTGAGCTTCTGGGAAAAGAGGCAATGGCTCTCTGTCAGCCTCCTTCTGTCTCGTTCTCTTATTGCTGAGTAATCTATGGCTCAGTATTTGATTCTCTTCTATTTCCTTGATGACTTCATCCAGCCTTAGGGTTTTCAGTACCATTCCTACTGTTTGTTCTTCATTAGCATCTGTGTGACTCCTGTTATGTTCCCCAACGGTGTTTGAGGTGCTTGAAAGCTAAAAGCTGGAACTAGTAGGCTTCCATCTTGGGTTTGGGATGTATTTAGATCCCATTGATGAGAAATACTGATCTGTGAGAAATGGGAGACAGAAGGGATGCTGAAACCATTTTCCTGTGGAATCTCTATCTGGCTCACGACTTTCACTGGCAGGAATGCTTGTAGGAGACAGGTTTCATTTCTCTTTTCCAGTTTTGTGGGTGTAGGGCCTACGTTAGGAGGCAGTGGTGGCAATTTCTTGGTTTCTGGATTATAACTGTAATGGACTTGTGAATAAAATTCCCTGAATTTTGATCTTCCAATCCTTCCAACACATTCATAAGCTTTTACTTTAAATTCCCTGAATGATTTCATTGTCCTCGATCAAGGCTTGATAGATATGCCAACGATTAAAGCATTAGTTTTTTCTCTCCAGAGTGGACCTCTTCTTTCAACCCTGGTCTCTTATATCTAACTGCCTACTTGACTTTTCTACTTGGATTTAACATAGGAATTTCAATTTCAAATGTAAAACATTGATATTCCAAAGCCTGCTCCTTTCACTAATATTAGTTTATGACTATACTTTCAGATTCTTAGGACAAAACTCTTTTTTTTTTTTTTTTTGGCGGTGGTGGGGCTTGAACTCTGGGCCTAGGCACTGTCCCTGCGCTCTTCAGCTCAAGGCGAGCGCTCTACTGCTTGAGCCATAGCGCCACTTCCGGTTTTCTAGTGGTTTATTGGAGATAAGAATCTCACGGACTTTCCAGCCCGAGCTGGCTTTGAACCTCGATCTTCAGATCTCAGCCTCCTGAGTAGCTAGGATTACAAGCGTGAGCCACTGGCGCCTGGCAGGACAAAATTCTTGATATCATTATTTGCTAGTTCTGGGGCTTGAGTTCAGGGCCTTACACTTACTCAGCTTTCTTCCTCATGGCTGATGCTCTATCACTTGAGCCACGCTTCCAACTGGCATTTTGCTGTTCAGTTAGAGATGGGTTCTCATGGACTTTAATACCAAACCTGGCTTCAAATCTCGGTCTTCTCAGTCTCAGCTTCTTGCATAGATAGGATTATAGGCATGAGCCATCAGTGATCATCTTGAAATCCTTTTTATTTTCATACCTCTCATTGAGACAAATCTTGTCTCTGTCTTCAGAATCTCCTTCTGTCTACCCCTGCAAGTGTTATGTTCCTTAAAAAGACAAACACTTGTCTCTTAATTCTTGTGCCAGAACAGTGTCTGGCACATAGTAGGTGCTCAATATCTTTCCAATGAATAAATGTAGAAACAAATGAGACCTGAGGTTTCTGATCACAATATAATTCTTTTTAAAAAAGCTTTAAGTGTTTTTCTCCTTAGCTTGTTGGGAGCCTTATTTTTTTTTTAAACTACCATACAAGTTTATTACTCAAAAATTCTGAACGACTAGAACTTCAAGATCAAGGTGTCTCGTGGGGAGTAGCTTCCTCTTTCCTGGACAATGCCTTCATTGACCCTCAGGGAGAAGGGTTGGCTACCTCTTTACGCTCTAACCTCACTTCCCAAGGGTCTTACCATCTCATAGGGTATCAGTGCAGATTTGGTTTCAATGTATGAATTGAAGGAACACAAAACATTCAGACTACAGCACAGCTTACAATATTCAGGTATGTTTTTAGAGCATTAACTTACAATATTTTTGTGCATACTCAGGTGCATGTATCAAGTGTAGAGTTTATTTCTCTATTTCTTTCAATGGAGAAATAGAGAGTTATTTTTTTTTAAAGCACAAGTACCTTAGGGTGTCATGTAAACTATGGGCTGATTCTTGCTTAAGTGTCGGCAGCTTTAACAAAGATCATGGCAACAAAATCCTTAGCGTTTGTCATTGAAAGACAGATCCTGGTCCAAGCGCTTATATTTAATTTTACTATCAAAATTATGCTTGTAATTCTATATGGAATTGAAAGAATAAAAGAATGGGAAGGGACATACAAAGCAACAAAGAAATAATATTATAAATGTGTTAGAAACAAACGCATGAAAGAAAAATAACATTTGAATACATATCTTAGAGTTCCTTTCCCTAACATCAACTTATCTGACCTTTTCTGCTTAACTCAGACATATACTAGTAATTGCAAATAAGGGAAACCATGGGACCTATGTTTCTTTGGGCCTGGCTTACTTCACTTAATATAATTTTTTCCAAGTCTTTCCATTTCCTAACAAATGGGACAATGTATATCCCTCCCCCATGGTATAACCCCTGCTTTCACTGTATTTGATGTTGGTATAATTTGTGGAGGGGAAGGGAAAAAGCAAATCGTTTAAATAAGGATATAGGTGGACCCATTGCAACAATGAGATGTACAAGTTGTCATGTTGAAAACGAACTTTACAACTTTGGTGGGAGGGGAGGAGGTTGGGAAGGGATGGGAAAGGGAAACAAAGGAGGAGGCTACAATGCTTGATAAGAAATGTACTCATTATCTTGCCCATGTAATTGTAACCCCTCAGTACAGTATTTTCACAATCAAAAAAAAAAAAAAAGAATGGAAAGAAGAAAGAAAAATCTCAGTTGTATCAAAATGTTTACTTTCCTGTTCTACCCCCTCCTCTCAATTTGAAATCCCCTCCAAGTAGAGATAATGAGTAAAATTGTTTCAAATGGTTCTTCGTTAGTAATCTCCAGATTTTAAAATGGTTAGTTTGTAGTCCAGAATTATGAATTTTCTGTATAACACATTCTTTACTGAGTCTCTACCTTGGGAAGTTAGTACCCAGCCTTCCTGTGAAACCTCTCTCTTCCCAGCCTTTCATTGAAAAGCTTTTGAAAAATTCAAATTTCAGTATACTCCTTATTATAATCTTATAGCTATTATTTAATGATGGAAAATTCTATTGTACTTTGCATTTTTTTTCTTGGAGTTCACAATGGTTTCACTTTTTAAAAACAGTTTTCTGTGTATCACTATTTTTTTCTTCAAAGTCTTTAAAAATGTAGTACACCTCTCAGTTTAAACACTTTCAGAGACCTATGTTTCCCTCTTGAGTTGTACTCATCTGTATATGCCTTTCCCTCTCTAGGATTTGTTGTGTCTCCAGGGAGCAGTCATTCAGACCTCTGTTAGTGGTGGTGGTGAGTAGAGTGGGCATCAAACTGCTTGTCTGTGTTTTGAAGCTGAGTGGGGAGAGCAGTGGTTGCACCATTGGGCAGGTGCGATTGGCCTCTCCTCTCTTTTGGCTTTCATGGTGACCTTTTCAGAGATGGAAACTTTGATCTGCTTCTGAGGCAAGTAGGGATAGGGGTCTTCCTGTATGGAGTAGCAGAAAGACACTGAAGATCGGACTCCACCCTTTAAACAATTAAACTAAGACCTTAATTTTACATACATTAGGACATACTGAGAAAACTACATTTGGCATAAAGAATTCTTTATATGCGCCACTCAGATTCTTTAAATATCCCTGTTGCTTTTCATTCTCTCTCAGTATGGATACAAGCTGGGTCCTGTTTGCTTGGCAAGCATAGCAATTTCTAATCATACACTTAGTGGCTCAACTTAGACCTAAACAATTCTGGAAAGCAGAATTCTGAAGTTGGCTGGTTTCATTGAGATAAGGTAAAATATTGAGAGGGCTTTGTTACTGCTAGGGGAAAAAAATCTATTCCCTCTCCTTTTTCAGTTTCTAGAGCTGCCCACATTCCTTGGCTTGTGGCTCTGATCCTCTGTCTTCAAAACTAGATACTAGAACCATCAAGTTTCAGTCTGACTCTGATCTCATCCTGCCCTTTTCTTCCATGTTTAAGGACTCTCTTATTACATTGGACCCACCTATACTAGCTATGATAAACTTCTTAAAGTTTGCAACCTTAGTTCCATCTGCAGCCTTAATTCCTCCTTGCTACATAAGGTAATGCATTCACAGATTTGTGGACTAGGACGTGGACTATTATTTTGCTTTTATAACATATATCTATCATTCTTTAAACACTTCCATTTTTTTATGGGAAAATAAGATATTCCAGGATTTATTCCCCTCTCATTTGTTCTTCACAATAACAACGTAGGCCCTTCTATAACTCTTACTTAGCTAAGGAGACCATGGGACATGTAGAGAATTTACTTAGCAGCTCATACTTGCACAGCTAAGAAGGTGCTGAGAACTAGAAGAGACTGGAGGCCAGGCGAACCTTCTTACTCCTCAACTCTGTGCAGGATGGAAGCCTTTCTCCTCAGGTAAACACTCTCTGCTGTACTAGTGTGGGAATCTCCACTTGCTATCAAGTAGCTTTTATAAATACAATATGGATCTGAGTTTGGAAAGTTGGGTTATGAATAGTATGTTTATTTCTGATTCTATCTCCACTGAAAATTATTTCTTGATGAGAACAATGAACCTTACGATATTCTTTTATTGACTTTAAATAAATGTAAATCTACGTGCTGCGTTGCTCACCTGAGGTAAGTAATTTTCTGGCAGTCAAATTGCATATACTTTTTATCAGATATTCATATTATATTCTTTTCAGTTATTAAGGCTCAATTAAATAATTTATCAGTTGAACTTTAATAATTGTGTTGGGTTCCGAACCTGAGCTTTAAGCAACTTGTTTGTTCTATTCTTGATCTGGAGTTACTGATTAATTTAAGGATTGACTTGGATAATATTTTCTCTACAACTTAATTAATGATGTTGATTTTGGCATGATATTTAATTTTTAATTTGTGTGCATGTGTGTGCAAAGATAATGTGTATGATTTAACAATGTGGGCCAGAAGCAACTGTACCCCATATAACAGGAAACTATAGGAATATTAACCACCCACCCCAACCAGTATTTATAATAGAAATAAGCCTTCACCATAAACCCTCTCCAACAGGCCTTGTAACTATAATGGCACTAGCAGGTGCCGCCACAATGAAGAAGCCAGCCTCCCCATGAACAAATATTAAATTAAAAAAATCAATCAATCGGCAAGTTCAGTTCTGTCTGGCTCCGGCATCATTTCTTCCAATAATGGCAAACTCAGGGTTTATCAGTGCATCATTAACAGGTTAAAGACCTTTAGATTATTCTTTTAAACTATAGCAGGCAGTTGGCTTTTGCCAACCACAGCTGAGATTCTGGATTTGGCATGTAACTGCTGATGAAACTCACAGCCTGGGGGCAAGTCCTCTGGCCCTGAGGCGGTCAGGAATCCACAGGAGTTTGTAGAGTGGGCTGGTGATTCAAGATCCCCTGTGGTTTCTCTGTTAGGAGCCATTTGCCCCTCAGGGCATGAAGTCAAGCAGACTGGCAGGGTCCTATGTGATTCAGTTAGTCTTGAAATGCCGCCTTTACCCTTTCCTACCAAGTCCCTTTCCTCTATCAGAAAGGTTGTGACCCATCCTTCACTGTCCAGAGCATCTGAGCTGCATATCCCTTATCCCTGCCTCCCCAGCCCAAACATATTCCTGTTCCAGTTCTGAAACCCTTTCACAGCCTTTCTTACACTTACAGCAAAAATGGCCAGTGGAAGTTTTCCTCTGAGCTATATTGCCAGATAATCTCTTTGGCTAGGTGGCTTCTGTCCATGAGACACAATTTGAGAACCTGTTGTAGCTATCTAGCATCTTCAAGGGAGGATGGGGTGGGTGTTGGGATTTCAGATGGTCATGGCTTTCCCCCAGCCCAGATGTGGGCTGTCTGGGTGCTAAAATGTTTGCAGAAGAGTCGTTCTATGGTTTTCCATCCCAGGAATCCCTGAACAAGTTACTAGGGCCTAAAATTCGACTCTGTCAGGAACCAGGGCTCTAACTGAGTAGTCTAGGACAGTGCTTCCAGGTCCCTCTGAATGCAGGACAGAGCTGTGGATGCCCTGGGAAGGAGAGGACCACACCGTGGAGAAGGTGCATGGTGCCCCTGTTGCTACTCTGTAGACAATGCTTTCTTTTTTCTTTATGTGTACCAGTTCTGAGGTTTAAACTCAGGGACTGGGCACTGTCCCTGAGCTTTTAGGCTCAAGGTAAATGCTCTGCCACTTCAGACACTTCTAGCTTTTTCCTGTTTAACTGGAGATAAGAAACTCATGGACTTTCTTATACAGGTTGGCTTTAAGTTATAATTCTCAAATCTCGGCCTCCTGACTAGTTAGGATTACAGTTGTGATACCCAGCTATGATGGCTTTTTTTTTTTTTTTAATGGGACAGGTGGTGATGGCACTGGGGTTTGAATTCAGGGCCTTGTGCTTGCTAGCCAAACACTCTACACACATCCCCAGCCCTAACACGTTGTTGTAAAATTTGTTTCTTCAAAACAAATCAACTAGGTTTAAGCTAATTAGCCCATGAGAAACAATATTTATACTTTATGTACTTTTTCGTAGAGACTGCTCTGAAAATAGTGTTAGCATACCACCCTGTGTCCATATGTAAAGTACAAATTAAAACACAATAAAGTCAACTAATCATGTATAAAAAGATATAAAGATAAGTTAGTTTCCTACACTGCTTTCACATGATTTTTATCCTTCTCTCTTGGATCAGGGAGTGCATTTATGAGTAGTTCATATTGGAAGGAATAGTATATAGAAAAAATTTAAAAAGCATTAAAAAAGGAAAATTAAAAACAAATGCTGTATTATAAAACGTTTTTTCTGTCACTGAATGCTAAACTTTTCATTGGTCACTTCTACACTCTTGCATATGCTTTCATGCTGATAGAGCAAGGAAAAGTTTTGCTTTCTTGACGCATTTTGAATCAGTCTTCCATCCTCAAATCTTTGCTCTGGTATTAACCAGCAGACGAAAGTATAGATTTGAGGTGCTCAGATGCTCACCCGGTTTAAACCATAGATCTAGTAGAATCCAGGCAAGACCCAGGTTCCTGGTCTTTTAAAAAGGTATTTTTCAATTTGACTTAGGGTTCCAGAACAATTTCCTGGCATGTTATTTTCTTACTCTATCCTTAATGTTCAGAATTGGATAGTAGAATAAACCAGTAGGAGAAACAGTAGTTTGTGAGAGATTCTGGCATAAAACTAAGCATTTGGGAATCTAGTCTACACAAGCAAAGGGGTGTATATGTTTGTGTTTGGCTTATTGTTTGGGGCAGAGGTAGGGGATGGCTGTGTGGGGTCTGAAAGAGCATAGAATGTCTAGTGTCTTAGCTCCCACATGGTGGAAGCCTTCTGTACCCCTCAGTTTTCTCACCCACAAAATGGAAATGCTAAGTGGTGCATTGTAATCAGGTTTCACTTTTCTTTCTTCTCTCTTACTGAAAATCAAGTAAGAGTTTGTTTTAAAAATAGTATAAGGTTTATAGACAGATATGAGATGATACATACCTTGTCAAAGTTTATACATTCTTTAGACAAGACTCAAAACCCAGAGAGCAGAGGATGCCCAAATATCTAGCATTGTGTCCTTGCACTCTGTGTATAGTTAAATAAACCAGTCCAAATTCTCATCGCACATCACAGAGTCTGAGCTCACTCTTCTTGCAAGCTGCAGGCCAACAGCTGTGGAGTGCCAGGTTCTTCTTCAACACCCTTTATCTGCGGGACTCCTGATTTACTTCCCATCCTGCCTCTGAGGTGCGTGTTTTAACTGTCTCCCACATGGCCCCTTTTGGTTTGTTTTTTTCAATACAGCCGCTTACACTGAGCCGTTGTGCATTTCCTGTAGTTTTGCTGGTCATAAAAAGGCATCCTCACAGCTCCTAGCAGAGCAGACACCTCAGGAGAAATGTCAGGTGACTCCCTGTTCCTGCCATTTCCCTGCATTTCTTGCCACATAGAATTCATCATTGGAAACTTTCCTTCTTCTTCTTCTTCTTCTTCTTCTTTTTTTTAAAAATAACTCTCTGATTTCCAATCTGCTCTTGTTTTAATTTCTCGGACTATCTTGCCTTCACTTTTGGTCTTCCTCCGTCTGATTTTGTTAAGCCTAATGAGAACTATTGTTCCTTTTTAAACTCTTACCTTAGGTCTTCATTTAAACACATTAAAAAGCATTTTGGAAGATAACAAGTTTGAGCAAATAATTTCAATCACTTTCCTTTTAATACCACGTTGACATCTAATTGGTTGAATCCTTACTGTCTTCACCATTTAATTCATCTGTTAAAATCCTAATCCTACTATTACAAAACATGATTGTACTGAGGTTTGAACTCAGGACCTAATGCTTGCTAGACAGATGCTCTTCATTTGAGCCATATTCTCAGCCCTTTCTGCTTTTTCAGAATTTTTTTCTCTTTTTTTATTGTGAAAATACTGTACAGAGGGGTTACAATTACATGGGCAAGATAATGAGTACATTTCTTATCAAGCATTGTAGCCTCCTCCTTTGTTTCCCCTTCCCATCCCTTCCCATCCTCCCCACCCCCAACCAATCTTTTCAGAATTTTTCAGATAGGACTTTGCACGTCTTGCCCAGCCAATCTTGGACCACAATCCTCCTGCAAAAACTTAACACTAATAATATATTGTGGTTAACCCAATACCTCCAAAAGTTGATCAACACATAACCTATATAAGATAGTAATGGAATGATTTACATGCGTTTCTCATATGACCCATTTTGCATGGATCTTACCTTTAATGTGGTGCATGTCTTACGATTACATAGCTCATTTCAGTTGGAACCAGCCACCCTTCAAGCCCTCTCATCTTGGATGACCTAAGTTTATACCACAAAGTACTGGTATTATTTTGGAAATTATCACTTCTTCTTTAATGTGGGAATGCTGAAATCTTATAGAAGTAAGGAGTATTACAGAACTTTGCTGACTGTGAGTTATATCAATTTCCCCTCCAAAACCTAAAGGGAGCCTCCCATTACACAGGGTTAATCACGGTGGTCATATGCATGCCAGTTTATCTTCAGCTCTAATCCAGACTCTCCCCAGTGCTTTTGGGACCATCACCCAGACATGCTAATAGAGCTGGAGGAGTGGTTCAAGTAGTCTACCTGCCTAGCAAACATAAGGTTCTGTGTTCAAATCCCAATGCCTCCAGAAGTGATTATAAACTAATAGTATACCCTTAAAAGAAACTAGGGGAAGAGGACAGCTTAACTAAGCAGTGTCTTAAATCCTCAGTCTAAGCCACTTTAACGGAAAGGGTTTCATGATTATGCTAAGGAGATACAGACAGACAGACAGACAGACAGACAGACAGACAGATAATTATGGAGTTTCCCAAGAAATGCAAGTACATTTTCAAGAACTGTGTTACAGGGAGTGGTTTCAGAAGCTGTCCTTATATAGCCAAGATGATGATTTGAGGGGATGTATGTGCAAGAAAGTACAACTATAATGAGATGTAATGAAGTCTGTTGCTAACCTCTGGTTTGGGAAAGTGCTGAGGCCCAGTGGCTGCTGTATCAAGGACAGCCACAGTCAGCTGTCACTCCAGGACAATGATAGAGAAGGATGCTTGACAAAACGTACCTGCACATCGAGATGCCACCAGGTCCCTTTCTACCAGCCTGCTCTAGGTTATAACCACACAGCTGGTTCTTCTTGTCCTCCAAAACCCAGTTACAGTCCCATTCCAACAAAATTCCTGATCACCCCAGTCTTCATCCATTTTGAAGCTCTCTGATAGGTGAGGTCTGGTCTTACCCCTCTTATTTTGCACTAGTCTGCATTTTGTCCCACTGTTTTATCTCATGCACGGACACTTGTTTTTCCAGTTAGATGAGATAGCACCTACTAATGTAGGGAGAAGAATATGCACCTAGGCTTGTGTCCTATCTCTGCTGCATGCTGTCCAGAGACATACTTAACCTCTGGCATACTGTGGGGGATCACGCTATCTTCTCTATATGTTTTCAAGAAGATTGAAAAAAATGTAGCCTCAAAGCCTAATCTTTTGTTGATGTTCCATAAATGATCTTTGATAGTGTCATTGGTGTGTTGAATACCTATTTAATGCCTGGCACAGCACTGAGTACTATGCACACATTTGCCTATACCCCATGTACACAGTTCTCTTTTTAGTCATAGGGTCTAGGTTTTAGGTATCTGTTGTGTATTATAAAACAGATTGCCAAGCATATGGTAAACATTGAATAGATACTAATATGGCAAACTACAGTTTAAAATTATTAAAGTTCAGGGCTGGTGTAGTGGCTCTAGTGGTAGAGTACCTACCAATACCTAGAAAGCATGGGCCCTGAGTTCAGTCCTCATTACCAAGAAAGAGAGAAAGAAAGAAAGAAAGAAAGAAAGAAAGAAAGAAAGAAAGAAAGAAAGAAAGAAAGAAAGAAAGAAAGAAAGAAAGAAAGAAAGAAGGAAGGAAGGAAGGAGGGAAGGAAGGAAGGAAGGAAGGAAAGAAAGAAAGAAGAAAAGAAGGAAGGAACGAAGGAAAGAAGGAAGGAAGGAAGAAAAAAAGAAAGAAAGAAAGAAAGGAAGGAAGAAAGAAAGAAAGAAGGAGAAAGAGAGAAAGAGAAAGAAAGAAACCTGAGTTTATTGTGAGATTGGTATCTGATGGCCCCGGGGTCAGGGGGCATTGAAATAGGTTTTCAATATCTCTTTGAATGCCTATTCTTCAGAAAACCTGTATATTATCTGAGTAGTCAGTATCATGATTTTAGGTGGTAGTTTTAATAAGTTTTTTTTATTGTGAAAATGCTGTACAGAGGGGTTACAGTTACTTAGGTGGTATTTTGACTGTTTATGATTCTAAGTTGTTTGAATGTTTAGTCTGTATCATTAATGGACACTCACTTAAAACATGAAACATTACCTAGAGGAATGAAGGAACATGGGAAATTTTAGAACAGGAAATCTCTGTAACTGCAGTTGAGTCTGCATTTTTGCTGCCCCCTAATTATTTTCTTTTGTGATGTTCATCTCCTTAAAATATATAACATATGTATGACTATACATGTATAACTGTACACTACTCATCTACTAGCAATCTGAACCTGCATAGTAGTTTGCACTGTAAATGTATCTTTGTCTTTGTGAAGAAATCTCAGTGAAGCTTATTGAATATTGAGTTTGATTTGAGCTTAAGGGCCTGGCCTTTCTTTTTCTCTTTCTTTGACATTTGGATTTTGCAAATCTTCCTCTATTCTGCTACATGAGGAATAGTAGCTAATTCTTTTTACATTTTCTTTTTCTTTTTTTTAAGGAGAGAAGTAGAGTAACTCTTTCCAACCTTTGTAAATAATTAAGGTCTTTGAGTCCTTGTGTCATTCTGGTTGCCCTCTGTTGTACCTTCCTGATTTCAATAATATTCTTTTCATATTAATGCGATCCGTCTTAGAAGACTGCTCTCTGCATTCCAAATGGAGACTCTCTTCCAGCCCCCTGCATTGTGATGCAGTAATTGTTGTTGACCTGCTTTCTCAGTACCTCTACAGTTTGGTTTCCTACCCTTCAGTGCTGGAATTTTCCCCGATTGCTTTTCCTTCCCAGGCTTTATTATCTAATGACACATTAAACCCTAAGCTCAAGAGGTATCCTCAGAGGCTTTCTACCAGTTTTGGTTACAAATAGTCACCTGCAAAAGAAAACTGCTTACCTTAAAAAAAATCCTGTCTGCTGCAGATAGACATAGGCTCAAAAACTATTTGTAAGACATTCAAACAACTCAGGACAAGATGAGGAGGTAAACTGCTGAACTTCTTTGGATTCAAGAAAGCAATGGAGACCATTGCTGTGTAAGTGCCATTGAAGAGTGTTCCCAAAGGACACGTTCTGTGAATTGCAATGGCATTTCCTGTGCCCTTTTCTCACCTCCTTGAATCTTCCAATTCTTCCTGGTGTCTCTGCTGCACCCAGTTGCTGGGTGTGTTCTTTGTATAACTACAATGTTCTCTGCCATTTTCAATACACTCTCTCTGTCTATTCTGAGTCTTTGCTCCTGAAGCCACCAAACTAATTTCCCAAGTCTAGCATTGAAATTGTGACTCTTAATCTTCCAGTGATTGACTCTTAAGAATCTAATCAAACAAACCCTCTGTGTTGGCTTTGAAAGCTTCCAGCAACTTGAACTAGACTTCCTGTTTGAAATGATCTTTTGCTAAGTTCTCTGCCTTCTTGTCACCTACCTACCTCTGCTAGATCTGACACTCCACCTATTTCTTCACTAATCTCAAATACATTTTTAAGCATCTTCCTGATGTCTTTCAAAGCTCATTTATCTATCCCTTTAAATTACCGAAATTCAGTATTTCCTAAAAATGTTTGTTTAAATAATGCCATTCAATTGTATGAAACCTATACATCTCTCAAGTATATTTATGCAATAATGTTAAAGTACAAACATTTGTTTAAAACCATCTACAGGCTGGGCACTGGTGGCTCATGCCTAGCTACTCAGGAGGCTGAGATCTAAGGACTGCAGTTCTAAGCCAGCTCAGGCAGGAAAGCCCATGAGACTCTTCTCTCTAATTAACCACCCAAAAGCCAGAAGTGGAGTTATAACTCAAGTGACAGAGTGCTAGCCTTGAGAAGAAAAGCCCAGGGACAGTGCCCAGGCCCTAAATTATAGCCCCAGCATAGGCACAAAAAGAAAAATTTAAATAAAACCCCACAAATCAAGAAAATTTTTTAAAGAACACAGCGATTTCCGTGTTGGAAACAGATTCATTTTAGGTATGCATATTAATCCCAGAAGTGCCAAGGGAGTGTGAATGAGGAGCTATTTTGTCAACTGCAGTCACCTCTGCCAACTGATTTCCAAAATCAGATGAACTCTAATGACTTGTAATAAGTCTGCTAGTAAATTGTTGCTTTTCATAGCAAATATGCAAGTACTAAAAATAACTGGATAGGAACAACTTAATGGCTTATCCAGTAACTCCTGGGTAGTGGGGAGAGAGAGAGAGAGAGAGAGAGAGAGAGAGAGAGAGAGAGAGAGAGAGAGAGAGAGAGAGAGGGAGAGAGAGAGAAATAGAGAAATAGAGAGAGAGAGAGAGTGTCGAGGGACAAGGATAGCAGAATGATCTAGACAGGATCCTTAAGAACTACATTATTCCAGTCTTCCTTTTTATCCTTTTTGTTCTCCTTTGATAATTCTTTCTTTCAATTTTAATAATGTTTTGTGTGATGCTACAATGACCATTTATGGGGTTGAGTTTACAGCTACCCAGATGGAGCCGCTGTGGCCTGGTCTGACATACAATGTGGCCACTCTCACTGAACTGCATCGCCTGGCTGCCCACTCAGAATTCAAAGGGTGCAGGTGAAGACATTTCGATGTCATTTATACATCCTCTCCCCATTAATCCATACCTTTGGGAAAAAATAAAGCACAATATTTTCAACTCTGATTCTTTCAAGGTAATAGAAAGCTCTTTCCTGTTGAGAAGAAACATGGTTCCAACCTTTCAAGGGTCATTTTGCCAATGATCCTGTATCTCCATTTCTAGAACCCTATCATCAGGTCACCAGGAAGACACTATAAGTTGCATGTGCTGTGGTATGGCCTGATGTATAAATAGCTGGATGCTGGTTAAATTGTCCGTGGACATGGTATGGTCTTTCTTTGTTACTTTTAGGCACCATTTTGTAGGGAGGTGTCCAGAAAGCAAATGTTTCCAGAATAGCATGCCAGGCAGAGACAGTATCTTATGAACATTTTAGAAGTTAGAAATGTCTAAAAATCCCAAAGAATTTTTTTTCACTTTAAGATAGGAAAAAAAAATATCCAAATTTTCTTTCGGGGTAATTATTCAGTTGGGGACCAAATTAACAACATGATGGTGGACTCCATAGTACTCCTGGACAGTGTAACTCTGGATTTAATTTTCAAAAGCAAAAGATAATCTGCTTTCTTGTTGAAGCCATGTTATATCTAGTTTCTGTTATTAGCACCTAAAAATAATTTCTAACGGATGTGGGATATTTATATGGTAGTTACAAGCTGGCAGAGTTTGGGACATCCAAGTTATAAATATTCTGAAATTATATTTTATTTTACTTAGGAACTGTGCATGTGATATTTTAGCTACGTAGTAATAATAGCAATTAATGCTGGTGTGGGATTTAGAGTGTGCAGAGCACACCCATAGATCTGATTTGATGGAGACACTGCAGTGAGCCCTGGTAAGGGCTTCATGCAAAGGAAATTCAAAGAGGCACTTGAGGTCCTAGCTTTGGAACTGGCACTAGGGAGTCTCACGACCTTAGATGACAGGAAGATATTGCCATTTTGTGGATCAGAAAATTGGAACATGATGAGTTAGGTGAATGTTCTGAACCTCAAAGTCTATTCCAGACTTCAAACTCTATTCAACTACTATCTTTGGACCTCACCTACATACTTGGCATTCCCATGTCAGGGGCCCTCAGTATGAAGCTACATGAGACAATATTAGACTACAAGAAGAGATGGGAAATGAATAGGTAGAGAAACATAATGTTTCAATGAAACTATCAGAGAAACTTTGCAGAAGGAAACAGTACTTGGGTTGAATATATGAATAATGTGCTTCACTCATTCATCTTACCTGCTTGGCTACACTAGGCATGTAAGTTTGTGATATTGCACTGGATAACCTCTAAACTCCAGGTGGCTCACTAACAGATCTCTGTGAAGTAGGCAGGAGTTGCTGGCTAACATTAGGAACAGACCATCCAAAGTACCTACTTACACTTAGATTGAAAGAGGAAACACTTTATAGAAAATTATGGATCTACCCCCAGTGCTGGCTGTTCACACTTGTAATCTTAGTTACCTAGGAGGCTGAGAACACTTGTAATCTTAGCTATTTAGGAGGCTCAGAACATTTTGAAGACAGCCTGGGAGAAAAGTCTGTGAGGCTCTTATCGCCAAAGAACCAGCAAAAAGCTGGAAGTAGAGGTATGACTCAAGTGGTAGAATACCTGCCTTGAGTAAAAAACCTACGGGTCAGCTCTCAAGCTCTGAGTTCAAGCTCCAGTACACACACACACACACACACACACACACACACACACACACACAGCTCCTGTATGTAGCAAACATTCTATGAATTGAATTGTGGTAATTGTCAGATGTAATGAGAATAATCACGTTAGATGAGAGCTACAGACCACTGGCTTCTAGACACGTTCATATAATTCCAAATCAACATTTCACGTGCCTAGCTGCCATGTTTCAGGAATAACCATGTTGGATGGCAGAGATTTTAGGACATTTTTATCATATAGAAAGTTCTATCCAACAGTGTTGGTCTGAGTGCAATGGTGTTGACAACTAGTTAATCACTATCAGTTAACAATGGCTGCATTTCTTTTCTACTCCTATTGCTTATCACTCTAGCATGTCACTCTCAACCTTTCTATTGCATTTGAGGTGGGAAGTGCAGTCCCTTTAAAATCAGTGTTCCTCTGTACTTTTCTCACAGGAAGGACTCTCCTCCTAAGGTTGAAAGGCTTGGCCAAGTCTGGGTGAGAGGCAGCTCCGCCAAGTCCTTGGGGTCTTCTCCCGTGTGCCTCCTTCCCGGTCCTAGTGACAATCACCATTCTTGAGTGCCTGTTCCTCAGCCTAGGCTATACCTTTGGACTTCCCGGGGAAGGGGATTATTGAAACTGTTGATGGCTAACCGGGTTCCAATCCTTGTAGTTCTGCTCTTAAGTGATGTTGAGATTATAAAAGGCTTCTCCTAGAATTCTAGTAGGAAGCCAAAATGAAAAAAATAAATCACACTATTTTAGGGATTGGTACTTTGTAATGAACAAGTTAGCACTTAGTCGATTCTACTAGGAAATTATGAACAAGGAGTCAATATTTACTTCTAGGAACATCTCAGAATGACCTCTCGCTAATCTGATTTTAAAAATACATGACATTTATAGTTACACTAACTAAGAGGTCACTAGGAAATAATGTATGATTTGATTATCCAAATTATTATTAACATGGGTGAATTTCAAATTAAAAACCTTTCGAATAACGTCCTGTCTTTCTTAGGATAAAGCAGCAACATACACACCAATATAACCTTTGTTTTAACTTCTACTTTCTAGCTATGTTATTTGCTTTCAATTCCTCTTGTGTTCTATGACTTAACACATATGCTTTTTTCTACCTTGGACATTTATTTCTCTCACACCTTCATTGTGCCCCTTTTGTTAGTCTTCCCCTTCCCTTGACCTTTAAGTTTCAGCTTAAAAGTCACTTATTCAGTGGAGATTTCTCTAACCAAGCCTGGGTTACTATGGCAGAGACTTAAATAATGGTCACCGATCATTCCATGTGCTCCCTTATATTCCTAGTTTTGTGCGGTTATGTCATGTCACATGACCTTTTATGGCCAATGAATGGAATGTAGCGCTGAAACAAGACAACTCCATGATTAGTGAAAGCTCCTGTTTGCTTCTCCCATTTCTGTTTTCTTCTGTGGTGGCAAATGGCATTGCAGATGATAGGCTTTGTATGAACCACTTTCTGACTTTATGGAAGACAGGGCTCTATGTTCAATGTGTAGCCTAGATGAGAAAAATTTTTGATACTATAGCACATTCTAATTTTGTCTCTCTGTCTCTGTTGCTCTCTCATCTATCCATGATATTCTCTCTCTCTGTCTCTCTCCCCCCTACCTATTACCTAATCACAATGTAACATTTATAAACCCTGTTTATAACCTTTATAATTTTTATGTTGGTCATGGGGCTTGAACTCAGGGCCTGGGCGCTATCCCTAAGCTTTATTGCTCAAAGCTAGCACTTTGAGCCACTTCCGTGTTTTGTTTTGTTTGGTTTCTGGTGGTTAATTGGAGATAAGAGTCTCACAGACTTTTCTGCCTCAGCTTGCTTCAAATTGTGATCCTCAGCTCTCAGTGTCCTGAGTTGCTAGAATTACAGGTGTAAGCCACCAGCGCCTGGCCCTTTATAATTTTTATAACCCTTACTAGACATTCCATGACTCTTAAATATAGGTCTTTCTCTGTAGACAATGAGGACAAAAATAATGTTTCATTCCCTTTTGATCCTTAGCACCTAGCTCACTGATTGGCATATCTTGAGTAATGCATACATGATGAATGAGTGAATGAAAGAGACATGAGCTATATCTTCTTATTCTTTGTCACAGCGTATAGACACTTTATATTTGTATGATGTAGTCAAATCCATATTATGATCATTACAGAGGCTACAAGCTTAAGACATTAAATATCAGAATAAATTCAAAGAGCATGAGCTGGAGGGAAACTTAGCCATCATCAAATTTAGAGTGTCAAAAGAACATCTACATTGGAATAACCTGGAGGCAGTTTGTTAAAATAAATGAGCTCAGCTGAAATAGACTCTATCACTTTCCAATGTCACCAAAAACAAGTGTGTGTGTGTGTGTGTGTGTGTGTGTGTGCGCGCGCGTGTGTGTGAGGGGGGTGGGGATAAGGTAGTCTGAGAATGAAATACAAGTTTCCCCAGCTTGCCATGTGTCATTTCCACTCACTTAAATCCAAATCTAAAATTCTAGTGGTGGGACCCAAACACCTGCATTTTCAGTAAGCACCTCACATGAATTTTGTGCATTCAAGCTTAAAAAACCCTGGCCTAACTCAACCCATGGGTAAAGCCAAGGGAATGGCTCTCCAACGATGACTCTGAGGTCCTCCCTGCTCTGTGAGGCTGAGTCACAGTAGTGGTGCCTTCATGCAATCACTGCTGGGAATAAATGCCACCAGAGATGCGCATGCTGCCACCCTGCTGGGTGCTGTTACAGATAGCATGTCCCATTTGAAGGACAGCTGGGTCAGAGAACCCACTTCCTCTGCTGTCAGGATTCTTGGCTTGTAATTTGGATCCACCACTTTCAAGATGCAGAATCTTTTTCTTAAAAAAATAAATAAGTTTAGTTTTTATTGTCTTTAAATAGTTGCACAAAGGGATTTCAATTCAACACCAACATGCAGAATCTCCATCTAGCCTCCACCCCCTCATCTGTAGAATGAGGATACAGAAATGGAGGTATGAATGGAATTCTATGCCTCCATCAGAAAGAATGACATCACCCCATTTGTTAGGAAATGGAAAGACTTGGAAAAAATTATATTAAGTGAAGTAAGCCAGGCCCAAAGAAATATAGGTCCCAAGGTTTCCCTTATTTGCAATAACTAGTATATGTCTGGGACAAGCAGAAAAGGCCAAAAGCTATGTACATGTGACCATATAAGATGATGTTAAGTGAAATGAATCCCAAGATAGGGACACAAGTGGTTTTATCTTTCTTGCTGTTGTTTTTAATTTATTTATAATGTACTATGTGATATTTTTGTTTCTTTTGTATGTTCTTCCTCCATGGTTTAACCCCTGTTTTCACTGTATTTGATTCTGGTGCCCTGCATCTTGTTTATACATTTTACTCATTTAGGGAGGGAAAGGGAAATAACAAAATGCTGAAATAAGGATACAGGTTGACCCATTGTAGCAATGAGATGTACAAGACACTATTTTGAAAAGGAACTTTACAACTGCAGGGTGGGAAGGGAAGAGGTGGGGAGGTTGGGATGGAAAGTATCATGGGGGAAAAACAAAGGAGAGGGTAAGAATACTTGATAGGAAATGTACTCATTACCTTACTCATGTAACTGAAATCCCTCTGTACAGTATCTTTACAATAAAAAATATACACTAATAAAAAATTTTTAAAAAGAAATGGAGGTATGTTTAGGATTAAATGAAATACTGCATAGAAAACATGGACATATTAGCATGTAATGTACTTAGCTATTGTTTCAGTTATTACTGATTACTAGGATCACTTTGAAAAGATTTATGGAAAAGTTATCTGCCTGTGAAAAATAGAATTGGAATTTTAGTCTAAATAAGTATACAGTACTTCTGTGGTTTTTATCAGATTATTTTTCATGATTCGTGCCAATCTTACCTAAGTTTCTGCAATATGTACAATAACAAAATTTATCTAAGTGATATATAAATAGGTAATGATTTATTTCACAAATATATCCTCCCCCTTTTTTAAAACAAAGATTCCAATGAGATCACGTGAATTAAAAAATTGAATAAAAATTGGGAATACAAATTTTATTCATTTGAGTAAAATATTCTCTTTCTGCAACTGCAGCATGACTTAGTATACAAAAGAAGAATTTATGTTAAAATTTCAGGGATATGCTTATTGTTCAAATCAAAATATTTTTGTTTCTTCAAGCTGCCTTTTTGAAGTACCGTAACATAGCTATCTAGTCAGCAAAACATTCAGTTTCAAGTATGCATTTAGAGAGTTAGAATCAGCCAGGCAGCAGTGGCTAACATCTTTACTGCTAGTTATTCAAGAGACTAAGATCTGGGGGATTGTGCTTTGAGGCAGAAAACTTCACTGGACTCCATCTCTAAAATAACCAGCAAAAGGCAGGGGTAGAGGCATGACTCAAGTGATAGAGGGCCTGCCAAGCAAGCAAGCTGAGCAAGTGTAAAACTGGGTACAAATCCTACTACTCCCCTCCTTAAAAAAATTTAGTCTTTTATGTCAAAAATCGAACTTTACAACTTTAGCGCAGGGCATGGTGGTGGGGGGTCAGAGGGAGATGGAAAGGGATGGAAAGGGGAAACAAAGGAGGAGGCTACAATGCTTGATAAGAAATGTACTCATTACCCTGCCCATGTAATTGTAACCCCTCTTATTTTAATGTTAATACTATAAGGGAAGATCACTTTTAGTGGTTCTAAAATGTCCACATGCGGATAGATCCAGCCTGTGACAAAATTTCACTGGTTATCGGTGTGGGGAGATAATATAATGTGTAAGGGTAATGTAATGATGGTTTCTCAAACTAAACTCCAAATGAAAGAACTGCTTTTGTTGCCGATATTGTGTCCTCTTATTGTAGAGAGCTAACATTTCCTGTCTTTTAAAAAATATTGGTGAATAGCAAAGACTGTAAGTATGACTATCTTTGGATGGCCTTACCTGGTAGGATAAAACCCTAGCAGCTACAATGCTTCATAAGAAATGTACTCATAATCTTGCCCATGTAATTGTAACCCCTCTATACAGTATTTTCACAACAAAAAAAAAAAAAGAAAAAAGAAACCCTAGCAGCTTTCTGTTGGCCCTCATGATGTTATTATTTTTTAATATGTTATTTTAAAAGTCTCAAATGTAACACTGACTTGCAAAGATGTTGTATGAATCAGAACAAGTAAGGAACACACAGCCACTATCAAAGCTGGGACCAGAAACTGGAGTGCCAGGTGCTCTGTGCTATGAACACCCTTTCTTGTCACTGGTGCTTCGTTTGTTCCCTCCTTCCCACCTGCTCCCTTAGTCTTGCCTCCTGGTAAGATTTGCATTTCTGGCCTACTCCTGGAGACCTGTTCAAAGCTCTAATAGCATTTTCGCTTACATGACATTACCTTTTTATTGTTGTGGTTCCTTTTATACACGCAAAATTGTTTATTTAGTACTTAATTGGGTTGTTAGAACTAAGTGTTATTTATTCATTTATTATAATAGAAAGATCCACTAAAAACTGGTTTTTCCTTATGAATAATAGGGTGTTTGGACATTTGCTCCCTTAATATAATGCTTCAACTTGAGACTTTCTGGAGAGAGCTGAGGGTAACTTTTCAGCCCAAGGGAAGTTATAAATTATTAAATGAGAGGATGGCGGTGTTTGAAATATGATCCTTTGTTTGTTTTAAACATATAGCCCACCTGTCTTTTTGTTTGGAAAGTAGACAAGTGAATTGGTGAAAATTAAAGCAAAACTGTTCATGGCATCTCCATGAGACACAGACAATTACCCTTAGATTTTCCTTCCTTCCTTCCTTTCTTCCTTCCTTCTTCCCATTTTAAATAGAAAAATAATTGAAAATATACTTAGAACAAATCTTTGTTTGAAAGAAATGACAGGAGAGCAATCTCCCTGTAATCAAGTTGGGTGAGATCTGCCATCACTGTGGCCATGATCAGGAGGAGGAGCTCTTTGTGTGAAGGGCCGAAGTTAGTCAGGGCAGCACAGTCTACAGTCTCTTCTGAAGACCCAATCTCTTTTGCAGCCACCTGTTCTTTTTTTTTTTTTTTTTAATTTTATTTTATTTTATTTGAGAACATACTGTACAGAGGGGTTACAATTACATGGGCAGGATAATGCATACATTTCTTACCAAGCATTGCAGCCTCCTCCTTTGTTTACCCTTCACCTCCCTTCCCAGCCTCCCCCCTCCCTCCCACCCAATCATACCCCCCCTACCCCCCCACCGACATTGTAAAGCTGGTTTTGACATGACTTTTTGTACTTCTCATTGTTGCAACAGGTCCACCTGAATCCTTAAACGACTTGTTTGTCCCCATCTCCTCCACATGTTATACTGACATCAAATATAGTGAAAGCAGGGGTTACACTGTGGGGGAGGGACATACAAAGCAACAAAGAAATAATATTATAAATGCGTTAGAAACACATGCATGAAAGAAACAAAAACATTAAAATACATATTTGAGGTTTCGTTTTCCTAACATCACATTATCTGACTTTTTCTGCTTGACTCATACCTATACTAGATATTGCAAATAAGGGAAACCATGGGACCTATGTTTCTTTGGGCCTGGCTTACTTCACTTAATATAATTTTTTCCAAGTTTTTCCATTTCCTAACAAATGGGGAAATGCCATTCTTTCTGATGGAGGCATAGAATTCCATTGTGTATATATACCACATCTTCTTGATCCATTCATCTACTGAGGGGCATCTGGGTTGGTTCCATGTCTTAGCTATGGTAAATAATGCTGCAATAAACATAGTTGTGCTGGTAGCTTTAGTGTGGCCTTGTTTGTGATCATTTGGGTAAATGCCCAAAAGTGGGATTGCTGGGTCATTGGGGAGCTCTATGTGGAGTCTTTTGAGGAACCTCCATACTGCTTTCCAAAGTGGTTGAACAAGTTTACATTCCCACCAACAATGAAGTAAGGTTCCTTTCTGTCCCCATCCCCTCCAGCATCTGTTGTTGTTAGAGTTCTTGATTTTTGCTGTTCTAACTGGAGTGAGGTGATATCTCAATGTTGTTTTGATTTGCATTTCTTTTATGGCTAGGGATGTTGAACATTTCTTCATGTGTCTATTGGCCATCCTTCTTTCTTCTTCAGAGAAGCTTCTCTTTAAGTCTTTCGCCCACTTACTTATTGGGCAGTTGTTTCTTTGAGGATTTGTTGTTGGGTGGTTTAATTTTTTGAGTTCCAAGTATATTTTAGATATGAGACCCTTGTCTGTTGTATGGCTAGTAAAGATCTTCTCCCAGTCGGTGGGCTTTCTATTGATCTTGCTAGCTATGTCATTTGCCCTGCAGAAGCTCTGCAACCTTATACAATCCCATTTGTCCAGCCTTTCTTTGATTTGTTGTGTTTCCGGGTCTCTATTCAGAAAATTTCGGCCTGAGCCAAGGAGACCCAGGGTTTCTCCTATTCCATCGTGTAATGTTTTCAGAGTGTCTGCTTTGAGTTCAAGGTCTTTGATCCATTTGGAGTTGATTCTGGTGCAGGGTGATATATAAGGATCTAGCTTTAGTTTTCTACATGTAGTTAACCAGTTTTGCCAGCACCATTTACTGAAGAGGCTGTCTTTCTTCCATTCTATTGTTTTAGCTCCCTTATCGAAGATTAGATGGCTATAGGTCTGTAGGTTCATTTCTGGGTTTTCAATTCTATTCCATTGGTCCTGAGGTCTGTTCTTATGCCAATACCAAGCTGTTTTGATTACTATGGCTTTATAGTAGAGTTTGAAATTTGGTATTGATATTCCTCCAGCAGTGTTCTTTCCGTTGAGGAGCGTTTTTGCTATTCGGGGTCTTTTATTGTTCCATATGAGTTTTTGGATTGCCTCTTCTATTTCCTTGAAGAATGAGGGTGGAATTTTGATAGGTATTGCGTTGAATTTGTAGATAGCCTTGGGAAGTATTGCCATTTTCACGATGTTAATCTTTCCAATCCAGGAGCATGGGAGGTTTTGCCATTTTTTAAGTTCTGTGTTGATTTCCTTTTTCAAGATTTTAAAGTTTTCATCATAGAGGTCCTTCACTTCTTTAGTTAAGTTAATTCCTAGGTATTTTATTTTTTGTGGGGCTATTACAAATGGAGTTGCTTTCCTAATTTCAGCCACACTTTTCTCATTGTTGGCATACAGAAAAGCCATGGATTTTTGGGGGTTAATTTTATAATCTGCTACTTTGCCAAAGTTTTGAATCAGCTTGAGTAATTTGGGAGTGGAGTCTATGGGATTCTTTAAATACAAGATCATGTCATCTGCAAAGAGGGAGAGTTTTATTTCTTCTTTCCCTATTTGGATCCCCTTTATGTCTGCATCTTGGCTTATTGCTGTAGCTAGGCATTCTAATACTAGATTGAAGAGAAGTGGAGAGAGTTGCAGCCACCTGTTCTATTTCATAGACAGCACATGACCCTTCCATAAGCTGCTCTCCCAGAGAATTGCATTTCCCTGGATCTGATTTTTCCCTTCCTTTTCAGGGTAAAACAAAGTTATTTCCCAAGGACTATATCCAAACAGTTGTGAAGATTTTTTAATACATTTTTCATACATTTTTCATTGTAAAAATACTATACAGAGGAGTTACAGTTACCAGTTACATGAGCAAGGTAATGAGTACATTTCCTATCAAGAATTGTTGCCTCCTCCTTTGTTTTTCTCCTACCATCCCTTCCCTCCCACCTCCACAACTACCCTCCCCCCCACCTCTGCCAAATTTTAAAGTTTGTTTTGCAACATAGTGTCTTGTACATCTCATTGTTATGATGGGTCAACTTGTATCCCTACTTAAGCATTCTGTTTTTCCCCTTCCCCTCCCAAATTAGAAAAGTGTATATGTAAGATGCAGGGCATGACATACAATGGAATTCTATGCCTCCATCAGAAAGAATGACATCGCCCCATTTGTTAAGAAATGGAAAGACTTGGAAAAAATTATAAGTAAGTCAGACTCAAAGAAACATAGGTCCCATGGTTTCCCTTTTTTGCAATAATTAGCTTATATCTGGGACAAGCAGAAAATGTCAAAAGCTATGTACATATGACCAGATCAGATGATGTTAAGCAAAATGAACCCCAAGATAGGGACACAAGTGTTTTTTTCTTTCTTGTTATTGTTTCTAATGTATTTATAAGGTACCATGTAATGTTTTTGCTTCTTTCTATGTTCCTCCCCCATGGTATAACTCTTGTTTTCACTGTATTTAATGTCAGTGCCCTGCATCACGTAATAGATTTTTAACTTAAAATTTCATATATGTACCTCATGTGTTCTGTTCTAATTTACAGGTTCCTATTTTTTCATTACTCTTCTCTATCATTACTCTTCTCTCTCTATGTATCTATCTATATATATATATATGTATACCATAAAACATAGAAATAAAAATACACAAATAATTTAAAAATTGGCAGCCTCAAAATGCTCCATTTGTCAGGAAAATATTAATAATTGCTTTAAAAAGGTGGCTTACACTTGTAATCCTAGCTACTGTGGAGGCTGAGGTCTAAAAGGATTTCAGT
Source organism: Dipodomys spectabilis (assembly GCF_019054845.1). Classification (NCBI taxonomy): domain Eukaryota; kingdom Metazoa; phylum Chordata; class Mammalia; order Rodentia; family Heteromyidae; genus Dipodomys; species Dipodomys spectabilis. Next base: position 12,044,504 of record NW_024870731.1, read on the forward strand.
TCAAGATTAGCCTGAGCAGAAAAGTCTGTGAGACTTCATCTCCAAAATAACCAACAAAAAGCAGAGCTGGAGGCATGGTTCAAGTGGTAGAGCACCAGCGCAGCAAGCAAAAGACCATGAATTCAAACCCTGGTACTGACACTATATCTGCATATTTCTCTCTATATAAACTATATATCATTTAATATACAAATCAAACAGGAAGGAAAAAACTTCTGAGAATAATATATAGAAAAGCCAAGAAGCAGAGAAGCATTCTCTTCTTGATGCTGCCCATATTATAGTCATCACTCATATATTCTATAAGCTTTCCTAGCAAACACAGCTAAGTCTGTGGGCTAATGTACTTAGCAACCTTTCTGCATAGGGAAAGGTCATGTTCTACAATATCTAATGCATAATGAGAGATGTACCTGCTATAAACTTAGAAACATAAGTGTGCATGTATGTATGTATTCCATTTCTAAGCAATTCTCTAAGAACATGATTTCTTTGTTTTGTTAACATTGAAAAATGTGCCTGTTATTACCTGCCGTAGGCTCTGCACACTTGCACACTACCTTGTTGATTGCCCTGTCCTCAGAGACTGCACATTTAAATCCTATTTGCTACAGCAGTGTCAGGACTGCTTGAAGGTGACAACTCCCACTAAAGAGAAGTCCCCAGGGCCTAGACAAAGCCACAGGACAATTGGAGTGGCCCATACAGGAAAACAAAAACAACTACAAAAGCAGAACAAGACTTGTTTCCCATTTTATTTTCCTTACAGTAGAGATAAAGGCAATGTGAATCTGTTGATATTTGATGAATTGGTTCTATTCTGAGGAGTGCTATCATTTTAATGTCCTTTTTTTTTTTTTTGAAAATGCACCCACAGTCTCTGAATTCCCATTAATGCAAAGTTCAGATAAAGCTGATGAAAAGCATCTGCCATCTTGATAGTTGCCATGGCAGATGGCGCCAGCCTTTATGCTTTTATCAGTATTAGTATCAGAACATACTTTGTGTTCCAAGCTGAGATAAAAATCATTGAAGCCGTACCTGGGAGAGGCAGAAGCAGTCTGCAGGCCGCGTGCGCTGCTCCGCACCGCTCTGCGTTGTCACAGAGCCGCCTGCACAGAAGCTGCACAGGAGTTTCAGGAGTTTTGCAAACTTGGAGGATGAGAAGGGAAGTTCTTTTAAAAAACAACAACAGCAACAAACAAAACAGCTGCTTTGTCCTTGGCTGCCATTCCTGACCATCTAGACACATACGTGAAGGCCTATCGCCTGTACCCCTGTATGCTAACCTTGTTGGGATGGCCTGTAAGAAGTACCCAGTCTCCACTGGAAACACAGAAAGGCATAAGTAAGAAGGAGGTAAGGGTGGCGTGGGTTTGAGCGGGATGCCCGCCGCACTTTTTCTCTATAATGACACCCACCTCGCTCTGCCACTCCGTTTCAAGCCTCTGCTGCAAAGCATCACATACCAGTGACTTAGAGCTGAACTCTGTTTACAGCTGTTTCCCCATCCAGTTCATCACTCTTGGCCTCAAATCCAAGCTCTGAAACCTCCTGCCTGATGGCCTATAGGCCCTGGTTTATTCAAAATGCTCCAAAGCCTGTGACTTAAAGCCTTCCTTGCTTGCTCTTTATTGTACTTACCCAAACATATTGACTGGTTCACCCCCCCATCTCTTGATGGGGGAGAAGTTATTTTTAGTAATATTGTTGCTTGATAAATAGAGGGGTTGTGTGATCTTAAGTTATTATGCAAGCGCTAGTGACACAGCCTGGTGCACCATTTGGCTGGTGCATGGCGGAGATGAGCAGTAACAAAGAGGAGGAGGGTCAGGGAGTTGCTTTCAATTGAAGTATATATATGTATCTATATGACATTAATAATAAGGGCTGGGAGCCATTAGACTTGGCTGCACTGGCTTCTCAGGCACCTCCAAGAACACTTTAAAGGAATTTTTAAACAAGAACAGCAACAAAAATTGGCTTTCTTATTTTCCCTTCCCAAGACAACAAGATTCAGAGCCAAGGCTCAAATTATTGACTGTGCCACATACCAGCGGTGACTTTTGGGAAAACTTAACTTCTCTGTGACTGGTTTTCTTTATATATAAGAAGTACATTAAAATTATCATATCTACCTCAGAGGGGGGAAAACACAAAGATGAAATAAAATAATGTGCGTAAAATACAGTTATAAATGTACAATAAATGTCAGAGATGATTCATAATATTACTTGTTATCAGTTTTAATTTCTTAGCACTTAGAAGGCTTTTGTAGTTCAAACCTGCCCAACCAGTGGCATATATTTGGGAGGGGTAACAGTCAGCTGTTTACCCAGAATGCCAAGCGTTTGCACAGTTGTGGCTCCTAATCAGGGCTCAGGCCTCCAGAAGAGCCACCTCCACAGGCTGGCAAACATTTCACAGCCCAGTCCTAACCTTGGGTCCTGGGGTGCATGGGTGAAGGTTAATAAGGACACTTACAATCGACTCCATTAGCAGCTTTCAAGAAAACAATGCATTGTTCTGAACTAGAATGCCTACATTGTACACTAGGTCTTTTCCTCCTATCTCACTGAAATTTGTGTTCTTTAACTGATATTTCCCCAATGTGCCCCTTCCTGACTTAACTTGCTTTCATTCATTTCTGAACGGTGTCTTCCAAATAGCAAAATTTCTTAGCTCGATGAAGTTCGGTTTATGAATTGATGAACAAAGTAAAGTTTTTCCTTTCCTTTTCTTTGCTTTTTTCTTTTAAGGATCATGCCTTGAGTGTTGTATCTGAAAAAGCCTTTGTCTTAGGTAAGATCACGTGTATTTACTCCTTCATTTTCTTCTAGAGGTTTTGTGGGTTTAAGTTTTACACTTAAGTCTGGGATCCAATTTAAGTTTCGCATATGATACAATGTTATAAGACAAGGTTTTGAGGAGCTTGGAGCCTTTATGATTTTGTTTTGAATTTTTGTATATGAGTTCAGATGTGCCAGCAACATTTGTTGGAAACATTACCCTCCTACTAAATTACTCAAGTTCATCTTTTTTATAAAAATCAATTAACCATACATATGGGTCTATTTCTGAACTCACTAGTCTGAGCCATTAACCTATATGTCTATTTGACTTTAATACCACACTGATTTTATTATTGTACCTTTATAATGTATCTTAAACATAGGTAGTGTGTATCCTCCAACCATTTTCTTTTCTAAGCAGAAAACTCTTTTAACATCTTAAATTGTACTTACATTTCTCAGATATTCTGTCAAGCATATATGAGTTCCATTCTGCTATTAAAAAAAAAAAGATGAGACTTGTGTGAATATTCTGGCAACAGTCATTTGTATCTCTAATCAGATGGAATGTCTTTGTAAGTATATAGATGCAGTTCACACATATATATTTGCACTCACTTGTGTATTTTGGGACCATTTCCCCACACGTTTATTGTAGAAAATCCTAATTCCTTTAGGCTGCTACAGGAACTTCCTAGTTATAAAAATCATACCACTCTCCCTTATATCTCACCCTTAGTCAGGACTCAATACTAAAAGCCTTCCTTGTATAGCACTCAACTGTTTACAAAATTCTTTTATGTATATAATTTCATTAAGTTGTCATAACAATCCTAAAGCTGATGTTTCTTTCCTATTCTGTAGGTAAGGAATATTTTGTGTGTGTGTGTGTGTGTGTGTGTGTGTGTGTGTGTGTGTGTGTGTGTGTGTGCTGGTACTTGAACTCAGTGCTATCCAGTAGGTTTTTTTGTTTGTTTGTTTCTCAAGGCCACACTCTACTTCTGGTTAATTGGATAAGGTTCCTATGCACTTTTCTGCCTAGGCTAGATTTGAATCTCAAATTTCAGCCTAGGATTGTAGGCATGAACTACCAGCACCAGGCATTCAAATCATTTGCTACCTATAGAAACTGCCTGATAATTAAGACTCTAACCCAAGAGCAGCTACAGCGGCTCACTGTACTACCCAGGTACCTGGTGGTGAGAGTGGGAAAATCACAGTTCAAGGCCAGGATGGACACAAAGTAAAAAGTAACTAAAAAGTACTAAGGGCATGGATGAACCGGTAGAACAAAACTTAGCCTGAGTACAAACCACAGTACTTCAAAAAAAAATCTTAATTCTTTATGTCAGATCTTCTGAATATTTGCCACAACACACTCCAACATTAAAGTCCAGATTTCCCTAGGTCAGAGGCATCTGATTAGCCTGACATACATCATGACCTACTGAAAACCCTCAGCACCATGGAATTTAAGAAGAATCAGACCCGTTGGTGGAGAGCCTTGGCCCTGATCCTTAGTTGTTCTCTGATGGGCCAGCCTCCCTGGCTCAACCTTAATTCTCTGGCTAGGGAATAGGATAAGGTTTTGTGTGGTAGTGGATGCCTATGTTTCCAGCTATTCAGGATGTAGAGGTAGGAAGCAGGTCCAAGAGACTTGCCCAGACAAAAACATGAGAATGAATCTGGAAACAAACAAATGAACAAACAAACCTAATTCAGAAAAAAAAAATGAGAAGGGCTTCAGACCTCAGTACTATCAAAACAGCAGTAACACATACATACAGACATACATACATACACAGATGAGACTTCCAGGAAATTCTTACCACACATCTTGTCTCTTTGTTGAGCTGGAGTTACCACTGATGGAATTTCTGGTGGTTGTTTTAGCATCATCAACTAGCATTATCAACTAATGTGAGTGAAAACCAATTCAATATCTGTTAAAATCTGGCATTATAAATGGATTCGAATTCTGCTAGAGATACCTGCACTTTGCAATAGCAACAGTTTTGACATTTGTTTCGCTCAGAAAATACTTAAAAGGATCCTTATCTAAATGTGTGGTTGTCAATTTGAGGTTCAGGCACCAGTGTCATCACCTAGGAATGGTGCAGACTGCCAATTCTCTCTGAAATTGGTTTCACTTAACTTCTCCCCCTGATAGGACAAAATTTTCAAAGGACAACCTGAACATCCTAGAAAATGTAAATAGATATTAGATGTCACAATAGATTTGTGCTGAGAAAGCCTACTGTCTGTTATGGCTCAGGAAAAGCTGAAGAATAGTTCCACAATCAACTTGGTAAGCTAAGCCATGTAGTTCTGCCCAGGATGAGTTCAGATTTCAGGTTGATCAATGCCCTAGTGCTGTAGTATGAATAGGAAATCTCTTCTGCCATAGAATGCTCTCCATTCGTTCAAGGTGATAAGGGATTCTTCTTATAGTTTCTCTGTGAGGAAAGAAATGCAGGCACCTTTGTGGAGGGCCTCAGTTCTTGCCACATTGAACTCACACCATTTTGGGGTTATATTTTCATTTTCACAATGCTCGAGGTTTATATTTTCATTTAGAAGATCCAAGAGAAGTAAAAATTATCCTCTTCCTTAAATGTGTCCTCTGTTAGCATCAGCTTATTTTCCTTCGTGAAGAGGAAAAGGCCTGTTCTTCCTAAGGCATATGGTTTTAGAGCTGGAAGGAAGCTCAGAAAACATCTGCTTTACAAGGGTAATTCTTTTGCCTTTTGGAAGGAAGCTACTCCTGAGGAGAGACTGTCCCTCTTAAAGATGTTCAATATTTCTGGCCTCCAATAAGAAAGGCGACTAGCATCCCTCAGGCATATAAAAATCTCCCAACACATCCCAACACTTACAAACGTATGCTTTAGGTTGAAAATTTCCTCTACAGCTTTCTCATAGGGAAAACTGAGGTCCTGATTGTTGGCAGAGACAACCTTTGACCCTGACTTTCTGACCCCCAGTGTCTCTAGGGTGTAAGTTCCACAAGGGCAAGAATTCTCATCTATTTTGTTCACTGCTGAGTCTCCACTGCTTACTGCAGTTTCTATTCATTTCATAGGTAATACTCAATAATTGTTTGTTGAGTAAATTAAAAGCAGAATGAGTAGACAGTCAACTACATAAACTAGAATAATATATCCTTGCTGGACACTGGTGGCTCACACCTGTAATCCTAGCTACTCAGGAGGCTGAGATTTGAGAATCACAGTTCAAAGTCAGCCCAGACCAGAAAATCTGTGAGTCTCTCATCGCCACTAAAATACTCAGAAAAAGCTGGAAGTAGTACTGTGGCTCAAGTGACAGAGCGCTAGCCTTGAGCACAAAGAGGCTCAGAGACAGTGCTCTGGCCCTGAGTTCAAGCCCCAAGACTGGCAAATAATAATAATAATAATATACCCAAGATCCATCGAAGCAAAATGACTATTGATGATTTCCAAGACCCTGACCACAATCAGCTTTTGGTAACTAAAAATCTAAGATCCCTTATCGGAGAAGAAGGAGCCCACAGTAAACAAAACTCTTTGAAGCAGTTCCACATTGTCACAGAAGCTTGAATTCCAAATCAAATGCAGTACCTCTGCTGATTTAAGATGTACAGTGGTGTTTCCATCAGAATAACAATACCATCACCTAAGTTTTGAATTTATGTACATATTTATGGGTGAGCTGTCTACTGATGGATCATAATGATGATGTCTTTGCTACAATAGATCTAAGCCTGGCGCCACAGAATAGCCTTTTCTTCTGGAACTCTGCCACCAGCACAGCACCCAACCTTCACTTGCCTGTGGGGAATTGTTCATTCTATGAATTGCTCTTTCAAGAGTGAGTTGTTATTGTTGTTGTTTATTCATTTTCTTCAAGTGTCTTCAAAGATTGTTCCAAGCATTTGAAGTTCACTTAAGATCATTTTTTGTATTTTTTGAGGGCACACAATTGTTTTATGCAGAACTAGCTAAAGAAAATAGCTTTTGCTCAGGCAAAGAGTTTCCAAATGTGCTGGACTATCATGGTACATTTTCTTGTACCAGTGCTCCATTTTAGTCACTCATTGGTATTTGAAACCTCACTATGTCATTTTGAAGGTAGATAGAGTAAGTTTTTGGTACCAATCCCTGGGCATAAACTCCAGGCCGGGGTGCTGCCCCTGAACTTCTTTTGTTCAAGGATTGCATTCTACCACTTGAGACACAGCTCCACTTCCATGTTTTTTGGTAGTTTAGTGGAAATAAGAATTTCAAAGACTTTTCTGCCCTAGCTTTTTTGAACCATGATCCTCAAACCCAACCTACTGAGTAACTAAGATTACAGGTGTGAACCACTGGTGCCAGGTAATGGAGTGTCTTAATAGGATGATGTTTTCTAGTTCACACTTGGTACTTGAGTGAGGCAGGTGAAACAGAAAAACAAAGAACATTGTTGGTCCAGGGAGCTATGGCAGCGTAGTAAGTAGCTGCGCCTCAGCAACCAACACTTTGGGGACAGCGGTTACTCTTTATTGAAAATAGTTTATTTTTGTTTTACTGTTAAATATCTTAAAGTATTTCTTGACCTCATATTTATGTCATTTTCCTTATAAAACCCCAGTTGTTATCTTCATTTTTCTGCTTAGAAACTAAGATACAGAAATGTGAAATGTGGTATCTACGTGTGTGCGCACACACACATATACATGCAGTATGAATGCATATGGGGAACATATATTTTATATGACATGTGAGTGTGTATACACACATATTATATGCCTAGTCTGTTCCTACAAAGTCTGTGAACTTCAACTGTGTGGTTAGCACATATCCAATAGACCACAAATAAGGCCACACTAAAGCTACCAACACAACCATGTTCATTGTAGCATTGTTTACCATAGCCAAGCTATGGAATAAACCCAGAAGCCCCTCAGTGGACAAATGGGTCAAGAAAAAGTCTTATATACACACAATGAATTGTACTCAGCAATCAGAAAGAATGATATTGTTGCATTTGTAAGGAAAGGGAAACATTTGGAAAAAAAAATATATTAACTAAAGTAAGCCAGACCCAGAAACATGTGCCTATAAATCTACAAGTAAACATGCTGGATGGTAAAATATAAGAAAATACTGAGACATGATAAATTATACAGATCTCTACACAGAGTGAGACCAAAGGAGGATAATCTTAGAAGAGGATCACAAAGGCAAAATAGCTATGTGCATCTTACCATATACAATAATATTTATCAAAATGAATTCCAGGAAATGGAAACAAGAGGGTTTTCTTTTTCTTTCTTCTTGCTATTTTTGTTTTCATTTCCTTTTGTTTCATTTGTCCATTTATCTGCCTTTGGAAAGGTAAGGGGGGTGTGCAGACATGGTGGGACAAGGGGTGAACAAATGCAACAGTGGTACTCACTAGACACTATCTTGAAGATGAACTACATAACTTGTGGGTGGGGACAGGAGGGAAAAACTGGGAGAGACTGAGGAAAGGGGTGACATGGTTCAGAAGAAATGTGTTCTTTATCTGATATGTAACTGTAACTCCTCTGTATATCACTTTGACAATAACAATAAATTTTTTAAAAAAATGGAAAAGAAAGCTCACTTTGTATCCACATTCATGTTGGCACAGGCACAAGTGAGCTGGGGCCACACAGAATTTGGCTGCTTTTTACCGGTGCACCATCTGAAATGCGTGGCTTCCTCAGAAGCCATGGGGCAGAGGAAGGGACATGGCCCAGAAGTTTCTACACCACACTTTCTACAACATATTGGTCAAAAAGCATCCTGTAAAACAGTCCCTTTGGCATGCTAATGCATGCTAATGCAGTGGTTAAATGTGATTTTTCTGGAGTGGTTGGGAAAGGAAAACCAGATTTGGGAGATACTAGAAGTTTCTACTACAGATAACAAAACCAAAACTGTGAGGTGCAATTCTCTGAAATAAACGAATGTCACATCAAATATATACAAGCTCCAGTAATGTATAAGCTACAAGGAAGGGAATTATCTGATTGAAGTACATTGCAAATTTATTTTCTTATGTCAGGTCCAAATGTTGTCTTAGCAAACATTTTACACATTGAAACAGAATAACAAGTTCCTAAATCTATACATGCAAGTGCACATATATATGTGCAATAGGTTTTTTAATGCACTAATTAAATTATTATTTTAATTTTTGGTGATAGTTTAGTCCTGTATTTGCCTCTATCCTTTGGAAGGTGGGAGAAATATTAAATAAATGTCAAAGTTGCCTAAAGTTTGTATTGATGCAGTGTCTTTATCAGTCTTCTTTAGAAATGCTCATTATCTCTGTTTGCTAATGCACACCTGACAGGGCAAGGTGCTGTCCAACACCGGAAGTCATGTGCTTCTGGTTGTTCCTTGGCTGTAGTTTGCTGATGTCTCTGGTCCTATCTCAAGTTCACAAACTATGGGGTAGCCTGTTGGCCTCTGATGTCAAAATCTTTCACACCTCTGACCGCTCAGCTTGTGTAACGCTCCTGCATGTGAGATGTACCTAACTTGGTCTCATCTGGGTTTATCTATGATCCCTCAGAACTTTGGCTGAGAGCTGCCCTGAGGCCCATGCCCCAGCCTGTACTGCAATCACTTCACCTACCTATGATGTATTGCTATGATGTATAGTTAGGGAAAAAGCAAATGCCCAGTTCTCTCTCTGCCATTGAATAGTCGCTTGTACCACTTTCACTTGGCTGTGCTTCTCTTCTAGACTAGTGGAAATAATCTGCAAAGTGCCTACTCTTATTACTGCTGTTGGAGGTGGGATATAAGAAGCACCTTTTTCTTCCTTTGGCCCTATTCTCCATTACTAGCAACCTAACACAGGACACATCTTATGGACACTGACTCAGGAGCATTTGCTTGCTTAACTCTTGCGCCAGTCTTTCTTTACCCATAAGCATCTGAGATTTTAAAAGGCAACTTTTTTTTTCTCTGCTTTCTGTTTAGATTTCTTGCAGTCTTCCCAGTTTGGCTTTCCATGTGCTAAATTTGGACATTTTTCTTTTTATATTAATTAAACTTACTTTGAAATTAGCTACCGTAGTGGGGTAAAATGTGAAGTTTATATATGTATGTATAGGTATAATTTTTAAATCAGGCTAAACATATTTATTTTTTTCAAACACTGATCACCTCCTTATGGGGAAAACTAGATATTTTTCCTTTAGAGAAGAGCCTAACTTGCGAGATTATTGCTTTGCTGTAAAATCTTACATTTAAATGTCAGAAACTGAACATTACCTTATTTCCCCTTTATGTTCCATATTCGACGTTAATAGTTTTCTCCCTAGGAATACAGACACCCTAAGTCAAATAGAACAAAAGACCTCTCTTTGACAAGTGTTTATCAGCTTTCTGTTACTGAGATACAACATGGAAACACTCAACTCACAAGAAAGGTTTACTTTTGGCTCATGGTTTGGTATGGTTATTTGGTCTCATTGCCTTTGGGACCCTGACAAAGCCTCATGATGGGGGAAGCTGATGAGCAGGAAGCTGCTCATTTCTCATGTCAATAAGCAAACATACAGGAAGAGGCTGAGTCCCAGTATTCCCTTCAAGAGAACTCTCCTAGTGACTTAACCTCCTTCTACTGGGCTCCATACAAGATAACAATCAACCCTTCAACATGAATCTTTAGGGGCATTGATCCAAACCATAAGGAAAAAAAAAGACCAAGGGAAAAAGTGATCGTTTCTACCAATTTAGTCCTAAAACACAGGGAAATGAAACATCAGGGAAAGCACATATACTTTTGGTTGGAGACTAGTGTCTCCTTTACTCCACACTTCCACAGAGGCTAGCATCTGCCCTAGAGTTGAGAAAATGACTGTGTGTGCACGCCACTATTTAGCCAACAAACATTTTCAAATAACCTATCTTATTTCAGGCCCTTGCCAAAAAATGTTTCAAAACCTCACAAAACAAAATAATCCATACCCTCTTTAGGGGCTCAAAATCTGTTGGTGGGGGACTTAAACACACCAAATTCTCATGCAATAGGTACACTAGAAGAGATATGTAGGTGGCAGTATGAGAGCAGAAGAAGAAAATGTAACGTGAGGATGTCAGTGAGTGACATTTTAGCTGAGTTTTATTGAATGCCTTCCTCTAAGAAAGAGATGGAATAGGTTGGGGGGTAATTGTAGGCTTTGCAAAAGAAAACAGGTGCAAAGGTAGCAAAGGGCAAATTGACCTTGCAACATGTGCCATTTAGGTTACAGCTTGGTTTTCATTGGTGATGAATGAGGAAGAAAATAAAAGAAAGACCAAGGTCAGATCTAAATGAACTTTCAAACATGCCAAACAAGTTTCATCTCAGGCGATAGATGCATGTGGCCAGTGAATATTTTTAATCAATTATGAAATGCTCAGATAATCATATTTGAATTTGAAAATGGTCAGTGGGGAGGAAGAATTTTTGGAGTTGAAGCAGGAATAGGAGTTGCTGTGAAGAAAGTGTTCAGTTAAACCTGATCATGGGAAATGGCACTGGACACTATTTTAATTTTTCTTTCTCTGGCCACGTGTCACGATCACACTTTCCTGTTCCCTGTGTGGTTGAGTATACTAGCTCTGTGACTTGCTTTCGTGAATGCACTGTCAGTTGAGGTAAGATGTGTCCATTTTGTTGGTGGAAAACTTAAGGACTAATGCAAGATTCATTTTGTCCTTCCATCCCTTTCATGGTGGTCATGGAGCCTACACCCAGGACTTCGCCAGGGATCCTGAGTGGTTGGGATGATCAAACTCCACAGGTTCTGTAAATATGAAGCTGTTGTGTTTGGCCACTGGGATTGTATTTGTTTGTTTGTTTGGCCATCCTTGGGATTTGAACTCAAGACCTGAATATTGTGCCTGAGCTTTTGTGCTCAAAGCTAGTGCTCCAACATTTAAGCCATAAGTCTACTTTTGGCTTTTTGGTGGTTTATTGAAGCTTCTCACGGAATTTCCTACCCCAGCAGGTTTCAAACTGTAATCCTCAGATCTTAACCTCCTGGTCCTAGCTAGGATTACAGGTGTGAGCTACCAGTACCTGGATGGATTTATATGATTAAAAAAAAAACATTGCATTACTGAGACTATTACAACCAAGAGAAATAGAGGCCTGAACTAATAATATTGCTTCTCAAGTGGAGAGGAGTGGCAAGTTCAAGAGCCATTAGGTGACAGAAATGATGGGTTAGTGAGACTCTGAGTTGCATGGGGAGCTAGCAGAGTCTAGGATGATGGCATTTCTCATTGGTAGGACCAAACATTCATTCAAGTGTGCTCATTTTTCTTTCTCATTAAATGGAAGTTTCTTAACCTGTCTGTAGAGCATTCTCTCAGGCAGAATAAATTATAGAATTATCTGTGTTTTTATAGTGTTTGATGCATAGTTTGGCTATAGCCTATTTTGTAAATCAAAGATACTGACAGAGCATTTCTGTTGATGACCGACCTTTTTTTCCCAGGATTCCTAAGCAGACTGACTGTCTATGAACATTGACTGACAGTTTTCTGATTGATTTTTTGACATTTCACTTTGCACTGCTACTGCTACTAGCCCTGCAGGGGAAAGTAATTAGAAGTATAAACTAGTCTATTATGTTCTCTTATTAGATCTAAAAAAACAGTTTAGTTATCGTTTTTGCTGAAACTATTGAATAGACAGGAAATTAGGATTATTTATAAACTCCACTAACTCATGATGTCCCTTTCCTATTTTCAGGTTCCCTGAAAAGTTGGAAGGATTTTGTTTATTTACTAAAATACACGCGCGTCAAAGGGAGCAGGAAAATTTACAAGAGAAATTCATTTTAAAGCACTTTTTTTAACTTAAAAAATACTAACAAAGAAATAGTGTAGGATTCAACTGACTATTTTAAAGAGCACAGGGCTCATTTAGGCAATGTCAAAACTGCTTCAGAGAGAAAAATTTAAGTCACAGAGAAAGAACCGTGATTCTACAATCTAGGTTCTGTCGGCTTCTCTAAAGTCAGCCCCTGAGCTATTGTCAGGATATTTGCAAAAGGCTGCCGAGGAGGTGGGCTGAGGAAAGCAACGCTCAGCTTCCACCCCACCCTCTCTGGAGCCATTGGGGTTGCTATAATTTAGAATCGGTGCTGAAAAAAAAAGAAAAAGAAATTATTTCTTGCATTTAAGGGCTCAGTTTACCGCTGAAATTGC